>NC_134545.1:105704562-106012062 GCF_050624435.1 Tenrec ecaudatus | reverse complement strand
GGGTGATGAGGGTGCAGGTTCCTGCTGCCGTTGATATTTCTGGGGATGCCGGCCCAAGAGCCTTATTCTCTTTCAAAGGCTCTGCATGGGATGAACGTGGGCTCTGGACCCAGTGTACAGAGTCTGGGACCAGGACTCAGAGCAGTGAAGGAAAGCTGTGAGCCCCAAGGTCCATTCAAAACATACCAGCGCCCTGCACATCCTGTGCTGGTCACTGGGCAGCCCTCCACCCATCTGCCATGTGGCCCCGAGGATGCCCCACCCCCCGCACCCCTGAGGCAAGCAGGTGTGAGAGCCAATAGACTCTAATTAATCAATGCATCAAGTTAAAACTAGCAAGCAGGTGACATTGGCTCAGGCCCCACTGCATTGAACAATGGGCCCGGCCATTTGTAACCTGTCTTTACATGTCATCTATATTCCGTCTAGGTCCCTGACGTCCCACGTAGTTTTTCCAGGTTTAATTTAATTTTTACAATTCTCACAGGAACCCCGAGAAAGAGCAGAAAACTGAGCCCCTTGCGGTGCTCTGGGCCCGGCTGAGGATGAGGGAAAGCGGGGGGATGGAAGCTCACGGGTCGAACCAAAGCCAGTCTTAGGCGCGGGCAGTCGAGATGAACCATGTCACCTGGACAGGAGAGCGTGGAGTGCAGGAGGAGAGCCAGGGAGGCAGGAGAGAGAGTCTGGGGAAGTGTCGGGCCGGTCTTCATCAAGGAAGAAACACCATGCATGGGCTCTGGGGCCGGCAGAACAGGGAGACGCTGAGGGCAGGAAAGGAACGAGAGGAGCGAGGTTGTTCCCGGGCCTCAGTGTTCTGGTCGGTAAAATGGGTGTGATGCTAGTGATTACCGGCTTTAGCGGATTTCTGAAGGCAAACTATTGGTGAGATTCAGGGATTTGAAGAACCTTGCTATCATACAGAGTGGATTAGAACGCAGATTACGGTAGACTTCGATGAAAATTTAACACCTTACCATTTGATCTCCCTTTAGACCCATTTTGAAGTTGTTCTAGTTTTTCATCTTTTCTATTTTCTTTTTGATAGATGTTTTTCTCTGTTTTATTGTTGCCAGTTGTTTTGCTTTGTTTTGGTTGGGCGTGTTTTTCTGCATGTGAAATCTAGGCTAGGTAAATAGATAGTAACTGGATTAATGGTTTCTTGGGGGGTGTAGCACGGGAGTTTGGAGAGAAATGAGGGGCTCATAACAAGGAATACAAGAAAGAAGATGTTCTAAAATGGATTGTGGTAATGATTGTACAACGCTTCTTGATATGATTGAATTATTGTATTGTATGATATATGGATTATGTACCAATAAAATGGTTTTAAAATCTTTAATAAAAGTCTTTATTTAAACTTTTATTTTAAATAAAATGTGGATAAAAATCATCAGTAAGATTAAACAAAAAGATTCATGGGAAGCACCAGGCACATAGCACGTGATCACCCTCATCATTCACCCAGGGGACAAGCAGTGTCTCCCGTGGGGCTCAACGAGCACCTGCCTCGCTCTACAGAGCGGGCTCCTCCCCCTCTCTCCCTCTTCCTTTCTTGAGCTGTGTGTGCGTGTGTCTGTCTGTCTGTCTGTGTGTGCGTGTGTGTATATACATGAATATGCCTTTCAGATAGATAGATAGATAGATAGATAGATAGATAGATAGATAGATAGATAGATAGATAGATAGATAGATAATAGACAGGTATATGAGGTAGATAGATAAATGGATAATAGCTATATGAGATTGATAGATGATCGATAGATGATAGATGAGAGAAATAGATAATAGATGATAGAGAAATACATAGATAATAGAGGAGATAGAAAATACATTATAGAGATAATATAAAGATAGATAATAGATTAGATAGATGATAGAGAGATAATAGATCGATAGATCGATATTCCTCTCTTCTCTCTCTCTCTCTGTCTCATGCTCTCTCTCTCTCCCTCACTGCCTCACCCCCACCCCCACCCCATCCTCCTTGGACCCCTCCTCAGCCACCCTCAAACGTAAGAGTCCTGCTCCAGCTCCCTCTCTGTCTCCCCCGCCCTGGTCCCCCCTCGGCCCCTCTCCATCGTGAGTCCCGCACCATCACTCTCGGAGCACCTGGCTGTTGCTGACAGGAAAACTGATCTCAGAATGACTCAAAGGCGTGGCCAAGATGGCAGAGCCCCTGCAGAAACTAGGCCTTCGCAGCCCTACCCCCAGGCCTCAGTGGTCTGCAGCCCTCGCTGGCTGCCCGGCCCTCCCAGTTGGGAAGTGGAAGCTGTGCCCAATGCAGAAGGGCCACCCTAGGCAGCCCTGCACGGGGGGTCCTTCCACACACCCCGTCAGGCACCCTGGTCTCTGCCCTCCCTTCTGCTTTCCCAGGCAAGAGTTCCCAAAGGGGAAGGGCCAGGTGTGCTCTCCTGGAAGGGGGCCCTCGGGGAACCCCCTTCCCAGGGCCAGGGTCAGTGGCCTGCAGAGACTCCATCCCAAGATGGGAGGGGCAGGGGGCCAGCGTCAGTGCCAGAGACGTTGTTTCCCTGCTAGTCTGGAAGACCCTGGTGGCCAGGTGACTGTGGGCTGCCGGGACGAGGCTTCGCCAAGCAGGGGGAGGAGCCTCCCCCGTCGGGTCCCTGGCAGGACTCCTCACCCACAGGCACTCCCATTTCACCGATGAGGTCAGTGAAACTCAGCGGGTGGCAAAGCGATTCCCCCACAGCCCTGGGTGCTCATGCCCATTGTGCAGATAAGGACAGTGAGGCACAGAAGATCGGAAAACAAATAAGGCATCTGCCCCCTTCAGACAAGGGCAGGCTGCCCACAGGGCCGGTCCTGCAGGCACCCGGGCTTCCTGGCTCAGCCCTGAGCGGAGGGGAGGGCACAGCAGCCGGAAGTCCCCACAAACCATGATGCCAAGCAGCTGCTGCTCCTCAGGGCTCACACGTCCCCACCGTGGGGAGAAGCCCGGGTGACAAGGGGCCCAGGTCCTTGGCCCTGGGGCTGTGTGGTGGTTCCAGCAGACCTACTGTCTGCCCCTCTGTGGAGACAGGCTTCACGCTCCGGACAGGACAGGTATCATGCTAACCACAGCGAGCCTCACAAGTGGCCCGGGACCTGAGGCGGGGCTTCAGTGGGGCCGGGGACCTGGGCTCAGGGCAAACAACTCCCACAGGACTCTTCATCCCAGATGATCCCCATCGACAGGCTGGGAAGGTGGGCCACCTTGGGGGCAGGCTGGGCTCATGCTGGCACACCAAAGGCATCCTCCCAGGTGGCCAGAGCCAGTGGGTAAGGATGTCACAGCCCCTACCCTTCTGAAGACCAGCAGTCCCAGGTCAGAAAGCAGGGTGGGACATCCATGAAGGGGGTCCCGGGTTCCTACCACCATCCAGGAAAGGCCATGTGGTCCGACTAGGGAGGCCCAGTGAGCTGGGTGCCTTCCGGCCAGCTCCGGAGGGCGCCGTCAGCAAGGTAAGCACAGGCATACTGGTGCTTACATTGTCATCTGGCTGGAGTGGCGTCTCACATGTGTTCACATTAAAGGTTCTGCTTCGAGGTCTAATAGGCCTCGTGCTCTCCCAACCCCCAAGCCCCTCCCTACAGCATCAAAGCTTCTTTCAATTTTCCAAACCCTGCCAGGCATGGAGGGTCCAGTGAGCAAGGGGAGCATGGCTTCCTTCTGCTCTGTACGAGCCAAGGTGTGCTTACCTGGCCTTACCTGCTCCATAGGACATCCATCTGCTCTGCTTCCAGCTCTCAAGCAAAAGAAGCGTGCAAATGCCGGGCCAGCCTCCCAAGCAGTCGTGGGAGCTGAAAAGATGTCGGCTGGTGATCTGTGCTTCGAACCCCCAGACCACTGCCATCGCGTCCATTCTGCCTCTGAGCGACCCTGTAGGACCGAGTAGAACCGCTCCTGTGTTTACCCAGGGTGCAGAAAGCCTCCTCTTTCTCCTGAGGAGCAGCTGGTGGTTTCAAACTGCTGACTTTGTAGTTAGCAGCCCAGTAAGTAACCCTGTATGCCACCGGGACCTCAAGTACCACCTGGACTTAGGGGCCAACATTTCAAAGGACATGTAGTCCCTGGTCAGATGCCTTCTCCTCCCACCCGGGACGGTGGGATCACAGAGCATAAGCTACAAAAGCCCAGAGTCCAGACTCCTGCTGGATGCAGAAAAGGAGTCCTAGTGTGCCTTCGGAGAGGGTTGGTGTTGGGCTGCTACCCACAAGGTCGGCGCTTCAAGCCCACCGGTCTCAGAGAGCCTGTATAAGGGTCTGTAGGTCGGAATGGACTCCACTGCAGTCAGCATCAGTGTTGAAGGGAGAAAATGCCAGACTTCCATCTGAGGGGACAGCACCGGGCTCGCTGAAGGTCCTCAAGACATGGGAATGACTGGCCCTTGGAAACAAGGCGGAGACCAGCTTGAAGGCCAACTCAATTTTTTCTTTGACCCCACCTCCCACCAGCTCCTGGAATCATCAGATAATTAGTATGCCGTCCACAGGCGGTCCTGTTTTGCTTTGTTCAGCCACTGTAACCCCTTTGTTCTAATAAACGCACAGAGGAGGGAAAAATCACCCCGAGATGCTTCTGCAGAGACACAGCAGGGAAGGTGTCTGCCCACCTTGCAGGTGGTGACGGGGCACCTGTGCCGGGCTGCCTGGCCACCTGAGTTCCCTTCTGGTGCCCTGGCATCAGGTCCTCCCTGGGTACCCTGCTCCTCCTGAGGCCTCACCACCAGGCCCTGCCTCGCCACCAGACAATGCCAGGGCCTGTGACATCCTATGCACGCCCTTCCCCCAGCCTCTTCTCGGGCCTGCACATTAAATATTTATGAGTTCTTCTTCAAAAAAAAGAAAAGAAAGGGAAAAAAGCCACAACCCTCAAATAATGCAAGTTGTCTAGTAGGCAGCGAGATTTCAGAGCGATAAACGTTATTTCGAAAACACCATGATAGGCTTGGTATTGTGATGTGATTGGAGACCATATTAAAACCCGCCAGGGCTATTACACCTAATTTTTGTTTCAATTCAGGCAATATTGCCACTGCTTAATATGATTTCTATTTACTTTTTCCTATTGTTCGTCTTTTATTGGGGTTGTGTCTGTTTTATCAGGCTGATCTCCTCTGAAAGGGAGGTCAGGCTATGCTGGGATGGAGGCTTGGTCTCTCGCGCCCCTGCCTTTGAAGGGGAGGACGGGCGGGGGGGGGGGGAGAGGCTGCTTCCATTCCGTTCTGCTGGGCCTGAACTCCCTCCCCAGCCCCTCCATGCTAATATAAACTCTTTCTCTTTACTCTTGTCCAATTACAATATTTCTACCGGCGGCGAGCCTGACAGCTTGATATTTAAAAGCTATATACACTCTCATCATCTTGTTTTATGCCTCCCCTTTTTCCTCTGGTGCCGGTGGATCTGGGTGAGCGCCACACACAATGTGCGCAGTGGAGGGCTTCCAATCAAGCGATCGCCTCCATCTATAAAGATGGAATTTTAAAGGCTATTTTAATTACAATTTAAGCCCAGGCACTATTGATGACAGGGGCTGCCTCCTAGGCGAGCCATTCAGGCACCGTCTCCCCCGGGGTGGCGGCCAAGCTGGGGAATCCTGTTATTTCCGGAACAAAATGCAATTTTGCAAAACAGGATATTATTATTTTTTTAAGTATTGCACACTTTGCATAACTCTTTCTTCCTGGACTGGCGAAGTGTCAGGGGAGGGGTGGGGTGGAAAGGAGGGAGGAGTGAAGCTTTCTGCGATCTATACCTGTTCCTTGCACGACCTGCAGGTATCTCTCGCTCTCGTGTGCAAGGGAACCGCAGCCCTGGAAGTGTCCGGAAGTAGGACAACTGAGTCACATCCCCAAACCACTGGGAGCAAGTGGACTCAGCAGCATCTGGTGGTCTCATTTAAGTGCCCCCCCCCTCTCCAATCTGCACACACTGCCCGGGATTCCGCTGGTGAGGGGTGGCGGGGGTGGGTGGGGGGCAGACACAGGGCTAGGCTGTTCAGTTACATTCCCAAAAGGGAATGGCTTTGGGGAAACCAACCCTCCACAAAGGCAGCAGATTTCAAACTTCATTCCTTCGGCTCACCGCCGAAATTCCCTTAGCTTCAGACCCACAAAGCCTGGCTCCGAGGGCTTCTAGTCTCGAAGTTTCTAAACGTGTTATTGGAGTCATGATTGAAATCTGACAAAAAACAGGCTGCGTTTTATAATAATGTCCTGCAGCCAGAGTATGGCACCAATAACTAAACAATACTTTATCACCTCTGCCACGCTCAACAGCTCCCATTAATATTGAGATCAGAGTGCTCAGCCCTCTGCTCCCCAGCCCACTGCCACAGTGACAGCACCGGCAAAGGCAGTGACATTGAAAAATATTTGCCATGACACGGCCACAAATCACAGGCAGACAAGTTTAAAACTCAATATTCGCCAAACTTGTACTGGCTAGTCTCCCGTTCCAATATCTCAAACACAATTATGATAGGCCCCTTACTCCAAATCAGCCACTCTGAGAAGGGCATGTGGTAAGCCAAGAAGGGGTTGGGGGCTGGTGGGGGAAAATAAAGGAAGTTCTTTGGGGGATCTCTGGTTACATCATTGTATAAGGCAGAGACTGATGCTGGAGCCGGAGCTGAACCCCGCTGCCGTTCCTGGGGATGGGCCCTCGCTCCGGCTACTTGGGGCACTCCCAGCTGGTAAACTCAGAATGCAATTACTCGTGGTCCAGGGTTCACTCGACAGCCTAATTTTACACGGATCGATTTTTATTTCCAGCTTTCTTGAGATGCTGAAGCACATGTTGGTCCACTTGGCAACTGGTCCGGATCCACTTCCCAGAGACTGTGCTGGGCGTGGAGGAAAAGGCCCCACCCACTGTGTTCCTTATGTGCGAGGCTGACCACATGGAATCGTGCCTACCCTATCTCCCCCCGCCCCCCACGCAACCCCAGCCCCAAGAGCCCTAGATGATTTAAAGACCGTGTTGCTAACGCAGGTTCCTCCAGGAGAATATATTCTAAAAGGACTGGATCCACGGGCCTCAGACTGAAGCAATTCCCATTTAAGAGTGTAGCTGAACAGGGTAATCGCCTATCCCAGTGCCTGCCAGCCAGCAGAACCCCGGGCAGTGTGTGCAGACTGGGAGGCGGACATTTACCGGAGGCTGTAGATGCTGCTGAGTCCACTTGGAGTCACAGCAACCTCAGGTGTGTCAGAATCGAACTGCACTACGTAGGGTTTTCAATGGCTGGTAGCCAGGACTTTCTTCCAAGGTTCCCCTAGGTGAACCTGAACCTCCAGCCTTGCAGTCAGCAGCCAAGAGCATCAATCACTTGTTCCACCCAGGCACTTTGCAGCCAGCAGCAACGGTACACAGTGAGAGTATCTACTGGCTCTGGTCCAAAGTCACCGGAGGGCTTTGATCATGCATCTGCCCTTCAGTGGCCAGGCTAGGGCACAAGTGCCAGAGTGAGCCGTGGGAAATGGCAGGTTTGCCATGGGGAGCTTTTCTGCCTGAGTGATGCTCAGCCAATCCTCAGAGTCTGAGGGGGTGAAGGACTCCCCGTTTGTGCAATGCAGACAGCTGACCGGAATGTGCTTTGGGGCTCAGCATTGTACAGAAAGGTGGCTTGTTGCCTTAGCTATTACTTGTGATTCAAAGAAAGCGAAGGTCGGGGACTGTCCACTTAGCCACCCAGAAATCACTGGAGAGCGACACAAGAGCCAGGTCTGAGTCCTCTCAGCCCTATAGAGCAGAGGCAGGCTGCCTCTTTGGGGTCTCAAGACTGTGCACCTTTCCAGGAGCTGTGAGAATTCCCACCTAGAGTTCATTCCCCCTGTCCCCCGTGCCTTGGTTTACCTGTCTGAGTGCTATCAGCATGAGACTCCCAGGGCGGGGCTCCAGCAATAGCAGAGGCAACCTGCACGTGCACTGGCTGCCAGACTTCTGGGCGCTGGGCAGCAGCACTGCAGCCTGGAGAAGGGAAACCCAGGAACGAACCGCACGACTCCCCAGCCCTCAGGCCCCGCCCCCAGCCTGCTGAGTCAAAGTGGACTGCTGCCTTGGGCCCTTCAGGCCTGTGTGGGTGCTCCAGTCTACAAAACGGGGTGCTTGTCTGTAGCCCATCCCAAGAAACCACCCAGAACCCTGAGGCCATACCCCAAAAGTCACAGCTGTGCTTCCTGCCAGGGGGCCTGCTTGTCCAGAGATGCCCAGCCGGAGCCACAGGGGCCGCTCAGGACATGCTCAAGCTCCCAGACAAGGCCGCAACCTTCCCAGTCCCAGCAAGAAGGAATGATTTGGGGTCCCCCCTCCCGGTCACCTAAGAATGAGATGGATAGCTTGCTTCCGAGGGGAGCCTGCGCACAATCGGCGAGATGATGGGAGGAATTCTCCCGTGTGAGACGGGCCTTGATGAATAAACTAAATATGGCTGATATGAAAGTAATGGTCCAGGTGATTGAAGAGCTTGACAGGTCCCCTCCCAACCGCCTCCCGTGGGAGGAAGGTGGGTGAGCCAAGGGAAAGGTAGGTGCTGCCCGACCAAGGAGGGGACGAAGGGCAAGGGTGGCTGCGGTCCTCAGGAGAGCACAGCATGGACCAGCGTCCAGGGTGATGGGCAGCTTGGCGGGTGTGGGGCCACTAGGGCTGGGCGGAGTGGAGAGACTCAGCCCTGGATTGGGGAAGCCTGTTCTCTCTGCAGATGAGGGCATTTCTGAACCGTGCTCTGCACACCTGTCAGGTGGGTCAGAGGGGACTCTTCTGTGAGCGAAATGAAAACGGGACCAGGAGAGTGACTGGGTGCCGTGCTCTTCCAATCCTGCGCCTTCAGGAACTGCCCAGGGAAGGGAGCGGCCTGCCTCCCGCAGAGGGGCCCTTGTCACCATCTGGTTGGTGCTGGGACGTCCCCGAGCAGGGAGAACCAGCACACTAGATTTGTTCTTGTGCCAAAGCACACGTGTCCCCTGGTGGGAGGGTGGCTGGCCAGCAAGTTCACGGGAGCGTCTTCTGCAGGGTCCTGTCTCAGCCCCTCTCCCTGCTGCTAGACGGGGGCTAGATCGTGGCTGGGCCCCAATCCCAAACACAGGCCTGTCCCACAGAGGGCCCTGAGGCCTGGCAGTCCAGCCCTGCGCTCAGCTCAGGTTCTTCCTCCTACTCCTCCTCCTCCTCCCCACCCTGGCCCCTCCCCTCCCGTTTCCTCCCCCTCATCCCCCTGGGTGAGCAGAAGCCCAAGAGTCTCAGAAAAATAAAACAAAAGAAGAAAAATGCAAGTCCTTCGAGAGGGAAATGCCCGTTTCTCTCCAGCCTGCGGCTCAAGCTCCGATTGGAGCACGTTTGTTTTCGAGCCCTTGCCAAGTCTCCTGACTCAAAGGCGCCTGTTAATCAGGACAAGGTCGCTTCTAGAAGACAGAAGGATGGGCACGTGACAGTCCAAGCTGTTTCTGGTTGCTGTCCCAGGCTGCTTGCCTGGCTGGAAGTCATCGCCTCTTGCCAGCCTCCTACCCCCAGTCCACCTTGGGCATGGCCACAGCTGCCCCTTCAGAAGCCGTCCTTCCAGGACCTGCCTCCCCTGGTGCTGCTCTCCACAGGCTTCCACCGCCCCAGTCATCAGGAACCACCCCACCCCAGCCCACCCCAACCGCATGCTGGGACTCCAGGCCTGGGCTCCCTTTACTGTCATCTGAGCCTCCAGGAAGCTCCGATGGAAGCCCCTCCTGCTCTCTGCCCAGGGCACCCTCACCCTCCCAGTCCTCCAGGCTGTCTGCACCAACCTGCCTTGAGCCTGCACCCTACACCCCTGCCCTCACCACTCAAGTGTGCTTCCTCCTCCAACTCCCCTACCCCCCAACCTCCTGCCACCCGACTGTCCTTTCTGTCCCCATCACAGGTTCACTCCGGAGGCATCTGTGACACACGGCCGTGCTGTGTCCCACCTTCCTGATGTTTCTGTCTGTGGGCTACAGTCAAAAGGCACCCTGGTACACCGCGGTTACGTGTTCTGCTGCTCTCCGTGAGGTCCGCCCTGCGGAGAACGACTCTGTGGTTTGTCGGTCTCTGTCCCTCTGCTGCGGTGGCGGAGTCGGATCGATGAACCCGCCGAAGGGAATGTGTGTCTTCGGAGTGCGTCTTTTCTGGTGATGTTTTTGTCTTTATTTGGGGGATCCCTGCAAAGACGACTTCCCGTGTGGCCCACAGAGACGCACAGTGAGTGAAGGGCAGCTCTCGCTGTCCCGCCCAAATGGGAAGGCAGCCTTTCAGCAGTGGCCTCCCAAGCTTCCTGAGGACATGGCACCTTTGGAAGCACGAAAGGATGCCGAACGCTCTCCTGGACAGGAGATGTGCCCAATGAGGACTACTGCTACCAACTTGAGTCTATCCCCTGGTGCACAGTGGCTATGCACGGGCTCCTAACCTAGAGGTGAGTGGTTCAAAAACACCAGCCGTTCTTCTGGAGAAAGACAAGGCTTTCTACTCTCGTAAAGACTCATGATCTCAGAAGTCCACAGGGGCTGTTCTACCCTGCCCGACAGGGTCACTGTGAGTCAGAATCAACTCAACAGCAGTGAGAAAACATTTTTTTAAATTAATCATTTTATTGGAAACTCTTAAAGATATTATAACATCCATGGTTCAATTAGATGAAGCATAATTGTGCAATTGCTACCACAAACATTTTCTTTCTTCTTGAACTCTTTTATACCAACTCCCCTTTATCTCCAAGCCCCCCAAGAAGCCTTGTTATTTGTAAAAAATATGCTAAGAATAATAATACATCATGAGAAAAGCACCTTGATCCAGGCATGCAGCAGGAAGACAGAACGAAGTTTCAGGTGACCTGGGTGGAGGGCTCCAGCAAGTCTTTGAAAAAGGAAATAAGTGAGCAGTGTCTTTTGTTAGAACACAGTCGGCCAGGTTGGCATTCTTTATCACAACAGCGCTCACTGTGTCACAGGGTGGCTGGTCCCACTTGAGACAGCCAAGACCAAGGTCACAGCCTTCACGAAGATGCTCCAGGACTGGGCAAAGGTTCATTCAGTTACATGGAAGGTCACCAAGATGCCAAGCCAACTCAACAGCCGCTCAGGCCCCCAACAGAGACCAAGGGGATGGGCGGTGAAGGTGGAAATGATGTCCTGGTGGTCTAGTCATGTGAACAGGCTGGGAATGAGGGACTCCAGCTGGAAACACGTGAGTATGCTCCAAGGACCGCTTACTGCTCTTCCAGGTGGCTGCATGGTTTCTAAAATCTTGGGACTGTGTTCAGGTTTTTCCACTCAGACATCCTTGAAGAATGTCTTCTCCCTAATTTAGAAACAAGTTGCTTGGCCACTTGCAGTGCTTCTGCAGATGTGGAGCCTGTGTGGCTGTGCTCGGAGGAAGGAGAAGGACTGACTGTCTCAGGAGGCCTGGGGCTCTCTGCCTCGTTCCCCACGACGCCCCGGCACCACCACCTCCAGCCTGGACAAAGGAAAGGGGTTCCAACGTAAGAAGTATGGGAAACGGTAACTATGCTAAATCGAAAACAAAACAAGGCCCCCAAATTCGACCTTCTCAACCACCAAATCCTCTAAGCAAGGAGAACAAACATGGAAGACAATGACGGTGTTTAAAATCGTGCTTTTAGGAAGCAAGCCTCTACTGGCCCACGTACCCCAAGCCAGTGCAGCAGAATAGGTGAGAGGAGGCGTTGCTGGACGCTGTCGGGTTGGGTCTGATTCCTAGAGACCCATGTACAAAATCCTGCCCGGTCCTGAGCCGCCCTCACAAGTGTTGCTAGGTTGGAGCCCATTGTAGCCACCGTGTCCAACCATCTCACTGAGAGTCTTCCTTTTCCATGCCGCCGCCCTCTGCTGTACCAACCATGATGTCCCGCTCCAGAAAAACAACAGAATTCCAGCCTTTCTGTGCCAGGCACTGTGATCCATATTTTCCACATGTCAACTCATGGACCCCCTAACAACGCTGTGTGGGAGGGACTTTCTCATCCTCCCGTCAGTAGATGGAGGTTCAACTTGATTCGAACCCTGGAACTGGCTCCCAAGCCCCATCTCCCCACTGCAGTACTTACTGCTGCCCAGAATGCTCTCCACAAGAGCTGCCCAGTGGTGGGGTGGGCACCCCCACCCCGAACAAGAATGGGTTCCTCTGCTCCATCAGCCTTTGAGCGAGAACATTATAGAGAAAATTCAGACCACACTGGGGAGGAGGAAAGGGTTCCACAAAACTCCTGGTTTCCTTCCACAATGAGATCGACGCTTCTGGAAAGACGGTGTCTGGTCTTTGCTAACATCTTGTATCTAAATTCACTTTTCCCTTCGGTGCACCCAATATGCTTGGGTTTACAGGAGTGAATCCATGAACCCGGTAATACATGCTGGTGGGGGAAAGGGGAAATTGATTTTCTCAGATGCATATCTACAGAGACCAGACTCTGTCAGATAGTTGCCAGGCTCCCGAATGAGCTGGGACCCCAGATCCAGGCAGGAGAAGCCCTCTGAGACTCCAAGAGTTTCCAAGCCAAACGGCTAAGATCACGTCTCCCAAGGATGACAAGACCTGGTCAACCTTCCCCAAAGTCCTCAGAGGAAGGACTCCGCCGGGGCCCGAGCTACCTCATCCTCGGCTGACCGCGCTCCGGGTGTCCAAGGAGGCTTCTCCTTGGATTCCTCCGCCCACCCCCTAGAACTTTCCAAGCTGCGTTTGTGTTAAACCGTTCCTGATATGCGCCAATAAGTGTGCTTCGACACATTGTTAACATAAGGCCAGATCTGTAATACAGCATGGACAATTAAGCGCACAATTTTTGTATAAATGCAAAATCCCTCACTGTGAATTATTTAATTAATGCTCTCCAGTTCATTTAATAGAGCCCGTTCAGAGGCCATTTCACTCACCGAAAACTAATTTCGTTCTCCGGGTTGATTTAATTAGATTGTGTGATCTATGGTATTGCTAATTCGGAGGCTCCGGACGCGGCGTCTGAGCCCGTTGCTCCCATTGTCGGCAATCTGTCAGCCCCATTTTTAACAGTATTGAAAAATTCAAGCTTTATTATTGCTCGCTCACTCTTTCTCTCCCATCAGGAGGAAAGTAATGAGCTTTTCTTCTTACGAGAGCCGGCAGAGAGCGCGGGAGCCCGGTGCTTCGGGCAGGAGGCGGTATTAACGGGGCTGATTCATGAGTTAAGTTTCCAAGTGCTCATGGCTATTAGCGCTCAGTCCTCTGGCTGTCATTTAGTTAAAAAGACTCTTCGGTTAATTCACTCTTTTAATGAGACTGTGCTATTCAACTAATGTATTTTACTGTATGAAAGGTCACACCAGGAACCAAAACAGATTGGAGGGAATGTAGCAAGAAGCCTGGCTGTCAGGAAACAATTCGAGCCTCGGAGGCATTTAGCAGCCCTGCGTCTGTAATAAGCTCCGGAACTGATGGGCCTGCGTTCACCTCCAGAGTTGAGCGCCATAAATCAAGGCTAAAGAGAAGGCAGATTAATCAGAGGCTCAGACAAAAAGAGCACGTGTTTCATTACCCATATAATCACTAACATGATTGCCAGACAAGCGAAGGAGCTGGATGCAGGACTGGAAACATAGTTCAAGCGAGGGCTGGGACTCGGTTCTGTGGCTGTGAGCATCAGATCTTTCCACCACGGCCCTGTTGCCTCGGTGGCCCCGGCCCGGCTCTGGGGAAGAGGAGGGGAGCCTCAGGGGGCAAGGGCCAGCCATTGGAGGGTGTGGGGCAGGAGGCAATAGGGAGGCTGTGTCGGGTGGGGTGGGGTGGCTGCTCAGCAGCCAACTTAGATGGCCTCAGAGTATGACTTGGGTCCAAGTCCACCAAAGGGCCTGGCCATACGGTACTGCCTCAAAGCTGGCGAGAGGCGGCGTGCCTAGCCAGCCTCCAGCCTGAAGGTCAGTGGAAGGTGAAGGGGGCCATGTGCTGTCCTTCAGCACCCCCCTTCTTTCTGTTGAGATATACATACAAGCTTGAGCACACAAGCAAAGTACGTGTGCACACACATGCGCACACACCGTTACATGTGCACACACATTCACGCAGGCACAGCTGTACACAGAGACTCATCCACACGGACACATGGTCATGTGCCTGCATGTAGACACACGTGTAAACATGGTCACAGGTGTATACACATTCACAGAGGCTCATGGCAAGCACATGGGCACACAGGTACCTGCAGTTGCCTGTATGCACCCAGGCATGTGTGTGTGCCACATAGGCACCGATGCAATGTGCACACATGTGCACAGGCACGCTCAGTTTCCTGGCGAGAGTGTACTCACTAACTGGCACATGGGCACACACAGCGTGTGCGCATATTTTTGAGGGGGTGTGAGAGGGTCTCGATTCCCATGTCAGGTTACCCAATAAACGAGGTCAGCACAGGCCTCCCGGCTCATCCGTGGTGAACAATTTCGCGTGTGTTTCATCGCCTCCAAGCTTCTGCTCTGCACGCAGTCCGGCTGGTGTCCGTCTCGTCCCGGACCCCACAGCCCTCCCAACAGCCATGTCCCTTTGCACAACATCAGTCCCCGCCAGGGCCAGGGTCCCCAGGGGGCTAGGCAAGCACCAGCTGACGGATGCTTCCTTGCTCACCTGGAGCGCACACACCTTTGGGGTGGTGAAACCCATGGGAGATGGAACAAATGAAGTTTTGGGCAGTTGTACCTACTGTCCCAGCTCAGTCCCCCTCTTGGCAACGAATGGCAGCCGTGGCCATCGTCCCCACACAGCGCCCCTTGCTGGACACTGCCCGCTCTCGGGCTGCAGGCCTCCCATTCTTGTGCTTCCCGTCTCTGAGGACCCCCCACCCCACCCCGCAGCCAACACCTGGCGCAGGGAGCACCAACTTTCCTTCAGCACTCCGGTCCTTTACAAGGGAGCTACCCCTGCCTTGCACTTAGAGCTCCCTCCGGCAGCTCCCCAACCAGGGAAACCGTATGCTTAATTACGAAACATCTGTTGCCCAGAGCGCGCCCCTCCTCCCGCTCGCTTTTGCGGCCCCGATCTCGTGGTATGAATTTTAAAATCTGTCAGCAAGGGATCACCCAAACTCTGGGAGCAAAGAGCTGCTCACGGTAACCCCTGAACCAGATAATCTAACAGTAATCCATTCAGAACTAATCAAACATTTACAGAACCGCACCCGCATCTCGGCAAACCATTTGTCATGGGTACATGCTCATTACACTCCAACATCTCAATCTGCCTATGCAAATGAAGCCAGGGAGCTGACATCGGGACCATGTACAGAAATTATAAACAAATATTCATCCATTATGCTGCTGGCATTTAACAGCTGAAATACTAACAGTAGCTGAACTTCACGCCCTGGGTATCAATTATTTACGATCCTAAAACTGACAGGACTGGGTAGGTGAATTAGCTGCATATATCAAGCTTTGTTATAAATCCCAACCTACTGTAATACTCATTTTCATAGAATGTATGCACAAGGCTGACAATACATCAACAGCTCGGCATTAATAATTCAGAGGAATGGAGCCAGGCGAAACACCTTGGAAGCTGAACTCGGCTCCGGAGTTGATATTACAAATAAAAAAGTCAAATAAAATGAATTTCCCATAAACAGAGAATCAAATAAAGCATTTGCTCCATAATTTTATTTTCAATTTTCACAAACATGCCGGTTGATACTTTCGTGTTTAGGTACTGTTGGCATCACCCTCCGTTGTCTTAATGGCTCCCCCTCCTCCTCTTTCTCTTCCTTTCTTTCTCCCCCCTACCCTTGCCCCCCTTCTCCCAAAGAAACAGCAGGCAGATTTGGGGGTCTGGTGATGAACGGAAGCTTCCTCGGCATTCGTTCCTTTAATTTTATCACAAAATAAATGCAGGACGGAGAAGAGGAGCCGGAGCGGGTAGTCTGCTGTTTGTGGCCATGAATGGTTTGCTATGGTTTACTGGAGGATGTACATAATAAAGCCAAGTGTTGGCGTGGTCGTAACGCGAGTGAATTGAGACCATATTTCTGAGGGAAATGGGAGCAGGGTCCTCCGAGCTGTGTCTCTGTTCACAGGTAGGGGAGGGTGGCCCGTTACATTTGCAGTGCACAGCTTCGCCTGCAGGTGCCGGCCTGAGGAGCCTATCACAGAGCAGGGAGTTCTCTGGGGTTGGGAAGCAGAGCACACCCCTGGATCCTTTCCCAGCTCCAGGAAACCATTCCGAGCATGGCCAGTGGTTCCCCGGTCCTCCCCCATCACGCCTTCTCCTCTCACTCATCTTGAGCTGAGAAATCATTTTTAGGCCAGAAGGGCTCAACTGTGGAGACCTTTTGTCACTGCTAACGACTTGTCCTTGTCCATCTTCTTCCTACTCCGGATATTTATGGCCCCATGGCCACATTTGTCATCTCTGGTCAGTGAGGAGGCCTCTCTCGGCATGCGGACACTTTGGAGTCCCTGCGGGGCCTGGGTTCCTCTGGCAGACACACTGCTCCAGGCACCTGTGGCTCGTGAGATCCCGCACATTGGCCCCTGCCCTTCATCTTTGTTGTTGGAGCTCATTGTTACAGCCAATACATTGGGGGGGGGGGAGCTCATTCACTGGCCCTCTGCTTCACCAAGCACGAGGCCCCTTTCTAGCGACTGATCCTTCCTGATGAAATGCCCAATGAGGTGAACAAGCGACCATCTAGCTCAGAAGCAATAAAGTCCACATGGAAGAAGCACACCAGCCCGTGCGATCACAAGGTGCCAAAGGGACCAGGTATAAGGCATCATGCAAAAAAAAAAGAATATATATATATGTGTGTGTGTGTATATATACATATATACCATTGTGAATGAAGGGGGAAGTGCAGAGTGGAGACCCAAGGCCCAAGTGTCGCCCACTGGAGATCCCCTCATAGAGGGGTTTAGGAGAGGAGATGGGTCAGTCAGGGTGCGAGGTAGTACCGATGAAGAACACAGCTTTCCCCCAGATCCTGGATGCTTCCTCCCCCCAACTACCATGATCCGAATTCTACCTTGTGGGACTGGATAGGGCAGAGGTTGTACACTGGTGCATATGGGAGCTGGAGGCACAGGGAATCCAGGGTGGATGATACCTTCAGGACCAGGGGTGTGAGGGGCGATGCTGGGAGAGTGGAGGGTGAGTGGGTTGGAAGGGGGGAACCGATTACAAGGATCCACATGTGACCTCCTCCCTGGGAGATGGACAGCAGAGAAGGGGGGAAAGGGAGACTCCGGACAGGGCAAGATATGACAAAATAATAATCTATAAACTATCAAGGGCTCATGAGGGAGGGGGGAACAGGGAGGGAGGGGAAAAAAAGAGGACCTGATGCAAAGGGCTTAAGTGGAGAGCAAATGCTTTGACAATGATTAGGGCAAAGAATGTATGGATGAGCTTTATACAATTGATGTATGTATATGTATGGATTGTGATAAGAGTTGTATGAGCCCCTAATAAAATGTAAAAAAGAAAAAAAAGAAAATGATTAGGGCAAAGAATGTACAGAGGTGCTTTATACAATTAATGTATATATACGTATGGATTGTGATAAGAGTTGTATGAGCCCCTAATAAAATGTTTAGAAAAAAAAGAAAAAAAAAGAAATGCCCAATGTGCAGGAGATTAAGGATCACCATCTTTGCTTCTCAGGGACATTCTGGCTGTACTTAATCTAGGCAGATGGTTTGCTCTGTGACCCTCTGTGGCAGACTCAATAGTCTTCACCAACACCTTCATTCAGAAGCATTGGGTTCTTCAGTCTTTGTTCATTGTCCAGTGTCCACCTGCCAATGAAGCCATTGAAAATAGATCTATGTGCATATATATACTAAGGTTGCAGATGGACACTGGGCCTCCACTCAAGTACTCCTTCAATGCAAGAACACTTTGTTCTATTAAACTGGCATTCCATGATGCTCACCTTCCCAACACGATCCCTGAAAACAAATGGGTGCATAAGCAAATGTGGTGAAGAAAGCTGATGGTGCCCGGCTATCAAAAGATATAGCATCTGGGGTCTTAAAGGCTTGAAGGTAAACAAGCGGCCATCTAGCTGAGAAGCAAAAAAGCCCACATGGAAGAAGCACACCAGCCTGTGTGATCATGAGGTGTCAATGGGATCAGGTATCAGGCATCAAAGAACAAAAAACCATATCACTGTGAATGGGGGGGGCAGTGTAGATTAGAGACCCAAAGCCTATCTGTAGGCAACTGGACATCCCCTTACAGAAGGGTCAAGGGGAGGAGCCAAGCCAGTCAGGATACAATGTAGTAATGATGAAACATACAATTTTCCCCTAGTTCTTAAATACTTCTCCCCCACCCCCTTCCACTATCATGATTCCAATGCTACCTTACAAATTCCGCTAGACCAGAGCATGTACACTGGTACAGATAGGAACTGGAAACACAGGGAATCCAGGACAGATGATCCCTTCAGGACCAGTGGTGAGAGTGGTGATACCGGGAGTGGGAAGGGAAGGTAGGGTAGAAAGCGGAAACCAATTACAAGGATCTACCTATAACCCCCTCCCTGGGGGACAGACCGCAGAAAAGTGGGTAAAGGGAGATGTCAGACAGTGTAAGATATGACAAAATAATAATAATTTATAAATTATCAAGGGTTCATGGGGGGGGGATGAGGAGCTGATACCAAGGGCTCAAGTAGAAAGCAAATATTTTGAAAATGAAGAGGGCAACAAATGTACAAATGTGCTTAATACAATGGATGGATGTATGGATTGTGATGAGTTGTACAAGCCCCCAATAAAATGATTTTTTTTAAAGAAAGTAAGAAAATACCAGGTTTGGGTATCGCTTTGATGGTTTAATCCCTTAGAGCAGCGGTTCTCAACCTGTTGGTCACGACCCTTTGGAGGTTGAACAACCCTTTCACGGGTGACACCCGATTCATCCCAGTAGCAAAATGACAGTGATGAAGTAGCAACAAAAATCATTTCATGGTTGGGGTGGGCGGGGGGTCACTACAACATGAGGAACTGTATGAAAGGGTCGCGGCATGAGGAAGGTTGAGAACCACTGGTTTGGAGAGATCTCTGCTTGTTTGATTTTTGAGACTGCTACTTCCGTGGATCTAGATTGTGGATCCAAGTAAAATGATGCCTTCCGCCCATCTTTCCTCCATGAATCGGGGAGCAGTGGGTGGGTCCCTGTGGGAGGGTTTTTGTTTCTTGATGTTAAGGTAGACTCCATCCTGAAGAAGTCACAGGAGACTGAAGGAAAACTGAAAAGTCCCCACCCGCCGGCAGCCGAGAAACACAGGACACATTTGTGAGCTCCCCTGGAGACCGCCGCGGCATCTGGTTTCCACCCGACAGGCAGGCTGCGCACACATTCACAGGTGGAGATGGAGGTGGCACTGGGACACCTACCCACATCTCTGCCAGTGGCTGTCCTCAGACTGGCTGGGGCCCGTGCCTCTTCTTGGCAGCAACCCTGCAGGGCATCTGCAGCCAGGCCGCGTTCCTCCCCGGTGGCTGTTAGCAGAGGGAGCTTGGCCAGTCAGCCTGGTTGTCGTTTTTGGTTGTTTTTGTTTAATGCTATATGAAATTGCTCTCGGCAAAGCACCTGCTTAGACCAGCTGCTCAGGCCTCAAAAATTCTCCGTTGTGATTGCTTGAGAAGCCCTAGTGGCCCCGGGGGTTCGGCACTGGGCTGCTAACTGCAAAGTGGGCAGGTCAAACCCACCAGGCGCTTCTTGAGAGAAAGCTGAAGCCGCTTGCTCCCGTCGAGATGTGCAGTCTCAGAAACCCAACAGAGGATCCGTTTGAGTCTGAAGCCACTCGATGGCATGGAATTCCAGCATAGTCCAACTGCTCCTTCTTTCTAATCCTAGTGACAAGGCCAGCGTGTGTCCCCAATGGGCCACAATTGGGTCTCGAGACCACCACTCGCAAGAGGCTCCGCTTTCTGAGCTTGCTGCCCACATCCACAGTGGCGGGGAAACGGAAAGGCAGCAGTGTGACCCTGCTGCTAAACGGCCCTTCTGCTCCCGTGAAAAATCCCCCGGGAGGGTGAATTGAGTAGCACGTGTAGCAAGTGTTCCCGGTTTTCCAAGGACTATGAAGTAGCCGCTCGGGCTGGCCAGCTTTACGAAATGCTGAAATCTTTGCATTCTCTTTGCTTCAACCTGGGGGAAATCATTTGGATCTGTTTAAGGGGGTGGAGGGGTCTGAGAGCTGACATTTCCAGGAAAAGCCAGTGGAATGCTGATGGGCACCTGTGAGTGAGGCCCGCGGAATCCGCAATCCTTCCAGCCGTGGGTAACAGTGGAATGACAGGAGCCGGGGCTCCTGGAGGAGGTGGCCCCCTGAGGAGCATGAGCCTGGCTCTTTGGGGTCACGGGCGACAGGTTTTATTTGAGCTTGTCTGGGCTTCGATAGTCTGAGAATTTTAAAAGAGCATTTCTCTCTCTTGTTTATGATTCCCACTGGAGACTGCCTGTTTTCTCCTTCCCCGCTCCTTGCGGCCCAAGTGAAAGCGGGGAGGTGTCGATTTATTCCCAAGAACAGCTGGAAGCATCACAGGGGTTATGGGCAGTGTGTTCTGTGGAGGAAGAAAATATATATTTTGGTCTTGAAAGTTATTGCTTCAATTACTTAGTAATTTCTTAAGCAACCTCAGGGTGGGCTTTTGAAGAGGTGGGTTTGAGGGAGGCCTACAGAGACTCCCTGCCCGACCAAGACCATTTAAACCTGTCAGAGTGAAGGCAGACAGCCCTGCCCGAAGCAATGTCCATGGGAGGAGTGGGCATGCCCAGGGCACCTGGTACTGGGCTGGCCTCTGTACTGCCGTCATGTTCAAATACACCCTTTTTTCAGTCCACTGCTGCCAATGGCAAGTCCATGGAGTGGATGAGAAGGTCGAGGCTGTGGTCAGGTTCTTCCAGTGACTCACAAGGACAGCCACTCTCCCAGTGAAACCCATGCCACTGGAGTGGGCTGAGTAGGTGCAGGGAACCTCCTTGGCAAGCAGCCTTTGTGGAATGTTGGTTCCCTGCCCTCTTTAGGGGCATGGTGACCTGACCAAGGAGGACAAGGATTCTCCTTACCAGAGTGACTCCTGGACATGTGGGCAGGAGTTTACAGGAGTGGCCAAAGCCGGACAGGCAGAGGCAGGAGATGAGCCCCTTGAACAATCGCTGCACGCGGGCCACCCTGGGGAGGGCACACAAGTTTGGCCGAGGGCATTTCTGAGAGAAGAGTCCAGTGTGAGCTGACAGCAGACAACACCCTCAGCAGCTAGGGCGAGGGTGGGGAATACCCAGCCTGCAGAATCATTGAGACCAGCTAACGCCACATGCCTCCCCGAGGGGACGATGTCCCAGTCATTACAGGAAGAGTGAGTTCATGGGCTGGAGAAGGATGCACAGGTGGCAGTTTGAAGGCCCTTGTTAAGGTCTGGGTTGTCCAATACATTTGTCATGACCGTACACGCCATATACTACCCCACTGCCATCAAGTTGTCTGTGACCCCTGAGACCCTCAAGGACAGCTGAGAACAACTCCATGGGGTTTCTGAGGCTGGACATCTTCACGGAAGCAGACCCTCACCTTTCTCCTCTAGGACAGTCAATGGGCAGCTCACCTGGGACGCCACGGTGCCAGCAGTGCTCCCTGGCTGCCACTAGTCATGGCAAATTGGCAACAGCAGATTCTCAACCTTTGGAAAGTCCAGTCCCTCAACTGGGAAGTGGGTGCACTACACTGGAACTTATGGTGGGGATGGAATTCGAGGGAAAGCTCCTTTCCCAGGACCTGGTTCATCCATTTGGGCCCCTCGGTCACCGGCACGCTCTCCTTGCCTCACTCCCTGTCTGGCAGCCAGGAATTCTTTATCCAATGACAAGATGGTTGCACGACCTCCTGCAGTGCCATTGGGGCCGGCCCTTCACTGGGGAGGGAGACCAGGCAGCTCACGATGCTGCCTGAAACCCTGATTTCCAGAGCTGCCCTGGCCTCCCTGGGGGTGGGAGTGGGGGAGAAGAAAGGGGGTGAGCTCTTCAGCATGCAGTTCCCGCTGCACCTGGAATGCTTTGGGGGTACATTTAGTACCTAGCAAACACCATCAAATGTTCTTGGATTAGAAATGGAACTTCCAGTCCTCTCGAATGTGCTGATTGCAGGCTCATTCTGAATTTGGATAATTAAGTTGACAAACCATTTCAAAACCACGCCCAACCTAGCAGCCAAGCGGAGGTTTGGATGGGTGAGTCCGTATGCCCGAGATTCTCGCCCTCCCCACTCATCTCAGAGTGCAGAAGACTTCTCAGCAGGGAGGCCTTTTGTGCTCCAGAGTTTTGAAAGGCTGATCCCTCCCCAGAGGGGAGGGAACTGGGAGTCTGAAGAGCCCCCAGGGAGAAGTCACCCCTCCTTGACCAGCCAGCGCTCTGCAGTGCCTCTGTGTTATTTAGGGGAAGGGGTAGTTATGGACTAGGAATAGCAACAGGGAGAAGCATGTGCATCAAGTTTATATTATTATAGGGATTATTAGTCATGCCTGTGAACTGAGCACCTACTACGTGCTGGATCCCAGCCATGGCAATCATCTCAGCAGGTGGTGGAGGAGGAGGGGATGTTGGTCTCTTTGCTTCCTCTGAGAGTTAAGTGGACAAAAGACCAGACACTATCATCGCCAGTGCTTGATGGCCTCAGGTGGCAGGCTTATGTCCAGAGAGCCAATCATCTTGCTGTTCATAGTTAGGTCTGAGACCGGATAAATATTGTCTCCTATAATCACCAAAGCAACCCAGTGAGCTAAGCATGCTCTCCCTTATTTCCCAGGTAAGAATGTGGAGGCCTAGGTGCAAGCGACCCGTGCAAGGCCATGCAAGAATTAGGCCGCAGAAGCCCACATTTAAAGCTCAACCTCCTTGTCTTAGTCTATCTCCTCTCCACTGAAGCATCCAGCTCCAAGAAGCGAGGCCAACACTGGGGGAAGTTCCCGGTGCTGGGGTAGTTACTGAAACTAAAGAGAAAGGCAACAAAACTGCCCAGCGGGTCATGGAGCAGAGGTTCCTATTCCAGTTTCCAGTCACCTTTTTCATATGAAACCTGACATGTGTCCCAACCGCGGACCACAGTTTTCAAGAAGAACCCACTAGAGAGGACCGCCCAGGCCCCTAACTGACTGCTGCTCCCGGCTCGTCATTACTCAGTGAGGCATCGAACGTCCAAGAGAAGGTCTGGAACCCTTCCTTCCCACGAAGTTGTTGGTCATCCTTGCTTGTCCGCACCGTGGCACCGTTTCGAACAGTCTGGAAGATCCCATTGCCTCAGTTCGTCCCTCGAGGGTCATGCGCGCAGTCCTCCAGGATTGCTGGGAGTCAGCATCGGCTGGATGGCAATGTTTTTCTTCCGATATACTGTTTCAAGCAAACATGGAAACTCAGCGAGACTTCAGATTGTCTGCAGAAGTCTGCGTCCAAGCTCATTTCCATGTCCCCCCATTTGGAATTTGTACAATTCCCCCTGGAGCTGTTTGCCAGACTCTAGGGAAGATGCATCCCTGATGTCAAGACCATGAACGGGCACTGGGCACGCTCAGAAATGGGTGGCGTGGAAAGTAACCACTTTTTGGAAACCAGCGGAAGGCTACGGAAGCACGGCGCTCACACATGATTGATTCTGTTGCTACGGTGAATGGAAGGTGTAAACTGATCCCGGGAGCTGGGCCGGCAGTGGCCACCATGCCTGGTGAACTGGCTGCATGCAGGCGGCTTGGCTTGGTCCCGCCCCAGACTGGAGCCGTCGGGCCCTTCACGCAGCAAGGAGAGGAAGACCGTTGCAGGAATCCAAAATCAGCCCAAGGGTTTCGGGGGCATTAACTGGAACCATCTGATGTGTAGATCGCAACACATTATGGACGCTATGGTGGAGGGAAGGGATTCCAGAACATGTGTGCTCATGTGAAACCCAAACACAGAACAGGGGGATACTGCAAGGATTAAAATCAGGAACTACGTGCACCGGGGCTGTATCCTTATACCGTACATACTCCGTCTGTGTGCTGAGCAAATAACTGACAAGCTGGACTCCGTGACAAAGAATGCGGCATTGGGACTGAAGGAAGGCTCACCGTGGACCTGGGATATGTGGATGGCCCAGCCTCGCTTGCTGAGGACCTGAAGCAGTTGGTGATGGAGATCAAGTAACACAGCCTTCAGTGCGGATTGCACCTCAAAGTGAAGAAAACAGAAGGCCTCACAACTGGATCAATAAGCACCATCATGATCAAGAGAGACGCGATCGAAGTTGTCAAGGATTCCATTTCACTTGGAGTATCCATCAACATCCCAGGAATCAGCCGTCACGAAAGCAAACAGCAGAGAGCACTGGGCAAATCTGCTGCGAAAGGAGCCAAGACATCACTCTGAGGACAAGGGATGCCTGCTTGACCCAAGCCATGGGTCATACGCATGTGAAAGCTGAACCATGAAATATATATATATATATACACACACACACACTAAAGAAAAGTTGATGCCTTTGAAAGTTTGCGTTGTGGAGAAGATTGAAGACGCACTGTCTGGCCTGCCAGAAGCAGGACCAAATCCGTCTGGGAGTAAGTACGGCCAGCGTGCTACTGCTGGGACTTCGTCTCGCCCACTCTGAACGAGCCATCACAGAGGGCAGGCCCTGAAGAAGGAAATGCACTTGGTAGAGTGGAAGTGCAGGGACTAAGGAGGCTCTCCGCAAGGTGGATGGACACACATGCTGCAGCTATGACCTCGAAGTGTGCATCCACTGTGGGGCTGGCGGAGCTCGGTGGTGTTTCCTTCTGTTGTGTATGGGGTTGCTATGAGTCAGAAGTGACTCCGTGGGCCCGGACCACAGCAGCTACTGCCAAGAACTGAATGAGTGGCCAACTCCGATCCTCCCAGAAGCCCGGGGTGATGCTGGGGAGCCTTTCTGAATCTTGGGCAGGCTTACGATCTCGGGAGGAGAAGGACACTGTGTCTTGGTTTGGATATAAGCATCAACTATAGCGGGCTCCATTGGCGGTGCAACGGTTTTCATTAAAGCTAGTTCTTGATCCTCTTTTACCAGAGAACTACTGCCGGCGCCTTAGCCGAAGCGCTGATGCTCGGCGGTTAAAGGAAGAGTGTAGATCAACGGTGAAAGAGTGGACACTGTTACCACCACTATCCCTCGGGCCTTGGGCCATGGGCTCACGCCCAGACCGCTGGTCACCGTGGTTCTCGCCGTGCATGCTAGTGGATAAGGGGCAGCAGAAGCAGGGTAGGAAATGGAAGAAGGCGAAGGTAGGATTCGGTCAAACAATGTTGCGCTTTCATTTTTGGTTTGTTTTCAACCTCATCACAAGTGCTTGCCTGAAGGAGTCGGGCTGACTGGTTACTCAATAACAACTTCTTACACGTATTCAATTCTATTAAGTCACTTTGACGAAATACTGTGAGGCACAAGGAACTTTGGCAAACGCTAGAGCTGGAGAAGGAATCGAGGCAGACCTTGCTCCCGCCCTGGGCAAACCTAGTCTCATGTGGTATGTGCCTGCCGAATGCCCAGTCTCTTACACTGAACTAGATGGGTGCGGATGAAAACAACAGAGCTTTTGACTCTCAAAAATATGATGAGCCACGAGGAGGATACTCACTCATAGGAGACAAGAGACCAGAGAGAATTTTGACTATCTGCAAAATGCATGTGAAGTGTTGGGCCGCTAACTACTAGGTGGGTGGTTCACAGCACCAGTGGCTTTGTGGGTGAGAGATGAGACTCGCAGCCTTGGAAACCCTGTATGTGTGTAAGGTCACGATGAGTAGGAATTGACTCGAGGGCCGTGGGTTTGGTTTGGGTTTCTGACAACTCACGTTCATGGCCTCTCCAGTCTTGGCCGCTCCGGCCTTGGGGGTGATCCAAGGCTTTAAAGAATAAACACAGTGGCTTCGCCAATTAAAAAAATGGGGACACTTCTGGCACTCCACAGTTCAGGAGCTTACTTATTGAACCTCTGATTGTCATTTAGGAGCAGGGTTTCTCTACAAGGAACAAGAGATCATTGCGTCAAGTGTGGGGGACACTGCTGCCCTCTCAAGACCCTCAGATGTCTCTTCAGGTCACAGACCCTGCTCTCTGATTCACCCTGACTCCCAACGAACAACCAAAGAATCCCGTTCTAACCTAATTAACCACAGACACTGCCTTTTTGGCCTCATCTCTCGGATAAATCTTAGAAGACCATCGTTAACTATGTAGCTAGCTTGTATCCAGTGCCTCAAAAATGACCTCACCTTTTGGTCTATACATTTCCCTTCTGGAAATAGTCCAAGAAAATGACTCTGAATGTGGTTTTAAATGTTTTATGCAATGATGCTTATCACAGAATTATTTATACTAAGGAAAAATTAAAAAAAATCTAAATACCATCAAAAAGGAGAATGCTGGAGCAAATTATGGGTATCCATACCACGGGATATCATTTAGCTTTTAAGCTTACAAAGAAAAATATTTTCATAACCTGGTGAAATGTTTATGCCATAACACCTAGGAGACGAAGATCCGGATACACCATGGTGTGCAGCATCAGGATCCTGGAGGCACGGCGGTGTATGGGATCGGGGTGCATGGAGTCAGGATGCTCAATGATGCCGAGAGTTTAACTTAGCTGTCTGCACAGAAGCAAGGAGGGACACTAAACTGCTCGCACCCATTGCCTCCCACTGAGCAGACAGTGTGCTCTGTGCTCTCTGGTGAAGGTTTTCTCTGGTGAGGGAGGCCTAGACCAGGGGCAGGGAGCATCTGGCCCACGAGCCACACAAAGCCGGAGAAGTTGTCCATACCAACTCACGCCCCACCCCTCCCCAAGGAGAAGCAGTTGCAGACATCACCTTAGAGATGAGTTCATTGGATGTTTGACCCAATGCGCTAGTTTTTACGTGGATAATTTTGTATGGCCCTCAAATGATGTGATCGATAATCCGAATGGTCCTAGTCTAAGCGGATGCATTGTGGTCCGGTCAGTCAAGCTCAGCTGTTCCCAGGCAGAGAGAGACCAAGTCTCCCAAGTCTCGAGTCTTACTATCACTGGGGCTTCCTTAAACCATTAAATACATCTTATCGCTACAATTGCTCTCTCTAAATTGGATGCTTGTGCTGTTAATGACTTTTGTTGTGAACCAGTGTTTACAAACAAGACAGTTCTTTGAATGTGCCAGCAATTAGGGAATTCTTCGGCCTCCCAGTGAAAATATAAACACCATTAATAACACCTGTCTTGGCTTCCTCCCACATTGGTTTCGTGCCGTTTACTTTGGGAGTGGATAAGGACAGCGGCCAATACAGTGCATCTAGGCCACGCACGGAGAGCCCCTCTGTGGGGCTTGTTTACCTAGTGGTGGGAGGAAACGCCACTGAGACAAGATGAGGCAAGAAGGCTTACCACCCTCGTTCTCACACCAGGTTTCAGAGGCAACCGTCACCTGACAGTTACGCTCGCCAACTTTGCGTATCAAAATTCCGTGTATGCATCAAGCTCCTAAGTTGAATGAAACCTCAAAGAACTCATTAGGAAGGGTCTGTGGGACACACACCCGCAAAGCCCAGCTCCTGAGTTGAGAGGATTCAGAGGCTTCTCCGAAGGCCCGGCATGGAGCTGCCTTGCACTTGGGAGTCACGCTGTAGGAATATCTTTACACAATGGAGTCTCACGCCTCATGGTGACAAGTCACTGCAGGGAGAGAGACAGCACAGCACACGGGCAGAGATGGTGAGAGGGCATCAGATTCACTGCTCCCACCTCAGCCATGCTCCAGAGAACACCTTCTCGGCCTCCCCGCCGTGTGTGTGTGTGTGTGTGTGTGTGTGTGTGTGTGTGTCCCTCTCTACCTCTCTTTTCCTCTGACTTCCTCTGCCTGACTGTGTTAGACAGGGTTCTCTGGAGAAACAAAACCAGGACACTTATGATAGGTAGGTAGGTAGATAGATAGATAGATAGATAGATAGATAGACAGACAGACAGACAGACAGGCATAGCACAGAGAAATATAACAGCTCATTAGTCCACACAGCAGTGCAGAAGGCTCAGGTCACCTCACTTCCGTGAAACAGTTAATATATTGAAAGTCCTTCAATAACACGAGGGCTGTTAGGTCCAAGGTCAAGGAAACAGACAGCTGAGTCTTCTGTAGAGCAATATAGGCAGTCCAGCCATACGCAGCAAACAGCCACAGGCAGTAAACTGTGGGTCACCAACAATCAGCCAGATGACAGGATTTGACAGTCCCCAGCTAAGGCGATATAGAACCAGCAGTGTGGCAAAGCAGGTCTTGAAAGAGCCTCAAGCTCTAACGACAGGGTCCATGGGTTGGGTGTCCCACAGGTAGTATAACTTGCAAGTTGAGGCAGAGAACTAGCTAAGGCAGCCACGCACTGGTCTGATCACCAGAAAGCAAGAGCAAGAGAGAGGGAGGTCTGGCTCGCCTAGCCATTTATCTCTTTGCCCACCAATCAAATTGAAGCCTTATTAATCCCACTTGTTCTTATTGGCCAGGTTAGCACAATAAACCTACCTGTCACAGTGACCTAGACACCTCTAACTCCAAGCCCTCCCTCTCCTCCTTAAAGAAAGAAAGTTGAAACAACATAAGTAAGCATAAAATTATTTTCTTCATTGAATGATTTATTGAAATCATGTGTTTTCATTCATGGAAGACATTTTGAATGAAAAAAACGCTTTTGAAAATTGTATAGAGGCAATATAGTGTTTGCTGTCAGTGAAGCAGCAGTCAGGAGATGGAAGGGCACATTGCAATGCTTCAAGACCTCGTTCAAGAGTTAAGCAGCTAGGAGGTTACTTTGAGGATGAAAGGACTAAGGGCGTGCCTGTCTCAGGCCATGGCATTTGCAGTCACCGCGTATGCATGTGACAGATGGACATCGAATAAGAAAGAAGAACAGATGCGTGTGAACTGCGGTGCCAGTACCCGGGACTGCCAAAGAACAAACAAGTCTGTCTTGGAAGGACAGCCAGAGTGCTCCTTAGAGGCAAGGATGGTGAGATTTTCCCTCACATACTTTGGGCATGTTGTCAGGAGAGGCCAGTCCCTGGAGAAGGACATCATATTCAGTAAAGTAGAGGGGCAGCAAAAAGGAGGAAGTCCCTTGATGCGGTGGATGGACACAGTGGCCCTCACAATGGGCTCAGACCTAAGGGCGACTGTAAGAATGTCCCAGGACGGGGCAATGTTTCGTTCCGTTGGACACAGGGTGGCTGAGTCAGAACTGACTGAATGGCACCTGCCAACAGCAACACAGTGTTTGCTGCAATTAATGGGACACACATGTTCCAAGGAACCTCTGGTGGGATGGAGCCCCTGTGAGATGGCACTGAAAATTGAATTGTAGCTTCCCACTAAACCGAGAGGTGAAAAATGTAGGTGGGCACAGTGTGCCCCACCAGGTACCAAGTGCACAGAGTACAACAGCACACTGTACTTAAAGACACGGGGATCCTCCTGGTGGTGGACCCCTTAGACTCCTTTCTGAAGCCAAAGGAGGGCCGATAAGTGGAGAACCCCACTTTCCGCAAGGCTGCAGAGCAAACCTAAGAAAGGTGATTTTTCTCCTTTGAGACAAAGGCAGAGAGCAGCAATAAATGGTGGCTACACAAAGGGGGTTTTGAAAAACTCATGGGAGAAAGTAACCCATCATTTTTAATTCCATTTTCCCACGAGCTCCTTCCAGCCCCACTGGTAGAATGAGGGGGGCACTTCGGGCTCCTGTGAAGATTTGCAGCCTCGGAAAGCCACAGAGGCAGTTCTGCTCTGTCCGCTGGGGTCGCTGGGAGTCAGCAAGGTTGGTGTTGCGTGGTGGGTTGGATTGTTCTGCAGACCCTCCGGCCAGCTGATGCCGGGAGCCGTCTTCCTGAGCAGGAGTCCGCAGGGCTCCTTTGCATCAATAGCTCACTGCTCTCGGGGTGCTGCCACAAGCTGGTGCGGCTGCAGAGTGATCACGTTTCAGTTTATGACCATAGGCACTGAGGGCCCAGAGATGTAGGACTGCGGTGGGGACTGATGTGGGCGGGATAGGTGTTCAAAGGGACATCCATTAGCAAACTCCAGTCGCATCCTAAGTGTTTGGGAGGCTACTGACATTAATCCCCAGTGACCGGAGGCCCAGGCTGCGTCTGACCGTGACTGCAGGTCGCATGCTTCCAAGGCCATTGACAGCACATCACTGTGCAGACCTCACAATGACACCACCACCAGGCATCAGCGAGAACTGCCTTTCAAGACGCACTTTTTATCCAAGTTCAATAGCTTAGCTCAATGTGCTATTGATCCGTTTCTGAGGGACTCCAGAACTCTGAAGACATATAGCGAGACCATAACCAATGGACCCACTCAAATCAGGAAGAGCCTGCAGGTCCAGGAAGTGACTCCAGCTCGCCAGAAAAATCACGGCAGGCAGAAGACAGACAAGGTAGTCTGCAGGGAAAACGATCTGTGTCCCCCTCGTGATGCTGGTGAGGGAGCCGGGGCTCCCTGTGCGGGCTTCCGAGGAAGAATGCGCTAGAGTGCGGCTATGGATTCAATTGTGTCCCCCAAAAGCTGTGCTGCAAGCCCTAACTTTGGAGCCCTGCTAACAGTGGAGTCGGTGGTTCAAACCCACCAGCTGCTCCTCGGGGAAAGAAGAGGCTGCCTCTACTCCTGTAAAGATGGACGGCCTCAGAAGCCCCACATGGGGTCCTAAGAGCTGCGACCGGCCAGTGGCAATGGTTGGAGTGATGGCGCTCCCATTTGAGAACAGTGGGCACGGCTCCATTGGCAAGGCAGCCTCGGTGTGCAGAATGGTGTTAGCTCATCTCTCTGGAGCGAGAAAAGTGAAGCTTGAGCCACCAGCCAGGCAAGGAAGCACAGGGGCGGGGGGGATGGGGTGGGTGGGGATGCCTCGGCCCCTGCTTATGCAAAGAACCAGGAACCGAGCAAATAAACTCACTGCCAGTGAGCTGATTCTGACTCAGGGCCACCAGACAGGACAGGGTAGAACCAACCCTGTGGGTTTCTACTCTTTATAGGAGTAGAAAGCTTCGTCTTTCTCCTTCAAAGAAGCTGGGTGGTTTTGAACTGCTGACCTCGAAGTTAGCAGCCCATCCCAGAATCACTACACCACCAGGATTCCTAGGAAACAAGAAACAGAGCTTGAATAAGAGATAGGGACTTTTCCCAGAGAGAGAGAGAGAGAGAGAGAGAGAGAGAGAGAGAGAGAGAGAGAGAGAGAGAGAGAGCCTTCCCTTACAGCCAGAGCCCTCCACGTGGACTTCTAGTCTCCTGAACTGTGTGTGAGAAAGTACCTTTTGTACTTTGAAGCCACCCTTTTGGAATGCGTCTCTTCCAAGAGTGCAGGAGAACTCATACAAGCCCAGGAGAGGCCACAGAGAAGGCGACCAGGCCTCCGGGAAGAAATCTGGACAGCTAGCCGCAAGGTAGGGCTGTTGGCCTGACAGGCAGCGCTGATAATCTGCAAGATGCTGCCCACGCACTGGAGTGCCTGGGGGGCTGGGGCAGGGCGGGGGCCCTAACCTGAGGCGCTAGAGTCTGTCTGTCTGAGAAAAACATTAACCATCAGTGACTACAGACAAGGGAATCCGTTCTGCCAAGTCAAGGTCATAGGGGGTATTCTGGAGCGTTAAATACTACACGCTCCTGTAAGGTTGGGTGCACGTGTCTGTCACATATTTCTTCTTCGTTCCAGATCTTAATGTCACTTTGGGGCGGGAGTATTGATCCAGTGATTCCAGGAACACTCCCAGGACTGCTGGCAAATGGGGACCTTCTCCTATGGAAGCAGGCATAAGATGGATAGCCTGCCAGCAGGAAGGTGGCTTGGAGCACAAGGTAGAGGGGACAAAGAGGAGGTCCTGGGGTCATTCAGTGGCACTCACTGGCACCTCCAAGACAGGATGAAGACAACAAAGGGTGAGCACCTCAGCCGGCCGTCTGAGTTGGTCATGTCAACCTGTGACACCCTGGGATGCAGGTGGGGATGGCAGGAAGGGGGCTGAGTGTTGGCTATTTGGCCCCCAACTTTGCCGCCCCCATAAACATTTTAAGTGTAATAAGAAAAAATGATACACAACCAGGAAAACACTGGGTGATGATTAAGACCATAGTCTCAGGAGACACCAAGTTCCACTGACAAGACATAGCTCCTACAGACAATGCTCCACATCCTACTCGGGTGGGCAGTGACTGAGGTCTGGAGAGCTCCCTAGTGACCACCTGCGGTGCAGCCACGGTCTCTCCAGGTCCAAAGGGAGAGAGAACGATGAAAATCAAAAGACACGTGGAAACCATTGGTCCAGTGGACTCAGGGAGCACGCAAACCTCAGTCTCCGCCACCCTGAGACCAGAAGAACTAGATGGTGCCCGCCTGCCACCACCACCTGCTCCAAAAGGGATCCTCTTAGGAGGTCCGGGATAGAAGGGGGAGGGATGTACTGGGGATCTGGAGTGAAACCGAAAATCATAAGAGTAGACTGGACTTCCTGGTCAGAGGTCCAAGAGACAGATGGGATCCCTGAGACGTGGCCCGCCTTCAGGTCTGGAATTGAACTCTCCCCTCTGGAAAACAATCAACCCTTTTCCGAAACCAAGGGCAGCACTTGCTGGATGGCAAAGCCCAAAGGGTTAGCAAAGAAGGAGGCGTGGAGACAGGAAAGCCAGGGGGCGAGGACGTTGAGGAGGCTGCAACCCTGGAGTTGAAACAAAACGTGCATGAATCATTGAATGGAAGACCGATGACCTGCTCTGGTAACCGTCACCGAATCTACAATCAAACGGGTTTTCTTTTTTAAATAAAATCTGAGTTCTAGCGGGGTTCTGGAACAGAATGTGGATGCTGGAGAGAGGCCTCAAGCCTCTGCATTTCCAGGCTCCTTCCCTCCCACTGTAGCTCCCTCTCCCGGACCCCCGACCATGCCCACCTTCTGCTCTGCAGGCAGGGGAGGGCAAGACAGCTAAGGTCAGAAAGGGAGCCCGCTCTCTGCACTCCCGGGACTCAGCTCTTCCCACTCCATCACACTGGCTTCACAGACAGATGTTAGGACGGCCGTCTGACTCTGTCTCATGAAAGCTTCCCTCCTCAGCCTTCAGAAATGTATTTGTCCTAAGGTACTTGTAGCACAATTTGAATTCTCTCTCTCTCTCTCTCTCTCTCTCTCTCTCTCTCTCTCTCTCTCTCTCTCTCTCTCTCTCTCTCTCCCTCCCTTCCTCCCTCCCTCCCTCCCTCCCTCCCTCCCTCCCTCTCTCTCTCTCTCTCTCTCTCTCTCTCTCGCCCTCTCCCTCTCTCTCTCTCTCTCTCTCTCTCTCTCTCACACACACACACACACACACACACACACACACTTTTGTCTTCCAAAAAGACACAACAAAAAGTAAAGTGTATTTACAGGAAATGAGAACCCAAAGGTGCCGGCCTTGAGGAAGGGCCGGACCAGGCAGCCTGTCGTCCTGCTGTTCAGAAGGCCATTCAAGCTCCTCTTCACAGAAAACAAAGGCAGCTTTATGTCCCAGCCTTGTCTGATGCAGCTGTTTTTGTACATTGCAAGGTTGGGCGCCCTGACGTGTCCCCTTGGCCAGCGGTCGCCAGCATGGTGGCTCATCCACCCCTTGGGCGACTCGTGAAGAATCATCCGCTTCTGGACCCCAGGCGAGGCCTGCGGGGTGAGAATGGACGAGAAAGAGGGCCAGGTTGGCTCGGAGGCAGTCGTCCTGACACCAGTTCAGGTCACCATTTAGGGACCAGGAGCCCTGGTGGCGCAGTGGCTACCAGCGGTTCACAGCCACAATCTGCTCCGGAGAAAGATGAGGCGCTCTGCTTCCAGGGGGTTACCGTCTGAGCAATTCACAGGGCAGTTCAGTCCTATCGGGTCGCTCCGAGCCCACCGTAATTTGATGGCAGTAAGCTTGGTGTGGTCTATGTCGGGGTGTCACTGGGAGACACACGGCATTACCAGACTCAACTGATAACCAAAGGTTGGGGGTTAGAGTCTACCCAGAGAAGCTTCAGAAGAAAGACCTGACCGTTTAATTCCAAAAGATGTTGTTATTGTTGTCGGGTGCTATCAAGTCGCTTCAACCACAGGGAGCCGCGCAGACTATTAGGAAACACCGCCGAGCCCTGCGCCAGCCTCACAATTGTCCCTAAGCTTGAGCCCGTTGTAGCAGGCCCGGTGCCAGTCCATCTGTTGGATGCCTTCCTCTCCTTTGCTGCCCCCCGACTGTACCAAACATGATGTCCTTCTTCAGGGACTGGTCTCTCCGGACAACAGGTCTAACGTATGGACGACGCAGTCTCCCCAGCTCGCCGCGGGGAGCACTCTGGCTGTACTTCTCAGACAGATCCGTTGGTCCTTTCAGCAATTTATGGTACTTTCAATATTCTTCTCCAGCACCACACTTTATTATTGATATTTGTTTGATTTTAATAAATCCTTTTATTGGGGGCTCTGACCGCTCTTATCACAAGCCATACATCAAGTTTATCGAGCACATTTGTACATGTTGCCACCATCGTTTCCATTTTCTTTGTACTTGAGCCTTGGCTATCAGCTCCTCTTTTATCTCCTCCCTCCCCCACCCTCCCACCCCCGTGAACCCTTGATAATTTAACAGTTATTTTTATTATCATCCTTTACACCGTCCGCTGTCTCCCTTCACCCATTTTTCTGTTGTTCATCGCCCTGTGGGGGCAGGGAGGAGGAGGGGCTGCACATTATGACTGCGATCGGTTCCCCCTGCATTGATTCTTTTTCCGTATTCTTTATTCAATGCCTAACTTTCCCGTGCATGTGAGACAACTGAAAGTACCAAGGCTTGGGGCAGGCACCCCTTAGACCTTAAGGTCACATCTTTGCTTTCCAGTGCTCTGAGGAAGGTTCCTGCCCCAGAGTTGCTTGAGGGGACTCTTCTTTTGCTCTCTTGACTGCTGCGCCCGTGAGCACCGACTGTGGATCCAGGCAAGACACCCGTTTCCCTCTTATCACGGTGCTACCTAGGGGCCCAGTTGTGAGGATTTGTGTCTTTTTGACACCGGGTGTCATCTCGTTCTGAAGGCTGCAGTCCTTGATCTTCACAGTGCTTGGTCAGCAAGGGCTGAAGTCCTCCCCACTGTCGCAAGCAAGGTTGTGTGTTCTGCATGTTGCAGGTTCTTCATCAGTCGCCCTCCCATCCTGACGCCGCACTCTTCTTCAGATAAGCCAGCTTCTCTGATGATCTGCGCAGCACACAGAGTGAATAAGTACACAGCCCAGGCTCACCCCGTTCTTGATGTTCAAGAATGGTGCATTCCCTTGTTCCTCTCGCACAACTGCCTCTTGATCCGGGCACACGTTTCGCAGGAGCACAGCGAGGTGTTCTGAGGCTCCCCTTCTTCTTAGAGTGATCTATAGCTTCTCACGGTCCACACAGTAGTCAAATGCCTTGGCGTAGTCAAGGAAACACAAGCAGCCATCTTTCTGGTATTCTCTGCTTTCAGCCAAGATCCGTCTGATATCAGCAAGGACGCCCCTTCCTCCACGCCCTCTTCAGAATGCAGCCCGAACGCCTGGCAATGTGCTCTTGCAGCTGCTGTAGGGTGATCGTCAGCAAACTGTCCCTTGCCTGTGATGGCAATCTTGTTCTATACTGTGAGCCTTCTGTTGGGTCACCTTCCTTTGGAGCGGACACATATGGAGCTCTTCCAGTCAAGTAGCTGCATTCCAAATTCCCTGGCACAGACGACCAAATGCATCCGTAAGTCCTCCGCTTGTGGAAACCTTCCAGCTGGCGTCCCATCAACTCCTGGGAAATCCTAGAGTGCACAGTTTTATCTGACACCCATGGAGTTGCCCAGCATCAGAACGGATTTGACTGCAACTGCTTTTGTGGATGCTCAAGGCTCGTCATATGTGGGGGCAGTATGTAGTGTGGTGGTTATGGAAGTGTAGTGGTTATGCTTTGGGTTGCTAAGCAGAAGGTCTGCACTTCGAAACCACCAGCTGCTCTAAGAGAGAAAGACGAGACTGTCTACATCCACAAAGTGTATGGAAACCCACAGGGCGGCTGTGCCCTGTCCCAACAGTCAGTATGAGTCAGAATAGACTTCTAGGCAGTGAGTTTGGCTTTTGGTGGGTTAGTCATTGGACTAGGAAGTCAACCTCCAAAGAAAAATAAGGCAATCTACTCTGTCAAGATTGACAATCTGAGAAACATGATAGAGGGTCACTGGGAATGCAGATTGACTCGAAGGCAGCAGGTTTTGAGATCATAAAAAGGAGCCCTTTGGGCACAACAGTGAAGTGCTCAGTTACGAACCAAAAGGTCAGTGGTTCAAACCCACCAGCTGCTCTGCAGGAGAGAGAAGCGCATCTGCTCCTGTACAGCGTGCAGCTTTGGAAACCCTGCGGGGCAGCTCTGCACTGTGCCACGCTGTGGGGTCATGATGAGTCTGTCAACTCAACGACCATCATCAAACACCAGCCTGGAGACTGGCTGTTGGATGACAGCGGTCTTTCCAGGAGAACAGTGCTCCCAGGCCCGCTCCTGCAGTCAAAGGCTTACAGTAAGGCCTGGAGGGCGGGGGCAGCGGAATTCTTTCATCCCTGAGCTGTCCCGCCTGGCTTTTGCCTATGGACTGACTCAAGAACAGGACGCCTCTTTTACGCCCTCATACAAGTCTGTGCAGGAGGGTCCCCTGTCTCCTACCCAGCATGCCTTTCATTCTAGGACCATTCCCCTCTTCCCCCTTCACTCTCCCCCCGACCCCCACCCCCACCCTGGGAGCCCCTCACCCTGGCTCTCCCTGCCCGCCCGCTGAGTCCTCCGTTCCAAAGCCCAGGCTTGTTGAGGTTGCAGGGACACGCTGCATTTTATTTTAGATCTCTCTTATCCTCTCTCCTCTCCTCAAAATAAAAATTGATCTCTGAGGAGCACAGGTATTGGTTTAACTCGTTCTGAATTACTCTAATCTCAAGTGACTCTTTGTCACTCAGCATTTTACAGGAAGCAAGTAAGATGCCTATTATCCTGTTATCTCCTCCTGGAAAAGAACATTCTCCCCGGAACGAACTGTTCTGGTTTGTCAGAGCCGGGCCTCGGGCCTCTGCTCCAGGGCGTGGGGGTTCCAGCGCCTCGTTTCTGGCAGAAGCCACGGGAGAGCCACGCCGCAGAGTCCCCATGCCCATCTCTCCCAGTGGAGAGCCTGCCCTTGAGCACCCAGCAGACTGGGGTTCAAATCCTGACTCTGCTATTTAGCGGGGCATCTGGCACAGAGTCATTTCCTGTCTCTAGGCCTCCAGCCCCTGCGTGGTAAAATGGAAACCATACTTGAAATTTACATGAAAATTATATAACTCAATATTAAAAGGCTGTGGTTTTTATTCTATTTTTAATCATTTTCTTGGGGGCTCTTTCAGCTCTTATAATATTCCATGCATCATATTTGTACATATGGTGCCATCCTCATTTCCAAAACATTTTCTACTTGAGCCCTTGGTGTAAACTCCTCTTTTTTCCCCTCTCTCCTCCACCCTCCCACCCTGGTGAAGCCTTGATCAGTGATGTATTATTGTTGGTACTTCATGTCTTTACACTGTCCATTGTCTCCCTTCACCCACATTTCTGTTACTCGTCCCCCTGGGGGTAGGCTATATATCCGACCTTGGGATGAGTTTCCCCCTTTCTCCCCCTTCCCTGTCCCCGTCCCCAACCATGCCCTCACCGTCATGATATTGCTACTATTTTGATGAGGGTATTAAACCAGGATCACTGTCATGGAATCAAGGTTGAGTCATAGAACCCTTCTAAACCCCAGTGGGTTTCCAAGACTATCGCTCTTTTTATTTTTTTTTTTTTGCAGACTTGAAATGTTCTTATTTTATGCACAAATTGTCAGCCTTGTCTCTTCCGTTGGGCAGCTGTCTTGGATAATCCATGCAAAGATCCCTCATCCCACATGTGTAGCATTTCCGAGCTCACAGGAGAAAAGAGGGTTGTACAGAGCCTTTCTGGAGAACAGCATCCCTTATCAAGACCCGCAAAGTTCTTACCAATTAAGAACACGCAATAGTAAAGCCACCATAAAGGTGACCAAACACAAAAGGTCACGTGATGCAAAGTTCATAAAAACAAACAAGATCAAAGCTGGATCCCTGACCGTTCAGGAAGTGTCATTATCAGCTATCTAATACAAAATGGCTGTGCATTAGCCCTTGACAAAAATTAAACTTGGACTTACAAAAATACGCAGCAAGCCACAGACCGCTTAAATAACCAAGGATATCTGAGAAACTACTACCTGGAACCTTTAGAAATGAGAGTTTTGTTGCAATCAGAATGGCAATGGATGGATTAAACAATTGATGAGACACAACTGGAGATTACAGAACTGGGGGATAAAGCTGAAAAAACTGCCTATACTACAGGCAGGCGGCAAGGAGATGACAGGTTAACATCTCTAAAGGCTATAACTTAAAGTTCTAAGATATATCTAATCCGAATCCTGGGAGAAAAGGATGGAGAAAATGGAAAAGAGGCTCTTTTCCTCCAGAGGAATTAACTGCGAAATTTCCAGAACTGATGAGAGACATGAATCCACACATTCAGGAAGCATAAAACAGAAAGGAATAAATTCATTCTTAGACATGATGTGCTGAAACTGAAGAGTGACAGAGACCAAGCAGAAATACCCAAAGCAGCCAGAGAGAAAAGGCAGCCCATCCACCAAGAACAATTAGACTGCGGGCAGACTTCTCTATGGAGACAGTGGAACCCAATAATGTCTCTGCTTTGAGAAAAAGAGCTATCAACCTAGCATTTGTTCCCAGTAGAATTATTTTTCAAGAACACGGTTTGAAGTGAAAGATGGTGTGAATAGCGTCCTGACTCTCAAAAGTTTCCTGGTTTGAACAGTACAATTGCACGGCCGCTGGGATTCAACAGTCCCACTCTTGTCTGCACACCCTGGAGCTCATCCCATCAGTGTGCAGAGGACGATGGACACAGACATTCAGGCAGACAGCCCTCCTCCAGCGGTCCTGTGTAAACTGTTCAGTTTGGTCCCCACAGAGGGGGTGGGGGTGGGGGCAAGGAACAGAAGTAGCAGCCTCTGCAGTAACAATTACTAGTACGTGCTGAAAGGTGAGCTTGCTTGGCTTCCATCACAGCAACACCAGTTCCCAGGCCTTGGTCAAGTTCCCAGACCTCTGTGGTCTTGGTTTTTCTGATATGGAAGAAATGCATCACAATAATACTGCATGGGGCCGCTGTGTAAATGTTGCATCTAAGTGGTACTAAGGGTTAATGTGCTGGGCTGGTAACCAAAAGGTTAGGGGTTCGAAATTCACGGAGCATAGTTCTACGTTGAGGTTTCCGTGAGTCAGAATACACTTGACAACAACTGGCTACCTGGTTGGGTGCCTTGGGAATTTTGTGAGATGTATTAACATTAACAACAAGCACACATTTAGTGAACACTTACTACAGCCAAACACGTCTCTGAGAGCTCTGTCGATAATGTCAGTATCCCTCACAGCCTGATCAGTCAGCCCTCATGAGGAGTGACTAATCCTCGAAGCTCGACTCTGTGAAGGATGTGACATCAGGACTGGCGGCAGACTCATGAACAGCCAGCAGTCGGCAAATAACACCGTCTGACTACACGTGAGACGTAACACACTCACCGATGAAGACCAAGACCACACCTGAACAGAGAGGAAACAAACCGTCCTCCCAGCTGGCCCGAGATGCAATGTGATACATGGGAAACATGAAGTCGTGGAGGACTGAGCTTTACTTGGATCTATGGAAGCAGCAGGAAAGAAACCAGACGGGGCATTGCACGGGGCCATTCTGCTACAAAAGACATCTTTAAAGTGGCAGAAAGCAAAGCTGTGATTGGAGGGTCAAGGTGAGCTGAGGACCTCTGGTGGGGATGTGTGCTTCATTGGCCTGATAAACTCGGGTCAGCAGGTTGAAACCCCCAGCCGCTCCTCGGGAGAACTGAGGCTTTCTGCTCAGACTGAGCCTCAGAGTCACCGCACAGGGGCAGTTGCGCCCCGTCTTCTAGAGTGCCTGTGAGTTGGAACCGACTCGCTGGCATTGAGGGGGGTGGGGTTTGTTTGTTTGTTTGTTTGACCCAGGCCACGGTGTCTCCAGTTGCTTCCTGTGCGGTGAAAAGGGAAGACTGGAAAGAATGTGACACATTCGAAGTATGTGATTAGCCAAGAATATGGACTCTACCACGAACTTCCCGAGAAGGAGCACATCTTCTAAGAAGTGTAGCCAGACTGCACCCTGTGGACGTGTGATCAGGAGAGCCCATCATGCTTGGTACAGCGGAGGGCAGGGAGACGGAGAAGGCCCTCCAGGAGACGGGCGGGCCCCGAGGCTGCAGCAATGAGCCGGAGCAGAGCAGCCACTGGGAGAGTGGCCCAGGACAGACAGTCGGTATGTGGAGTCATACGTAGTCATGGTGAATTAGAACCGACTCAATGGTATCTAGCAAAAGCAACAACCGTCAAGGTACGTACTATTATTATTCCCACTTTACAGGTAATGATCCTGAGGTTTAGCAATATTAAACAGCTTTTCAAAAATTGTCTAAAATGTATTTGATTTGCATAAAATAAACAATTCATAGGCCCAACACTGAAAACATAGGCCGCCTGACACTGGTCTGGGCCTCTGTGACTGCCTTCCCAGGTTTGGGAACCATGCTGTGCTTAGGATCAGCACAGAGCCTGGAAGGGGCACTCAGTAAATGAGGGAGCACATGGTGGTAATGGTCATGATAGTGTTGACACTCTGGGTAGATCAGTAGAGGAGAGAATGTTACCAGGTCCATGGCTACCATACCAAATGATGCATGCTGGGTAGTGGTATTGGTGGTGGTGGAGGTGGTGGTGGCTGTCATCTTCGTGGAGGTGGTGGTGGTGGTGGTAGGAATGGTGATGGTGGTGGTGATGGTGAAGTGGTGGTGGTGATGGTGATGATGGTGATGGATATGGTGGTAGTTGTAGAGATGATGGTGGTGGTGGTGTGTGGTGATGGAGATGGTGGAGATGGTGGTGGTGGTGGTGGAGGTGGTGGTGGAGGTGGTGGTGGAGGTGGTGGTGGTGGTGGTGGTGGTGGAGGTGGAAGTGCAAGTGGTGGTGGAGGTGGAGGTGGAAGTAGAAGTGGTGGTAGAGGTGATGATGGTGATGGATATGATGGTGGTGGTGGTGGTGGTGCAGATGGTGGAGGAGGTGGAGATGGTTGTGGTAGAGATGATGCTGGTGGTGGAGGAGGAGGTGGTAGTAGTGGTGGGGGTGGAGGTGGTAGCGGTAGTGGTGGAGGTGGGAGTAGAGGTGGAAGTGGTGGTGGTGCTTTGGGTGGTCTATAGCCTATTGTATACAAGGGTTGAAACACCAGCACCCACAAGTCACAGGTAGCCAACTATCTGCATTCCAATGATGCGTGAAACTAGCTTCCGGACCCTGTGCAGACCGTGGCCTGCCCCCAAGACTGTACTCGTGCGCTCCTGCAGACGTGTGAGCCCGAAGGAAGAGTCGGCTACCTTTCCTTTGCTCCATGCTTGTTGGGACATGATCCCCTGTTCCACATCAAGCACAGAAGCCAGCAAGAGACATGGGTGAGAGCCCAGGACTACAATCCACTTCTATTTCCTGTGGGCAGAACAAAGCAACCAATGGCTGGGGGCTCCTCAATTGTGCCCGCCCCCATCCCCCAGTTAGGTCAAGGCTTAGCCTAGCTTCTTCCTGACCTGCCTGTGGCTATATTTCTCCTTGGTTCTTTCCAGTTCTGGGCCTCTACACTCCCAAATGCGGCGAGACGAAACAGGCCACCAATGGCCCAGATGAGGAAGCCAGGCTCTGCGTGAGTTGGATCAGGGCACAGGAAAGAGACAGAAGTGGGGACTGAGAAAGGAGAGGCAGTGGGATAGCGGGGTGGGAGTGTGTGAGGCAGGTGTCAGTGGGCTTCGCCCCAAGGGTAATGCAGAGCCCGTGAGATGTGTGAGCCGGGGAGAGGCAAGCACTGCTGGTTATTAAAATGTGACATTGAGAGAGAATGAGGGTTTGCCTTCCTGCTTTGTCTTTCTGCCTTCCTTCTGCCGTTCTCTTCTTCCTCCCACCTTCCTGGGAAATGTGTAGTGCAGGCCAATGGAGTGCCTCTCCACAGCCTGGACTCCAGTGGGGAACCAGCAGCTCACTGTACAGTCTTAGGAACATAGCCTGACGCACGCGGCACAGCGGAGCCCCTGCAAACAGAACCCCTTGCTTCAACCTCCTGGGATCCCAAGCCTCAAAGACAGGTGACAGAACGATGAGGACCCTGAGCTAAACCAGGCCTTGACTAGGCAACAAATCCACTGGGACTTGGTGAGGATCCAGCTTCAACGTGAGAGCCGCCCAGACACGAGCTCTGTCCGTTGGCACACGTGCTCACGGGTGGCACACACCCCAGGCAGGACACCAGCCTCCCCGGCCTCAGGACTGCCAGGAGGGTCTGCATCTGCCGGGGTAGGTAGACCTGGAGTTCCCACCTGCATTTTCCTTGTTTAGGGGCCAGGCTCCACTTTCCTTGATACAAAGCGATTCCCAGGAGCAAAATGGAAATCATCTCTCCAATTGGCAGTCACGCTGCCTGGCTGCCTGGTGTTAAAAGACCTGATTTGTAAAAGCCGCAAACAAATCTCCTGCCTGCACAGCTTTGGTTGCTGATGGAAGGAGCGCTGAGTGCCGAGTTCACCACATGGCCCCACCTGGCCCATCCCCCCGTCTCCCACAGCACCCGAATGGCGCGCAGGCGGCTCCTCTATGTGGCTATGCAGACGGGCCCCTAGAGGGACTCCACGGGCAGGTGAACTTGGAGATGAGGGGCTTCCAAAGTGTTGCGGAAATCTATTCGCTTTGCATTCTATTTCTCACCAACTTTTGGAAGCCCCCCCCCTGTATGTATATGACCTTGAGTATAAGGAATAAGATATGACCTTGAGTATAAGGAATAAGAAGATTTTGTAAAATAACGAGGACCTGATGACTTCTGAGGATGTGTTGCCTCGGTTTACCATGTAAATCTATTTCACTTTAAGTTTGTATCATTTAATTTTGTATAATGACTGTTTAACCGTGGGCTGGCCAAAACAAACTGCAAACCTGCGGGAGCCTGGCATCTGTCTGTTCATCTGTCTCCATCTGACACCCCTGTCTTACACCCACCCATGGACTCAGCGGACCGGGGACCAGGCTGGGCAAAGTCGGGTTGTTGGGGGAAGAAGTCTGGTGACTGTGAGGCCCAGGTCCAGGGAGCACAGCACATGTGCACACAGGCAGACCTACTGACCCCAGATGGAGGAGAATGGGGGTGCCAGGGCCTGAAGGAGTCGCTTAGAGGGCTGTGGACACCCACGAACAGCCTCCGCCCTCAGCAGACTGGAGCACCTGTGACCACGTAAGCCGTCCGAGTCCCGCTATGGACAGAAAGGAGAGTAATGAGTACACACGGTTTCGCCCCAAACGGAAAGCAGACCCGTCCGATGCCGTCCCTTCAGAAGCCGAGGCCACCCAGGCGGACGTGTCCGCCTCACGGGAAGGCTGAGGGAGTCACAGGCAGAGGCCGCGCCAGTGAGAGAAAGTCCGCTTCTTGGACATCAGCTTTAGGAAGGGATGTCGGAGGGACAAAGCCACACCCACAGGCTTACACACACATCCACAGGTCCACATACACGCGCACATGCGTACGCTCTCCTGCACACCCAGGGGCACACCCATTCACACAAAGATACACACGTGCACACACATACACAAGCATGCACACCCTCATGCACAAACACACATTTTACTCACATATACACACACGTGTGTGTATACACACATGCATATACTTATTAAGCACGCACAAATAGATATACTCCTATCACTACCTGTGCATACTCCCACACAAACAGATACACATCTATGCATGTGTACACACATTCACATGCCCGCACTCACACACACTCACACCCGTGAACGCCGCACAGGCTGCCGTATCCGCCTCTCTCTCCAGTCATGGCAGCTCCCAGCACTGTCCCCCCAGAAGGGGCATCAGAACAGCTGGACACACAGGACAGGGGCCGCCTCCCCAGGAAGCTGTGAGCATTGAGGCGAGGCCTGGGGGGCTAGCAGAGGGAATGGGGTGCGGAGGGAGGTCAGGACCCACCAGCCACTGCTCGGGGGAAAACTGTGGCTAGCTGAAACGCCGTGGGCAGGGCTCCTCTCCCCGACCGGGCCGCGGTGAGTCAGGAAGGACTCGGGGCACAGCGTCACAGCCACAAGGACAAGGAGGAAGTGGAGATCTCGACGCGCTTCTGAAAGCGTCTGCAGGGGCTTTACGGACCCGGCCCGGCCTCGCTGACCAGGCACAGTGCGGAGAGCGAGAAGGCTGGCCTGGGGGGCCTGGCGAAGCACACCTGCTTTCTCGGCCTCTCTGTGGACCTGGATCCCCTTTGGATGGGGCTGCTCACTCCCACACAGAACTCCAGTCACCTGGCCTTCCAAAAGGGTGCTCAGCCAAGCAGTCTGTTGCCCCAGAATTCCTCAGGCAATGCCGGCCAGTCCCGCCAGGATCCCCCTGGGAGCGGGAGCCAGGAGCCCACTCGCTCCAGCCCCTGGGCCCCAACAGCTCCACGCCGGCAGAACAGGAGCAAACAGGCTTCCCCAAGGTCACTTGATGCTGGGAGCATCCAGGTGTCCATCTCCCAGACCTCTCTGCGCCCGAGACGCCCCCTTCCTTCCACTTGGAATGATGGCGGCAGTGATCGTCCAAACTCGGAATGCCACACTGAGGGCAGGGATACTGTCCTTAAGGACAGGAGGGAAGAAAGAGAAACTTTATACATAATAATTTCTGATATCAAATGAGAAATGTAGGTGACGGGCAGAGGCCGGAGCGTGGCACATTTAATTTAGGCCGTGGCAGCGAGGGGCAGTTTGCACCGCAGCCGTCATAAATCACATACAAGTGCCACCGAACAATAACAGAAAACCGTGGGCCATCTATTTCAGCCCCATTTACAAGAAATCAATATCAATACTTAATGCAATACTGGTGAAAAATGAGCAGAGATATAGAAAGCATAATAAACCCCAAATGGAAAGCTGGCCGAGTTTCCGTTTGGGAGAAGGCACCAGCTGTCTCTATTTTCCTGGGGACGGAGCTGCACCATGCTTGCGTGCCGCAGGAACAAGGGGATTGCAAATCTTGATTTCAAAGCCACCTCTCTATTAGATCCAACCAAGAGCTGCTGAGGAGAAAACGCAGAGTGGAGGAAGGGGCTGTGTGCTGCCGCCACGGCTTCCCATTCACGGCGCACATTCTCCGAGATGTTTACGCCTGTGACGGACAGCTCTGCTTTCTTTGGGGCCTGATCTGGATGTCAACCTGGAAGCAAAGCAGACGAATTCGAGGAACACCTGACCAGGTGTATGGTCGGAATGTCTCCTCATAATCCCAAGGTGCATCTGTGCACAGCACAGCCAAAGGTTCCCCACTAGCTTTGTGATAAACTGTGGGTAACCCTGCGAAGAATGGGGCTCCAGAACACTTCACTGTGCTCACTCAGAACTTGTACATGGATTGAGAGACCGCCGTGTGACTAGAACAAAGGAATACCGGCTGGTTTGAAATCAGGAAAGGCGTGCATCACCACACTTGTTCAGTCTGTGTGCCGAGCATATCAATATAGAAGTCGGTTTATATGAAGAAGAGTGTGGCATCAGGATGGGAGGAAGGCTTATGAACAACCTGTGGTATGCAGACAACACAACCTTGCTTGCTGACAGCTAGGAGGACATGAAACCTCTGCTGCTGATGATCAAGGACTGTAGCCTTCTCTATGGATGACAACTCAATGTCAAGAAGAGCCAAATCCTCACAACTGGACCAACAGGTCACATCATGATAACTGGAGGAAGAGCAAAGTTGTCAAGGATTTTTCTTGCTTGGATCCGCAATCAATGCTCATAGAAGCCACAGTCAAGAGATCAAAAGACAAGTTGCATTGGGTAAATCAGCTGCACAAGACCTTTTCTGAGTATTAAAAAGCAAAGATGTTACTTTAACATATAAGATGCACCTGGCCCCAAGCCATGGTACTTTCAATGGCCTCACCTGCATATGCAAGATGGGCACTGACTGTGGAAGACTGGAAATGATTGATGCATCTGCACTGGGGTGCGGAGGACATTGAAAGGACCAGGGGCTGCTGGAAGGACAAACTGACTGTCTTGGAAGCCTAGCCTGTGTGCTCCTTAGAGGCCAGGATGACGAGACCTCCTCTGACATTCTCAGACATGTTGTCAGGAAAGACCAGTCCCTGGAGAAAGACAACATGTTTGGTGAAGCAGAAGGGCAGTGGAAGAGGGGAAGATGCTCAAGGGCCTGAACAGACACCAGGGCTGTGACCGCGGGCTCAGGGACAGGGACAATTGTGACTGTGTCAACTCCAGGTGACCCACTTCTGAAAAACATTGGCCCCTGCAAACCTTACGTACAGCCACTGAGCATGTCTGATATGGTCAGAAAGGAGCCGCTTGGGGGAAGGCATTCAACATGCAGTGAGGGAAGAGCGTCCTCCCTCGGAGTCACCAGGCGTATTAGGACTGCCAAGGGCTTCCTTGTTGCATCGGAGGGCTCTCTGGTTGAGTTGCTTCCCATCTGTGTCCTCGTCTCAGAGACCTGACAGTCCTTTACCCCTTATCAATGCCATCCCCATTGACAGGTGAAGGCACGGAGGCTCTGTGAAGTTAGCAAATGGACCCAGGGCTACACAGCCACTTCGTGACAGACTCCAGTTCAGGAAGATCTGGTCCAGAGCCCCCTCTGTCTACCCTCATGATCCAGCAAGGGACCCTGCTGGGCACAGGACAACCCCTGCCCTTTAGAGTGCTGTGCACACTAGAGGTCCTTGGTGGCATAGAAGCTTTGCTCTTGACTACTAACCTAAAGCTTGGCAGTTGAAACCTAGCCAGGGGGGCTGCATAAGAAAGGGCTGGCAGTCTCCACCTATAAATATTACAACCACGAACACCCCTGAAGTCTCCGATGTAATACAGAGGTGGACCGTGAATCAGAATTGCCTCTACTCAACGCTTCTCGAAGGAACAATCTCACACACACACACACACACGTGCATTATCTAAAGCTGTGCACCATCCTCAACATGAAGGTCGACTCCACTCTGCGGAGGACGCTCTTCCCTCACTGCATGTTGAATGCCTTTCCCCGAAGCGGCTCCTTTCTGACCACATCAGACATGCTCAGTGGCTGTACGTAAGGTTTGCAGGGGCCAATGTTTTTCAGAAGTGGGTCACCTAGAGTTGACACAGTGGCTATGGAGCATGGGAACGATTGTGAGGATGGCACAGGATCAGGCGGTGCCCATCCTTTCACACACATGCTCTGTGTCCAGAGCAGCAGCAAGGCAGAGCCTGGGGGCTGAGGTCTCAAAACCACGCTGGAGTGCATTTTTTTTTTTTGGCTTTTCGCTCCATGTGAACATAATCCAGAATGATAGCTGGGATGTATAGTTATTGTTAACCAAAAAGTTATTCCTTCAAATAAAAGACATGCCTCCTTCTGCCTCCCCCTCATCTCTAACTCCATGGGAAAGCTTGGAGGAGCACTGAGGAGGGGGTGGGCTTAGATTCCCCTCCCATCGTGCTTTCATGGCCAAATGACAGCATTAGTCCCACTTTGGGGAGATGTTCTTAGCTCATTTCCACCGCTCTCTCTGCAGAAGAAAATGAGGAGGAGGTGAGTGAGTAAGTGTGTGTGTGCGTGTGTGTGATGTGATCACTACCTGCTCTTCAGCCATTCAGTGGCAGAGGCAGTGGGCTCTGAAGGTGAGCTGATTCTCCGCTGGGCAAAGTGAGCTGCGAAATTACTGGGGACAAGGAACCCCAGACCCTTATCCTGGGTTCTTCTTCTGGAAGCTCACACCACCTGGCCCTTGGCCATTGTCCCACATGGCCACGCAACACATCCTCACTGTCATTAGCTCATGAGGACCCCACAAGGAGCCCCGCTTCCCAGCACATCCACACAGTCTCTCTCCCTTCCACCCACCTCTCTGGCCTCTTCAGCACCCAGGAGCTGGTTAAGCTGGGGTGACTAGAGAAACAAATCCGGAGACACAGATATGTGTGTGAGAGCTTTACATCCAAGAATGATTGTGTATTGAGAAAATATCTCAGCCTCGTCCAGAGCAAGTCCATAGTCCAGTATTAGCCCATAGGTCTGATACCAGTCTATAAAGTCCTCTTTAGACTCACGCAGCACATGCAATGATACTGAATGTATGAAGATCAGAGGCCAGTGGGTGGGAAGTCTTGTGGATCCAGTGGCATTGTAAGCATCTCAGCACTGGCAGGGGTCTCCATGTGGGTCCTTTAGCTCAGGGCACTAGCGTAGTTACATGTCTTGTCTGCTGCAATATCTCCCAGATTGGGAGAGAGGGAGAGAGGGAGAGAGGGAAAGGGAGAGGAGGAGAGAGAGAGAAAGCATCTCCCACCTCCAAGGAGGAATACAGGAGTTCCCAGAATCCTCAGGAGAAGGCCATGCCCACACAGAGGCCTCATTGGCCTGATTGTCAGGCTAGACTCCACCCCTTCACTCTTAATCCTCTCAAATTGACAAGTGATTATATAACTACCACAGTGGGGTCCAAGCCACAGGGTCAGAGGCGGCTCGTTATGCTCAGGATCATCTTCTGGGGAGCAGACAGTGTCCAGGATCCTTCTAGACCAGCAGTCAGGAGGCTGGGAGCTCAGAGCTCTCTGCCTCCATTTGCTCCCCTGGGAAGTGGATGATACCACAGGATCCTCCTCAAAGGTCTGAGAAACAGCGTGTCACAATGTTTCATCAACAGACAGCTTGCAGTAGGCGGAATTAGAGCCCCTCAAAAGCTCTCTGTGACAGTTACACCAGTTCATGTCAGCTTGGTATACAGAGGTGCAGGGTGGTGTCAGGCTCAACTCTGTGACGGGGGCGGGGCTGGGTTATGCGAAGCAAGCAATGCAGGACACTGGACTGCATAAAGAAGAATGCGTCATGGGGATTAGCGGAAGCCTGTGAACCGTCTAGGATATGCCGATGGCCCAGGGCTTGAAGCAATGACCGCTGAAAATCAGCCTTCAGTGTGGCTCACATAAATACAAAGAAAGCAGAAGTCCTCAGCACCATGATAGACAGGGGAGAGGCTGACGGTCTGAGAATGGCATACGCCTTGGATCCGTGACCAACCCACGGGAGTGAGAAACTCAAACGACGGTTCGCATCGGGCGACTCTGCTACAAAAGGACCTCCTTCGCCTATCTGAGAGCAAAGGCGTGGCTTTGAGAGGCCGGAAGTGCACCTGGCCCAAGCCGTGGCCTTCTCGAGCACCTCGTAGACAGGCGAAAGCTGGCTAATGACTATGGACGACCAAGGAAGAATTGATGCCTTTGAGCCACGCTGCAGGCGAGGAATGCTGAATGCACCGTGACCTGCCAGAAGAACAAGGAACAAGTCTGTCTTGGCAGAAGTACAGCCGGATGCCCCTTACAAGGAAAGGTGGCGGAATTTTGTCTCGTGTACTTTGGACGCATTCTGAGACTCTGGGTAAGGACATCGTACTGGGGTAAGTGGAAGGCAAAACTAAGGGGAAGACCCTGGAGGAGGTGGGCTGACACAGCGGCTGCAACAATGGCCTCAAAGACAACACCTGTGAGGATGGAGCAGGACCAGCAATGCTTGCTCTGAGGTGCACAGGGTCCCTACGGGTTGAAACCAGCTCTGGGGCACCTCAAAGTACCAATCTCGGGACACTCTAAATTCTGTCTCATATGGCAGATAGAGAAGAAGAAGGGGGGGGAACCCATAGTCTTGGCAGGTTTAACTAATTCACAGCTCTTGAGAGATGGAGAGGTGATCCCGATTGCCTGGGTGGTCTCTATGTGTGATCACATGTTTCCTTATAAGCAGGAGGCCTGGGAAAATTTGACACACAGACACACAGAAGAGGAGGCAACGTGACTGTGGAGGCCGGGGTTGGAGGGAGGTGGTGGTTGAAGTGATATAGCCATGAGCCCGGGAATGCTGGCAGCCACCAAAAGCTGGAAAAGATAAGAAACAGCTTCTTCCCTGGAGCCCCTGGAAGGCTTACAATCCTGTGGGGAAGCTGGATTTTGCCTTTAATGAAGCAGACTTCTTGTTTCTGCCCTTGCTTCTTGAGGGAAGATCTCCCTATTCTTTTAAGTCGCAAGTTTGTGACTGCTTGTTACGTCTGCCATAGAAAACGAATCCAGTGCTACACACAGAAAGTGCTAAAGCTCCCTGAGAAAGGGTTGTTCTGACAGGGTTTTAGGGGACAGTCACCCCAACTGCTTGGGGTTTGACCTGGGCAACCGGAAGTTGCCCATCCAGATTACCACAATTCCCTTCACCACTCCCCAGATTTCATTTCATCTTCCCCAATGTCCTCATCAAAACAGGGCTGGTGGATCTTAGCAATACGAACTGTGACCTCGGCCCAGCCACTTTGTTTTAGAATTTACCTGTTGATACACAGGTATGAGCCTTGTGGATGAGGCATGCAACAACCTCACAGTGGAGTGCCATCAGGTCATAGAAAAGAGTGATAAAAGCATGAACGAATGCCCTGAGTAAGTGAACAAAAGCAAGTTGTAAAAGAAGGCATGACTCAATGGATGGATGGATAGATGGATGGATGGATGGATGGATGGATGGATGGATGGATGGATGGATGGATAGATGGATGGAATAATGGATGGATAGATGGATGGATGGATTGGTAGGTGGATGGATGGGTGGATGGATGAATGGATAGATGGTAGGTGGATGGATGGGTGGATGGATGAATGGATAGATGGGTGAATAGATGGGTGGGTGAATGGATGGATGGATGGATGGATGGATGGATAGATGGATGAATGGGTTGGTGGATGGATGGATGGGTGGGTTGGTGGGTAGATGGATGGGTAGATGGATGGATGGATGGGTGGATACGTGGGTAGATAGATAGTAAAATAAAGCCACCTGTTGTGTAGGAAAAAGAAGAGAAAATAAATAAATATATCGATACATAAACAAATAAATATATCAATGTATCAACACATACAAGGTTCCAGAATTCCATTATTTTTCATTCCATGTTTCCATGAACTCTTTGAAATCCCCTCATCTGCCTTACATATATGTATGCAAACATACACAAAGAGACACTTATGTGGTGTGGTTGGGTTTTTTTTTAAGTTTGGCTTTGGAAAATTTTTTTAACATTTTATTAGGGGCTCATACAACTCTTATCACAATCCATACATATACATACATCAATTGTATAAAGCACATCTGTACATTCTTTGCCCTGATCATTTTTGAACCATTTGCTCTCCACTTTGCATCAGATCCTCTTTTTTCCCCTCCCTCTCTGCTACCCCCTCCCTCATGAGCCCTTGATAATTTATAAATTATTATTTTGTCGTATCTTGCCCTATTCGGCATCCTCTTCACCCCCTTCTCTGCTGTCTGTTCCCCAGAGAGGAGGTCACATGTAGATCCTTGTAATCGGTTCCCCCTTTCCAACTCACTCCCCCTCTACTTTCCCAGTATCGCCCCTCACCCCCCTGGTCCCTGAAGGGATCATCCTCCCTGCATTCCCGTGGTGTGTTTTCTTTTAAAGGAAGACAGGATGATACACTGAAAACCCATTAAAAAGGTTTCTTTAAGGAAGGAGTGGGAGTGGTCGGAAGGGGAAGTTTGAGGGCAAGGGTTCTCTGAAAGAGTCCTTTTTCTATGGCTCTGCCTTGTGAAGGCTGCGTCTGTCTTGCATATTTAAAAAGTATTCAGTAGAAATAGGTGAGTTCGAGCTAAGTCTAGTTGTGAATACAAAGAGGCACCAATGCATGGAAAGATATACCACGTTGATATCATCACCACTCAGAATAAGTCATTCAAGTATTGTTTTCACCTGCCCTCCAGACCCGTCAAAAAACACGCCCGTGGCTGAGCCCGCTCCCACCCCTGGCGACCTGTGCAGCAGGGTCCAGCGCTCCCTGGGGTTTCGTCCCTGGCTTGTTCTTCTCAATTGCATTGACTTGGTTGTTGCAGTTGGAGATTACACAGAAAAACATACACCCAACCTTCCACCATATCTACATGTACAATCCTGTGACCTTGAGGACATTCAAGTATTGCCACCACCCCACCCTCCTTTTCTGAGTCCCCCCCCCCCCACCAACCTCCACCAACACAAACTCCTCAACCCCTAAGATTCCTGTCTAATCTCCCCAGTTGCTATAGTCAGTAGATCCCATACAGATGGATCTTGAGCCATGTGACTTGCTTCAGCCAATAGGGTGTTTGTGGGTATGCTGTTGTGGTGGCTGGGCTGCCCTTAGCACCTCTGGCATGCCCTCTCGGGAGGGAGTGTGGCCAAATACCTTAAACTGGAGCTGGCCCCACATGCCCCAGCATGCCCCGTACTACAGAAGAAACAGGGCCACTCAACTCAGAGCTGCCAAGTCAGTTGTTTATAAAGGGGCACCGAGGACATTCAAGGCAGAGGGACCAGTCTATGCAGACACACAGAGGGGATGGACAGTCCAGCAAGTGGACCATGGTGAGAACCAGGCCTAGCCGCAGTAGACCTGCCAGACCCAAACTTGGTGGGGGTTATCTAGTGAAGGAAATTGGGGGGTTATCTAGTGAAGGTCTATCTTGAAGACAGACCTTTTTCTGCAACCCCCAGGTCTAGCATGAGGGAGATTTGGGGGTTGTGTTGCTTGGCTTTGGCGATGGGAAGTCAGGTGCTTCAGGCATTTGAATTGCGCTCCTCTGTTGGAACTGGGAAGCCATGGTCCTGTCACGACCCTTCTCACACTCATGAAGCTCTCACGGCTCTCCAAACCTTGGGTCTTTTCAAATAGATCTTGGGAAAGGGTCACAGCAGGAAAGCGCCCTCTGCCCTGGCCTCCTTCCCCTTCCGATGACCATGACTGAAAAGGGGAGACCCACACCAGACACAGATGAGCCCCTAGAGCCAGCTCCTCGTCCCCACCCCAATCCCCGGAAGTTCTAGCCCGGTCTCCAGAAATGTGACTGGCTTTGTGCTACTTCCTGAGCATGACTAATCCAATTTGTCCCTTCCCGGGCCACCAGGGCCACGTTCACTCACATTCTCCCCACCCTGCAGGAGGGGTCGCTTGTGCAGCAAGAAATCCATGCTGATCAATGCCGGGCAGGCTGCATAAAGAAGGCAAATTACACAAATATGAGTTAGGACTAACTATGATTAATCCCTCGGCCAGGCAGCGCCCCGATTCCCAGCATGCCCTTGGGCAGCGCGGAGGTGACAGGGCTAAGGACGGCACTCCTGACTGCCGCCCGGTCATTCATTACCTTGATGTCCCCATCACTGGGCCTGCTGATGAGATTATTGATCCCGGGGATAATTATCTGAGATGCATGGCGGTGAGCGTGCCGGCTGGCCGTTGTCTTTGTAAGTGTCTGTTGGCCAGGGCCGCCAGGGTTGCGTCATTTGCGCCGAGCCTCCCTTGTGAGTTAATTGATGGCCCCTCTCCAGAGTCCCCATGGTGACTTTCCCAGGGAGGAAGGACAGGGGAGAGGGTGGAAAAGCACAACAGGAAGGAGCGAACCCCAGCAGGCAGGAAAGGCCTCGAGCCACGGAAGCCCAGTGCCGGTACCCAGTAGATGGTGCTGTAAGCAAGTTCTAAAACCTGTTACACCACTAGGCCACTTCGGAGAGTGCTGGAGAAGCGTGAAGGGACAGGAGGGGTGTTAGAATCAGAGGTACCCTGCTAAATGGATCTGCCCAGTCCTCTCTCTGTAGAAAAGGTTGGTTGGTATTTGTGCCTTATGGAAGCCGGGCTTCATCCCAGAAATGGCCGCCAGGCCTGTCTCCGCTCTGGAGGAGCCGATTGGCCTGGCTCCTTTGTTCTCACCCATCAGAGTCGAATGCAAGGAGATGGACACCAGTGCCCCCCGGAAACTGAACACATTTTCGCACCCCCTCCACGACCACACACATCCGGAAACGTCCTTCCCATGCTGAATATTCAAACGGCACCTACCGACCTAGGTCATGTCACCCAAAAGGGAAACAGCACTTAGGGGACCCAGGAGCCACCCTGCCTAAGAGCCCTTGGCTGCCCCAAAGCCTTGGCCATTTGGGACAGATGACTGGAAGAAGGATGGCAGAGAGCCGAGGGTGCCACCGAACAGCCCCTTTGGAACCCCGGGACCAGGGTGGTGCACCCAGAGTCTTCCCTGACTTGTTTACGTTCTGCTATCTTCCCGAGAGACTCTGCTCTCTCCGGTGGAGGCAAGAGCCCATCTGGAAAGCACCGAGTGGAAGCCTTTTGTCTGCTGGGCAGCTGGTGGCAGGAGGGGTTAGCGCCATCCCAAAGGAAGAGGGAGGCGAATGACAGCCCCAGCCAGGGAAGCACACTCCCTGTTAGCTCGCTGGCCCACTGCTTCCCCAGCCTGCTCCAGACCCTCGGAGCACCTGCGTCTCACGAGGCATTCCGACAGTTGCTGCTGGAGCAGTGGTGATTCATTGGTAGGATTCTCCTCTCCCCTGCATATGACCTGCGTTCAGTTTCTAGTAGCGCACCTCCATCACCCATCAGCCAGAGAGGCCTGCATGCTGCCTGTGCAGGTTTCAGTGGAGGCTTCCAGACTAAAACAAACTAAGAAGGCAGACCTCGTGACCTGCTGCCAACAGTCAGCCAATGAAAGTCCTGTGCTTTGACCCATCAATAACTGACCTTGGGGATGGTGCAGGGCCAAGCAGTATTCCATTCCATGGTGCCCAGGTTGCTGTGAGATAGAGGCCAACTCCATGACATCTCCCAATAGCAGAGGGCTAATGATGGCAGGAGCTTGGGCTTCATGGGCAGTTGGGGCTGAGTGGAGAGGATGCCTGAACAGAGGATGCTTCTGTGGAGAGACAAGGGTTCCCAATGCCCTGGGGTCTCCTCCTTATGGACAGTCCCATTGACCCTGGTCCCATCTCGGGGACAGAATCAGGGCAAGAGGAACAGATGGGCTTGAGGAGAGCTTCATGGGTGAGATAAACCTAGAGCTTGACCCTGAAGGCCCAATAAAATGTGACGGGGAAGACAGGAGCAGGGAAGAGGTCAGGGATGATGCCCCAGGCAGAGGTTGGGGCAGAGCAGCCAAGAGGAGAGGCTCACAGGGTGCAGTGGGAATCGGGGCGGGGATCATGAGCCTACTCAAAAGAAGCGATGAGCTCACAGCAGAGACCACGCAGGACAAGGTCCTAATGGGCGAGGTGTGTGTCTCTTCATGCACTGATCTTCACCTCTGTTCTGGGGCCAGGACACAAGGTCTTCAAGAAGCATGGGCCAATGGGGCCCATTTTGAGGGTCAGGATCTGGCCCTTCCCTGGGGGTATATTCATGCCACCATCAACCAGTTCGGAATGGGAGTTCAGAGGCCTTGGACCAGAGGAAGCAAAGCATGGGGTAGACACCACCAGGCTTGAATGACCAGCTCGTGCCAAAGACAGACCCTCCAGACATGTTGACAGAACAACTGTCCTTGTAGCTTCTCAACAACTCGGGAACATCTCTCAAGAGCTCCTTCTGCAACTGGTGGGAACCCGGGATTGAAAGGACGCTTCAAGTCCCAGGGCTCTTACGGGTACCTCTCTGTTGAGACATGGCATGAGACAGCGTCTCCTCAGGGTGTCACAGAAAGCAGCCGGGTGAAAGGGCTGGAGGGAGCAAGCTTGAGGGAGAGACTTATGGCAGCCCAGGCCAGAAGGCACCTCCACCCCCTGTGGGGTCTGCTCTCCAACATCAAGGCTCAGGGTAGCAGCTCATTTCCATCAAGTCAATATTTAGACTCTTGCCTAAATGTTTTGGCATTTATGGATTCAAAGAAAATTGCAGCAAAGTCGGAAAACTTTTTTCATAAATCACAGTCCCCCCTGTCACACTTCTCATGCTCACAGACTTGAGCCTCGGATATGTCACCTTGGGCTACAGAATTTCATTCAATCCACAGTGGAGCCCTGCTAATGAGGGATTTCGGCAGGCTGATACTTTCAAACGTGTGAAAGTCAGGTCGAAACAAGCTACCTTTGCACCGTGAGCAGCAAGTTGCCAGAAATCATAATTATGCCCGGTAGTTTTCACCCAGGACCGTAGTCCTAATACTCCTTTGTTATTGATCTACCACTTAGACACTATGCCCAGAAGAACTCTCTAACGAGCTCACTGCAGCCTTTGTCTTGTTTTACGGACACCTTCCTGGGGGCACGCAGAGACCCTGGCAGTGTGGTGCGGTGGGTAGAGGCTGATTCTCGGCCACCAGCAAAGCAAAGAGGTGGATCCCTTCACCATTGTGAGCATCAGTCCTCAGTTCGTGAGACCGTAACCCAACAGAAGACCCGCCATGCGCACCCTGGCTGGGCATTGCACCACGGCATCTTAGATGGATGAATGGATGGAAGGACGGAGCAGAAAGAGCTTTACAAACAGGGAGAGACGATGACCCACTGGGACTAAACTTCACACTCTGGTCTAGCGGCTTTTACCAAGCACGCTGAGGTCTGCTCTGGAAAATCATGGGAGCCATGACCGGACCCACCCCTTCACTTGATGGCTGGTCAACTCTGGGGGCAGAACAGTGAGCACAAAGTCATGGTTCCCAACCTCATGGCATGGGGCCTGGCAGGGGACAGAACCAGAAATGAGGAATCACCACAGACGAGCGCTCCATTACACTGGGGGGGGGGGGTGAGGGGAGGGGGAGGGGCCAGAGGCACAAGCTAGGGTGCTCGAGAGCCAGCATAGGGCCTGCCCAGGCTCAGGAGCTGGGTGTCCCTAAAACAGAGGCCGCTGAGGCTGAAGCTGGGAGAGGGCAGAGTGCCCCGTCGGGAGGGTCTCAGAACTGTGACAAGAGCCAGAACAGAGGAGGGGATGATGGGGATTTGAGGGAGTTCAGTGCCAACATTGGGTGGGGAGCTTGTCACCCAGAATGGGGTGTCTGTAGATGGAGGTGGTGGAGGAAGAGAAGACCACCCCCTTAGACGGAGAGCAGGGCAGGCCCTGGGTTGTCAGTGGTCCCCTCATGCATCCCGCCCGCCCACCCCGCTCTGTACTACAAGGCTAAGCGGAAGGTTCTATTTCCCAGAAGCCCCTTCTTTGTCTTCACGCCAGCCAATGAGCAATGCTGTGCAAGATTTGGAAGGCAGGAAAAAGAAGGCCTTATTCTTTTCCAACATTGGCTACACGCAGATATACAGACAGAGATCATTTGACGGGTGGAAGGTTAATAGCCCACCTTGGAGCAAGTGCGGTCAGCCGAGGCAGCAGCTACTGGGATGACCATCTCTGGGGTCAAAATTGGGACTCACCTGTCAAGCAGCTGCTTCCTGGCCTCCCAACTGGGACCCCCGGAATGAAATCCTGGCTTGAGACTTGGTCAGAGGTGCAGGCCAAAGGCGTAAGACAAACCATTCCTGGCCCTCCGGGGGCATTTGCACCCCTCCAAGTGCCTGCTTGGAGAGGACAGCCGATGACCAGACAGAACTTCGGGCAAGCTTTACCAGTCAACCCATGCAGCGGCCAGGGCGGGCGGCACAGCTGTACCTGGTGAGCCTCAGCCTCAGGGAAGCTGGCTGTTCAGTCCAGGCAGAATGCATTTCCATTTCACCTGCCGTCTGCTGCTGACCCCTCCGTCTCAGCTTCGACGGGTATGAGGAGGGCCCCGGCCAATTCATTCCTCCTGGATCACTTCGAAACTCAAATTGCTGCTGGTGCTGCTGCTGTTGTTGTCGTTGTTGGCTTGTGTCATGGCTCTTGGGTGCCTTCGGGTCAGTTCCTGCTCAGAGTGACCCTACAGGCAAGAGTCGAAACACTGCCTAGTGCGCGCCCACCTGAAAGCGGTTACTGCTGCAGCCCCGTGAACTCACCTCATGGAGGGCCTCCTCGAATGCAGTGACCTCATCCTTCACCACGCGTGGCATCCCTCTCCAGAGACCGCGCCCTCCTGAGCACGTGGCCAAGGTAGAGGAGACCAAGCCTTCTGACCAAAGGGGTTGCTTCCAAACACAGGAAATAGTCACACGTCTTTCCAACTGTAGCAAGTGGGGTGGGAATGAGCATTCTCTCCAGGGCCACTTAAACGGCCACCCATCTTCCCTGCTCATGCTTCCTCCTTCTTCGCCGAGTGGACTCTCCTAGGATGGTGTGGGGTGGGGGTGGGGCTGTCTATGGGCTGCGGGGAGACCAGGCTAAATCACATTGAATGACAGTTCTTCTGATGTCATAACCCTCGGTTCTTCTGATGTCGTAGCCCTTGGTTCTTCTGACGTCTTAGCTCTTGGGGCCAAATGTCTTTGGAAGACCTGCCTTCGTTTTCTACAGCTTCCTGCCTGTTCATTTCCAAATCTCCACAACAAGCCAAGTTTGAGAATGTGTGCAAACCCACAACATACACATTTCTTTCCCAAGATCCCACGCGTGACATTCCAAGAACTATTTCTCTCTGTTGAAGAACTACTCTCTTCCTTCGATCAAGTTATAAAAAAAAAAAAATTGCAAAACTCTTTGTGTCCTTGGCAGCTGGGAGGCTCAAAGCCCATCGGGACGCATCAGCACTGATTTCCCGTCCCCTCCTTCCGTCGTTAACTGATTTCCCGTCCCCTCCTTCCTTCGTTGGGAATGGGATTTTCTAGTGAGGGGTCTAAAATCCTTAATGTATGTCTACCTGGCTTCTTGACAAATTGGCATCGCTTCACATGTCTACCTTGCCCATCATTTACCAAAGAGTTGAGTTGCACAAATCTAGAAACACCCCATACACGCTAGGAAGAAAGGCGGCAGAGGGAGAGGGGACAGGCGAATAGATTAATAGGCGGGTACAGATCAGGCTTCCGCATAAGGGAGATGTCCAGGCCCCTTAGATGGTGCGCCGCAGCCAACAATGACGCTGGCGCTCTCGTTTCAAAGTGGCGCCCTTTGAGAAATGCCCTGTTCTGAAACATGGGAACATGAGAAATTATAGAGCCTATCTAGCAAATCAAAAATAAATGAAGGAACAACATAAAGGTAGATTTGCCGTTATTTATAATTTACCATTTTTACCTTGTTTTCAATTGTCTCTCGCCCTTTCCATTTGAGGAGCCCATTACATTGTATTATGCTAAACCCTATCTTGTGTCACATAAATTACAGTTAAAGATCTTAATATTAAAGCCTCTTAGCTCGGAGATCATATTTCAAGCTCTGTTCAAACCAGACGCTAATGCTGGAATTGAACACAGAACACTTTGTCATCATTACCTATGATCTCAAAAGTATAATACAATTTTTGCTATATATGGCACAAAAATGCCTCTTGGTATAACACTGAATTATGGAGATATATTGATTTCTGCAGTATTTTGACAAAACAATAAAACTAAACCTGTTAGCTCCTAAACAGATACCCAGACATCAACCCAGCCTTGATAGCACAGTCATGAAGATAGAAGTTGCACTGAACGAGCTAACAGAGAAGACTGCACATGCCCACAGCCACCCTGGCGTTCCTGCTGCTCCCACACCGGCCGTCCTTTGCTCTTCTGGGGGGCAGAGGAGGGTGGAACGAGGGGGCAAGTTTTGCTGTTGGTGGGGCTCAGATGGAACTCCCCATCCAGCCCCCTCACTCTCTCATTGGAGGAGCTCAACACCAGTGAAACCTCTCAGAGATCTGGTCTCCAGGGGCCATTGAAGGAATGGATTGAGTGAATTCAGCCTCAAGGTCCCTAACTACGGGACTCTCCTCGTGGGCGCTGTATGCCATCGGCACTCCATGGTCGTTGGCTGGCGAATACTCACTCCCTGCCTGGCGGCCGGGGCTCTCTTTCCAATATGAAAGCACCAGAAGACACGGACACCTTCCCCACCTGCCCTGTCACCAACTTCCTCTGCGTGTGACCCTGGGAAGGTATGGTCATTTGCCATGGCTCCGCTCCCTTGCCTAGAAACTGGGGACAATGACGCTGCCCGGCCAACCTCTGAGGGCTCTCGGGGATGAAAGTCTGATCAGCAAAGTGATGGTGCTCTCTACAAAGGAAAAATGCGGCCCACGCGAAAGGATTATTACCAGAAATCCGTCTTCCCGTTAGAAACGGCAAGCTCCCTCCGCACGCAGGCATTCCAAATGCAGCCTTCGGCCTGAGCCCAGCAAGAACTTCGCTAGGAGTCCATCAGTGGGTCCTGTTCCTCTGCCCCACGGCCCTGAGGAACTCTCCCCCAGCCCCTCTCCACCCCAGTAATCATGACAGTGGGGCTGTCACAACGACACCCATTTATTGAGCTCCTGCTCGGCCCTGGTGACACCGTGGTCGGCAGTTCTCAACCACCAGCAGCTCCAAGGGTGAAATGAAAGACTGGGCTTTCCACTCCTGTCAATAGTGTCAATAACCCACAGGGCCTCTCTATGAGTCAGCAATGACTCGATGGCAGTAGAGGAGCTAAGAAGGAGGCCTGGTGGCAAGGTCAGCAGTTCAAAACCACCAGCCACTCCACAGCAGAAAGACGAGGCTTCCTACTCCCGGAAAGAGAGTCAGGGAAACTCATGCAGCAGTTCTACGAGTCAGAAATGACTCAAGGGCAGTGACTTGGGTTTGGGTTTGGGTTTGGGGTTTATGCAGAGCTGAGTCTAATCTGCATGGGAAAATGTCCATTCAGCTGATTCTTGCAAACCCAAAAGATGTGCATGATCTTTACCTGTACTTTTGAGGTCAGGAAGCTGTCCCGGCAGGGTGTCCTGGCTGCTGAATGTTGGGTCAGGATTGGGTCTCAACTCCCAGCCTGTGCTCTCTGCCCCACATGCTCCGGATCTCTGGAGGAGGCTCAGAGGCCCGCCCAGGCGACTGCAAACCATCTCTGCATCATGGAGTGGGTTGTCAGACATCGGACAGGCCTGCCCCTGAGCCTTACACCCACCCAGACCCAGTCTGCTCAACAGCTGCTGTGACTCAGGGTTTTGTTCACCACTGAATCCAGATGCCCTCAGGACTGGCCACCCAGCAGGCAGAGAGATGACACTGAGACAGGGTGCCTGGTGGCAGGGTCTGCTGGAGAAACAGAGTCCAGGGTGGGAAGGCTTGAATGTTCACTTCCCTAGAACCCAGCCCAGCAATGCTGCTCTGACTCTAAGACACTGGAAAAGCCGGGTACCAACAAATCCTTCCCACCAGCTGTGCAGGACAGTGGGATCAGGGACTCGTGTCTTGAGAAACGCGCATTCCTTGCCTTCACAGAGCCCCCTGGGTCCGTGTTCCCTTTGGGATGAGAGGTGCTTGGTCTGCCTGCTGCAGCTCCCAACTTCTCCCCCTGCCCCACACCTGAAGCCACCAGGCCTTCCGCTCCCCCAACCGCAGTGTAGACCATCCTCTGCCCAAGTTCCCCTGGGTCCCTCTTTTTTATCATCTGAGGACCTGTTGAAACTGAGCAGCTGCTTGGGGGCAACTTCGCTCCGTCAACCCCACTCAGGGACCCCTCTCTGAGCCTCCACCCAGGCAGGCTCCTCCCCTTGGGATGCCATCAATCCTTGCCGCGCTGGCCCCTCCCACCTCAGGCACATTCCCCAGTGCAGTGTCCACACCTGGCTGGTCATGGACGCGCTGAAGGGAGACAGGCGCGCTATTGCCGTGGCTCTTGCTCCATTGCCATGTGCAGGTGAGATGAAGCACGCGGGGCCCCGTGGTTAAATGCTCAGCTACCATCTGTAAAGTCAGGGGTTCGAAGCCACCAGCTGCTCTGCTAGAGAGAAGCCCTGGGGACCTGCTTCCAGAAACATCACAACCCAGAAGGCCTCTGAGGCCATCCTACCCTGTCCTGTAGGGCCACTATGGATTGGAACTGACCCGATGGAACAGGGTTTTGGGGGTTTGGGGTCGTGTACTCTAGGGGTTAAGATTGGGGGCTTTGGCATCAGAAAAACCTCGGTTTGAGTTCTAGTCCAGCGCTGGCTAGCTGGGTGACCCCGGCCGGTTACTCCAGGCCTCTGATTCCAAGCACCCTCCTCTGTAAAATGGGGACCGTGTGCACAGCACACCCCTGGGGACTGTTGGGAAGATTACACGAGACGGGCAGTGTAGACTGCTCAGCCTGGTCCTGAACACACAGCAAGCACTCAAGGAAAACGCCCAAGTGTTAGCTTCCCCAGCAAGCAGGGGGCAGAATCAAGAGCACCCAGACAGGAGACGAGAGAAGGACACATGTGCTCATCTTCCGACAGCTTCCGCCCGCCCGCCTGCCCCAGCTCCCAGCCAGCTCCAGACGGACAAAAGGCCCGCAGCCCCCAGGCAGCTGGCATTTCACACCTGCCTCCGGCGCCTCACCTACGGCAGTACCAGGAAAGCAAATGGGGTTTATGTTGCAAATAGGAAATGATGACACTGATTATCGTACATTGCAGTGGCCCAGGATAGTTCCCAGAGCTCTTTGCTGTCCATTATCTTGTTTGATCACACTATGAAAGAGAAGAGACTTCCATCTCGGCGTTCTCGGCGAGAGTCTAGTTTGGAGACCACCTCCCCTCCACGTATGTTTCATTGTTTGTTTGTTTGTTTCCACCCCACCCCCTTCACTACCCACTCCCCAGGCATTAGTCCCAGCTACAGAGCAAAGCGGGTTCTGCATGGGGACCTGGGGAAAATGGTCACTCGGAAGGCGTGGTGTCCTTGTGTCTTTGTGAATTGGGGTGGAGCCCCCTCCCCATGTTGGAAGGTTTTTCCTCCTACCTTCAGGGCCAGCCCCTCTATCCATGGGTTCCCATAACCCGGGTGGTTGGTTTCACCTCCTCCCCATTTCAAAGGGGTCCACCACCACTCAGAGTACAGCCTCCTGAGATGACTGCTCAGGGAGAGATGAAACTGGAGTGGAACTTCACCTGAATGTCAACCAAGCACCTTACCAAGCCTTTCCCAACCAAGTACAGAGACGAGGCTCCAGGTGGCCCCCAAGGGGTCATCCCTCCAATGGGTCCACAGATGCTACTCCCTGCTTCGGCTTCATTTCCACAAATGGGCTTTCCCTCATCCTGAGGGGAGCACTTTGTAAGACGCAGACCCTTCCTCCACGACAGCTGACAAAGGGGCCCCGTGTGGTCCTGATGGAAGCATCCGGGCTGCATTTCAGGAGTGGAGAGGTCTGGCTCCCACTGGGTAGACTCCCCTGGCGCATCATCTCACCCAGAGCTGCAGGGCCTTGCTCCTTGTTCTAGCTTGTTTGCAAAAATAAATAAATAGATTTTTCCCCCCTAACTGCCCAGGAGTCGTGCCAGCCTATCCGTTTCCAATGCTCTTGCTGTTCCTTGCGGAATTGGCCCGCTGCAGCTCAAAACGATTTAGAGCAGGGGCTGTGCAGTCACGCCACGTGGAACTTTTCACGTTTGGCGGCCAGGCTGGGCCATTTGGAGCATTTCCTACATGGGGACACAAAGTGAACATGTCCCACAATAGGAAACACTTCCCTGCCCCTCCACAATGTCTCTTAAGAAGTGAACCCCAATTCCATCCAACAGAGTTGTAAATTATAAGTGAGTGTGTGTGTGTCCGCCCACCCACCTTCAGGAGTCCTCATGGCCTCTGAGAACGGCTCTTCTGGAAGCATCTCTAGCGGAGGCTTTCAGCCCCGTGGAGTCAGCCAGCGTCTGTTGCCTTGAGCCTGCTAAATGGTGCTGTTTCGTCTTGTTCATTTTCAGGGCTACTCTTTCATCTGAGGCATGTTTATTAACTGGTAGCTGTTAATTATATAAGAAGATAATTTCATGTAAATGTTGGATTTAAAAGCAGCTATCTAGCATGCTTACTGTTTAACAAGAAGGCTTTGGGATTTGTTTTTTGTTGTTCCTATGTGAGTAAAGCAATTAATTGATTCGGTTGATTGAATGAAAAATGCATCCTAATTGCTTTACCCCATCAAGCAGCTACTAGCATTATTTAATGAATGCTGGCAGAGGGACGGCCGCAGCCTCCATGATACACAGTGTCTGTTTATTGCCCAAGGAAGGCACCGGGGTAACAAAGGGGTATTCAGATGGGGTCCTGGTGGTTCTTTCTCAATGAGCAGAGAGAACCGCCCCTGTGACTTGAACTATTTGGACCAAAAAATAAAGAGAGAGAGAAGGCATAAGAGGGAATCTACCTTTGTCCCAATAATTTGTCCAGGTAATTAGCATATATACTCAAGTATAAGCCACCCCAAATATCAACCGAGGCACCTAATTTTACCACATAAACTGCATCAAAGCTGAAAACTCAGCTTATACACAAGGATATATGGCACATTCTGGATCCTTTGGTTCAGTTCTGCTGCTCTTTGGAGCCTGGCCTGTTGGGACTTAGGAGCTGGCCAGTCTCTGGGCATTGTGTCCACCAGGATCAGGGCTTGTTGCTTGAGGACATGGTGCTCTCCACTCGGGAGAAAGACGTGGTTGTTTCCCACGCGACCGGAGCTAGCTTCCGAGAAGTTTCTACCGAGGAGCGTAAGAAAGACAGAGGCAGGGGGGACAAGGAAGGTCTTGCCCGGACACTGCTACCCATCCAACGAGCTCATCCTTCCGTGTCCATGAACGTGTCTGACACATGCTGAAGAAAACCCACCAACCCAGTTCTTCTGGAGGTGCAGGTGGAGGCAGAGATCAGAGCTGCCCATGGTGGCCAGCCTGGTCTATGCCCTGAGTTCAGGCCCATTCAGGGCTTGACCGTAACCCTCCATAGCACAGAGCTACATCTAGCAGGGGACACCAGCTCTACAAAGAAATGTCCTCTTGTGGCAGGTATGTGCAGGGTACTCCATTTAAATCACCTCACGTACAATCACTTCATGATTTACAGAAGCAGCAGCTGAGGCTCAAAGAGGTGAGGTGCTTTGCCAATCAACACATTGTGAGGGGGCCAAACCCAAACCAAACCCACTGCTGTCCGGTTGACATGGGATCTTTGAGACTCTATAGGGCAAGGTGGAACTATTTATGAGAGTAGAAATCCCCGTCTTTCTCCCTTTCTCTCTAGTGGTTTTGAACTGCCAACTCTGTGGATCGCAGCCCAATGCATAACCACTACACCACCAGAGGGGGAAGCAGAGCTAACGTGATCCCAGTCTCCCTCCAGCCTCGGGATCTCAGACAGTGGCCCTTCGCTGTTGGATATTATTGTTGGGTCCAATTGCCTCGCTGGAGTTCTTGACACTGTACAAGACTCAGGTCAACCACCTCGCTCCTGGAGTTCCGGTTCATGCGCACGGGGGATATTCCCAACATAACGTGTTTAAACATGGCTCTGCCATCAGCGGATGGTTGCAGGCAAGTTTTCTCTGGAATACGCTTGCCTTAGTCTCATGAATAGAGCCAGGGGGCAGAGCGCGTTGGGTGTTGGCCTGCGAGTCGCAGATGCAGCAGTTTGACCCCGCAGTCGATCCCGGGGTCAGAGATGAAGCTTTCTAACTCCCATAAAGTTTCACAATGTCAGTAGTCCACAGGGACAGTTCTGCTCTGTCCCATAAAGTAGCTAGCAATCATCTTGTCCTGTTGCTGTTGTTTGGGTTGCATCTCATTCAGATGTCACTAATAAAATGGCCCAATCCACACAATGACTTCCAAGGCGCTCTGCTGGACCAGTTTAATTCAAGGCAGAGGTCGGCTCAGAGAGGTGGAGGCTGTTTAGGGAAATTCCGGACAGATTTTTCTTGAAGGACACAGGATAGTCATGGGGGATCATGAGGAAGAAGTGCTTTAAAAGTTGAAAGTACATTGGTGAGAAAAAGGCCCAGAAAGTTGTCCCATGGGATTTCCCCCATCACAGCAATGCACCTGCTCATTCCTCAGGGGACCCTAGAACAAATAATATGTGTAAGTCTTGCCATGGCCCCAGGGTGGTGGTGGGGCAGTTTATAATGATCTCTCTCACAGAATGATACAGAGTCTCTAAAGTGAACCAGAGATACATATAAACCATAGATACATGAGTGGAGTTGGGGCCTACACATTCTAGCCCCAATCTATGAGCAGGTAGTTCTATGACATGGTCCTGCTTGATGCTCTCCTCATGAAGAGACCACTGAAGACAGGGGTGCTACAGCAAAGTGTGGTGAAGAAATCAGATGGGTGCTTGGCTCTCAAAAAGAATGGCGTCTGGTCCCTGAGGAGTCCTGAGCATAGACTTCTGACTTGAGGGACAGGGCTTGGCACCTCATCAGACCTGAGCAGAAAACATACATAAGGGTCAGCAGACAGACCTGGAACTACCTATTGGTTTTGTTTCCTTGTTTTGTTTGGGGTTTTGTTTATGTTTTTCTTTTGCCCTATGTTTGCCTATGTAAGATAGGCAGGAAAAACAATCCCCAGGTGAAAACAATGGGACCAGAGGTTCTGGGGGAACATGGGAGAGGAGGGGTCGGAGAGGGAGTGTGGCGAGCTAACAAACTCAGAGATAAGGGAATAACAAGAGATCTCAAATTGATGGTGAGGAGGGCGTATAATGCCTGGTGGGGTTGAATCAAGTGCAATGTATCCGAGAGGAATTGCTGAAAGCCAAATGGAGAGTGAACATGATAGTGGGACAGGAGGAAGGTGAAAGGAAATAGAGGGAAGAAATAGGAGGCAAGAGCTATTTATAGAGGTATAGTTATAGGTATGTCTACATGTAAATAACTAATTTATAATGAAAGGGATAGAGGCCAATGTACATATATTTATATGTTAAGTACTGAGATAGCAGTTGGACTTTGGGCCTCTACTCAAAGCCTCCCTTAACACAAGAACACTGTGTTCTGATAACCTGGTACTCTTTAATACTCACCGTCCCGACACGATCACTGAAGACAAAGCGGGTGCATGAGCAAATGTGGTGAAGGAAGCTGATGGTGCCCAGCTATCAAAAGAGGTAGCATCTGGGGTCTTAAAGGCTTGAAGTTAAACAAGCAGCCATCTAGCAGGGATGTAAATAAGCCCACATGGAAGAAGCACACGAGCCAGTGTGATCGTGAGGCATCGACAGGATCAGGTATCAGGTATCAAAAGATCCAAAACAAACAACTATATGGATGAGAAAGCTGAGGGTTGGAGTGGAGACCCAAAGCCCATCTGCAGACAATTGGACATCCCCCCACGGAAGGGTTACAAGGAAGAGATGATTCAACCAAGGTGTTCTATAGCACTGATGAATCACACATCATTCCTCTAGTTCCTGGATGCTTCCCCCTCCCCTGGCCCACTACCATGACCCAGTTCTTCCTTACAAATCTGGATAGACTGGAGAACATATTGGTATAGATAAGAGCTCTCGATATATGGAATTCAGAACAGATAAACCCCTTAGGAAAAGTAGTGGGAGCAGCGATATCATGAAGGTAGGAGGATGGTCGGGGAGGGGGGAAGGGGGAGAAAGGGGGAACTCATCACAATGTTGGATATAGAGGCCCCCTCCAGAAGGGGACAAATAAAGAAATGTGGGTGAAGGGAGACAAAGGACAGTGTAAGATATGCAATAATAACAATATATAATTGACCAAGGATTCACAAGAGTGGGAGGGTGGGATAGGGAGGGGGGAAAAGAGGAACTTATACCAAGGGCTCAAGTAGAAAATGTTTTGGAAATGATGATGGCAACGTATGTACAAATATGCTTGATAGAACGGGTGTATGGATGTTATAAGAGCTGTAATAGCCCCCGATAAAAATGATTAAAACTGAAAAAAGATTAGTGTTTGAGGTCTTAAAGGATTGTCTTAAAATAAGCAGCCATCTAAGGGAGATGTCAACTAAGTCCACGTGGAAGAAGCACACCAGCCATGTGATCCAAGGACTGCAAATAATAAAATCCAAATCCGAAGGAGGGAATGGCACCAGAGCTTGAACTGTGAACTCCTGGTTTACAAAAGGTGATGGTGACAGCAGAAGCCCCAGATCCATTTGCAGAGTCCCCACATGGACTGCGTCTCCCGTGCACGCCCTCTGACCAGAGAGCTCTAGAGAGCTCCAGAGAACTGGTTAGGGCAGATTTAGCGAGGCTAAAATGTAATACCTCCCTTTGACTCATTTTTAAATGACTTGTTTTTAATATTTTCTATGCTTTGCCTCATTGTTGTGGTTGGGCTTGTTGCTTTATTTGGTTTGTTTCATGCTCCCTGTTCATGTTTTGTTTGCTTCTCTGCATCTGAAACTCACGAGAGTGAGCTCTGCGGTGATTGCCTACGGGCGGGGCGGGGGGGGGGGCAAGGGGAAGCCAGCAACAATAAGTATGAGAAGAAAATATTCTGAAATGGATTATGGTGTGAAGATTGCATCCATCTTCCTCGTATGACTGAATGACTCAATTAGAATATGTGGAGGTATATGTCAGTAACAAGTATTGCTATGCACACACATAAGGAGCCCTGGGGGGAGGGGGGCACAATGGTTAGACCACAGCTGACACACCAGAGATCTCACTGGACCGAATCCACGCAGGGACTCTGTCAGAAAAGACGTGGTGATCTTGCTCCAGCAAAGACTGCAGCCTACAAAACCCTCCTCAGCCACCCGACTCTGTGAGCAGACCTGACTCAATGGCACACAAGAGCAAAAGCGCGCATGATACAGAGACACGTGCACACCACAGACGTGCTACACGGACACCGGGACAATTTTTAAGAGAAGAGCATTGTGCTGCTCGTGCTGGCCGTTTCCCAACCGGACAGTCGTGCCCGCGTCTGTGGTACCTGCGGGTTTGTCGTGGCCAGAACGGCAAGCACTGTCCTTCCCCAGCTTTGCGAGAACTTGTGTCACGAAGTCAAACAACAACAATCGTTCAAAATTCACGTGGAGTGAATTAACACGGGATGGCCTGCAATCTTTTTTTCACAAGCTGCCATGATGAATTATTTAGTGTTTCTAAAATTAGAGGGCACTGCCAATGACTGTAGTAATGACTTCTAGATGAACGTTCATCACACTTGAAGACATTTGGCCAACTGGGCGCTGTAATAGCGGCCATACGTCACCCAGACCCTGCTCTCCTGGGGACCACTTCAACGCTTGCTAGAATGAGATGGAAATGCCCCGGTGCAATCCCTGTTAGGCCAGGCCATTTGCGTGTCCCCCGCCAATGCTTTATAGTCATTGCCGGAGACGCACGCCGCCTTGGCTCCGGGGCCAGGGCTGGGCAGCAGGGCCCCTCCTGCGAGGGTTTGTGTGTCTGCATGCCTGCAGCATATTTGCAGAAGAGGCGGTGTGACGGTCGAGGAAGGAGAGTTTCCAGGCGCCTTGTCCCCGTGTCCAGCAGTAGCTGTGCTGCCTCAATGTCCCCGAGTCTCAGCCACCAATGCTACGGCTTAAACTACCCACAGTCTCCTGCCACATCAATACCAAAACCAAGTTTAAGTCTAATGTTTACATGGCATGTAGCATATATCTATAAGTTAATATGCAATGTGGATATATAATGTACCATCTATCTGGAAGGTTCCCACTCACTAAGAAAAGTGAAGATAGAACTTTTGAAGAAATAAGGTAAGATTTGAATAACTGATGTGTTGGCTTACATCAGAAGGGACCTCTGACAGGGCGGTAAGAAGAGAACCCCACTGTAAGGTGGGGACCACATGTACCAGGTGGAATGGAAGTGTGGTTGGTTTGGGGGCGGGGGGGTGCAGCCTCCTTCTCACTCTTGTCTTTCTCTCTACCTCACGTTCTGTCTCTCTCCAACTTTCGCCTCCCATCTACTCAACCATCCGCCTGCCCCTCCCTGTCCTTTGCTCAGCCCGCCCACCATTCACCTGCAACAGCCAGGCCTGCTCAGCATGGCCAGGAAGCCGGTCTGTCCAAGAGAAGGGCTGGTTTCATTCTTCCACCTTCTGTAGAGCGACGTTGTGGCAGGACCCTGACACAGCAAACACGAGTCAGCCTGGGAGTCAGCCCCAAGTCGGAGGCTGCAAACCACCACTGGGCCACTTGGGTCACACGCTCCCCACACTGGCCGGGAGGAGGCCATGCACTGAGACTGGGGACTCCGACTGACCTGTGTGGACTGACAAGGGGGTTCCCAACAGAAAGACAGGCTGTTACATCAAAGGGAGAGAGAAAGGATCGGCCAGGGGGGCACACAAAAACAACAGCCACCCAGGCCACCTCCCCTCGGGGTAAAAAGGAAACCCTTGGGGTTTATGGCCTGTTCTGTTTCACAGCTCCCTGCCATGGAGTCCAGTTGCCTGAAGTCAACCTGCACAACTCCGCCTCCAGAAAAGGTCCCCGTCTCACCATGGCAAAGCTGTCTGTGGGTGTGTGGTCTGTGGGTTTGCTGCGGTATCTAGGAATGTCCCACGTAAAAGGGAAGGTTCGGCAGTCATACTGATCAAGCAGGGCACTCAGGGGAGCAGCCAGGGGTCCTTTTTTGGATGTTTCCATCGGTGACTATTTTGTGTGGATCAGGGAGGATTTACTATTGGATTAACCCTTTGCTGACACATCACGGGAGCCTTGAAATCACCCAGGTTGCTTCTGCTGGTGCACAAGATGGCTCAATACTCAGTTATTGATTTACCTGGTGTTTCTGCTTTCCCTCGCCATGCCGAAAGAGCTGGTTGAGGAGTGCAAACACGGTGTTCAAACACAAGCACTGTCTCCCAAGCGCCAGTGTGGTGTGGGAGCTTTCCCACGGCCGCCACTGTACTCTGTGCCACCATGGTTTCAGGAGCTGCCTTGCTTATACAGGGAGGATGTGCCCAGTCTACTTGCTAGAAGATGATAGCAGGGAGACAGGATTGGCATTTATAGGAACAAGGGGAATCTGTATAATTGGCTCACTTTTCATTTCTCATTCTTAAAAATAAAATGGACTCAGCGTCGCCCACCAGATGGCTAGGTCATTTACTGCTCAAGGAGTTGACGATCATCCCAAGAATGGAGTTATTACCATGAACCAGGTATCGTGGTGGGGGTGGGTGGGGGGAGCACATCAAAGACGATGTCTCCCCTAAGAGCGCGTGTGGCCGGAGAGAAGGTGTGCCTTCTGAGTAAGAACCGACACTCCCGCCGGGCTGGGGCACGTGTACATAGAGAGCCACGTGGCCCCGTTTCTAGGAAGTGGTGGGTTAGCTGAGACGGAGAAGATCCTCGGAGTTCTCCAAGGGAAGGTGGTTGGGGGCAGAGGAGAGAGGAGCCGCATGGTGAACCTGCAGAACTAGTGCACCGCTCATGATCCACAAGCCAAGGGGTCCTAAACATGTAGGGACAGTCACAGATCCTGATGGACAGGGTCAGGACCAGCAAGGGCCTCCTCATCCCCACAGAAAGGGGCCCCAACAGCACAGGCTGTCCTCACTGCCACGCCTGTAGGGAAGACAGCTGAAGTCACAGCCACATGCTCATCCTCCTGGGGACTAGCCAGACTTTCCAGTTCCCTCCGTGCCACCTGGTCCAACCATGTCGATTCTGGCCCAGTTCAAAGGGGAGCCATTCGCTTTGGGCTGATGTTGATCTTGATCCTCTCCCCTCCTCGTGAAGCTCGAGGCCGTCTGGTGCCATTTCCACAAGGCAGGACAGCGCCGTAGCACTCATCCACCTCCGGGTAGGACGAGGCTTCCTGCCCCTTGGATCTTCCTGGCCTAACCCTTGGGAGCAGACTTCGCCAGTGTCGTCTCAGCCCCGGTTGTTCACTCACATGGCATTTCCATCCGCACGTCACCCCTGGTGAGCAGCGACTGGAGCTGGCCGTGGGAACGCAGGACTCAGCGATGCTGAGCGGTTGTACACCATCTTCCTTGTCAACGTGGGGCCTTTTCCTTTGGCTGTTGAGTCAACCTATCTCGCTGAGGGCTCCTCTCGTTTTCCCTTGCCCTCTGCCACCAGGTGGTCCTCTCCCAGTGGCTGGTCTTTGTTGATGATGTGTCCAAGGGAAGTGAGCCAAAGTCTTGCCATCTTTGCTTCTAAAGAACATTCTGCTTGCTTTCTCCGGCTAGGACTGATTTTCCCGTTCTTCCAGCAGTCCTCCGTTGGAGGGCCGGACTATAGTTAAAAAACAACTATGAACAAATTCCTATGCACACTGCACATATCTTATTTTTGAAGTAAAAAAAATAAACGGGGCAAAAACATGCGGCGGGCTGGATAAATGCCCCAGGCCATAGTTAGAGGACGCCTGGTGTAGTGGATAAATGGAGTACGGCATACTGTGTTGGCCAACACCACGTTTTGAATGCCCTAGTGCCTGTGTCCTCTTCTGCTTGGTACCACCAGAACCAGAGCTTCCTGTGGTCTTTGGGTTCCTCTTCACAGCACTGGTACCTGCTGACCTCCCTGCAGACCAAGGGTCACGGACACACTACAAGAAGGCTGAGGCACTCAATAATGCCACCATCTCCACACTGAGGCTCTCGCCGCTGGTCAGCCTTGGCCTTGCCTGGCTCCCTGCCTCGAGGCCCACTGCCCATTCCTTCCTGGTAGATCGTTTCGATTCTAGTATTTGTGTGAATATTTCCTGGGGTGCAGGCCAGGCCTGAGCTCTGCCTCAGAGCTGGAACTCTGGGGTCCCGAGCTTCAAAGGACCCCACATAGCCTCCCCTGTCTCCCATCACCCACAAGCCTTCCATGGCAACCCTCCCTCTGTCGGCAACCTTGGTCTCCAGGAAACGCAGTGGTTACCAGGGAGTGAAACCTCAAACCCCCATGACCACCACCACTGTGAGACCCTAACCTCTGGAGATGAGTGTCACCGCGGTGCATTTTGGTGTATTTCCTTACCCCCCCCAAAAAATGGTTTGAGAATTCACAGAGAAATTAATTTTCTTTTCAGTTGACCTGCTGAGAATATATGGCAGGCTGGGTGGATGGTCCATCGCATGGGGAAAATGACCATGCCGTGGGGCCTTAAGCCCCTCTGCACCATGAGGCAGCGCAGCATCGTTTTGCCGAGTTGCTATCATTTAGTAAAAAGATCACCATGCTATTATTTGTATTCAGAATTGCTTGGAAACTTCCAGCCTAAAACAACAACAAAACAACAAACAGCAACAGCAAAAAACACCACTCTTGGGTCGGTTCCAACTCACAGCACCCTACAGGACAGAGGGGACTTCTGAGGACCGCCCGAGAGGACTTCTTCTTTCTCCAGTGGAGCAGCTGCCGGCTTCAAAACGCCAGTGTCTGAGTAGCAGCCAAATGCTTTCATTGCTACATCACAAAAAGCCCTTCCAGGCTCAGCAGTGTTACTAAATTATGCTTCTTGATTATCTGGTGCGTGGGCTGTAAGCAGCCGGGGTGGCTTTACGGGGCTAGGATTGAACCTCATTCACCTTCTAACTCACATTGATCCCCCAAATCAAGGGGCCTATTTCAATGTCTAGCTTGAAGACAAATCGAAAGATATCTTTCCAAGCCGGGCACTCTTTGCTAAAGGAATGCCCTGGTTTTTCCTTAACCTGTCTTGAGGCCTAAATGGGGATCACATCTGACTAATCTTGACAGACAGGAAAGGCTCAGCCCGTCGTGGCTAAAATGAGAATGACTAAGTTGGGGATGATTCCTGGTTGCTGATGCCAACAACAATAATACAAGAGGAAAGACGGAAGTCGTCCAGGATTTCGTCTCGCTTGGATCCACCATCAATGCTCGAGGAAGCAGCAGGCAAGAGAATCAAACGCTACATTGAACTGCGCAAATCAGCCGTTCAAGACCTCTTGAAAGTGTTGCAGAGCAATGACGGACTTTGGAGGACGGACGAAGGTGCGCCTGACCCAGGCCAGAGTATTTCTCATGGCCTCGTGGGCACGTGAGAGTGGGACAACGACTAAGGCGGGCCAAAGAGGAATGCACGCGCTTGGACCGGACGCTGGTGAAGATTGCAGAAAGCACCGTGGGCTGCCAAAGGACAAATAAATCTGTCTCGGAAGAAGTACAGCCAACATGCTCCTTAGAAGCAAGATGGTGAGACTTTGCCTCGCTTACTTTGCACATGTTATCAAGAGAGACCAGACCCTGGAAAAGGGCATCGTCGACCTTGGAAAAGTAAAGGGGCTGCAGCCAAGAAGACTCTTGATGAGACAGCTAGGCACGGTGGCTGAGACCTGGGCTCAAACTCAGCAGCGCTTGTGGGGACGGTGTCGTCTCGTACTTTTGTGCAGAGGGGCTCTGGCAACCTACTCAGCAGCACCTAGCCACAACCTTGTCTGGATTTAAGGATTCAGGAGATAATTCTGGTTTGAGGGCTAAAAATTTCCCTCAGAGCAAGTTTCAGGGTCACTGCAAGGTCATGATTAGAGCTTGGCTTGGTTGTTCCACATGATGGCACTTGGCGTGGCTCATCTGCCCATGTGATGGTGGGCTGGCAGAGCTGGGGCGGGGCCCATCATGCAGGAAGCACGAGACAACTGGCTGTTCTGTCTGTAGGGGAAGGTTGTGAATTCAGCTGGCTGTCCAGGCTCCACCCAGGCAGCACGGACTTGATGGACATAGAACAGCTCGGCTTTTCTAGAACTCCAGAGCCAGAGCAAGATCTCCCACACAGACAGGGGCTTACGCTGACCACTTGGCTATTTGCAATGGACTCACGTGCGGACGATTTCATCTGCACCTCATTCAGAACCGTCCCCAGGATCGGCAAGGCACATGGTCCTTGCCACCCAGCTGACACTTGGCGAGCTGAGTCCCTGGGGGGTAAAGGGGTGAGTTCCCTGTGGGCTAGTAGGGTATGGTCTTCAGGCTCACATGGTCGGAACAAGAGGGAGTAAGCCCCCAGTCCCACATGACCACAGCTCCTACCAACAAGACTCGACATCCAGCGGGTCCTTCGACGGTGAGGTGCATGCTCTGCTCATGCCAACCTTACAGACAAAGAAAGGCCTGCTGGAAGTCCCAGGGCTGGGGCCTGATGGAACCTGGATTCACATTCCCAACAGGATCCCTCCAAGGGCCTCGTCTTGGAGCCAGTGCAGGAGTCTGCGGCATGACATGTGTAACCGCATCCCACCAGTGGCTCAGAACACGGAGTCTCCCTGCTCCTTCAGTGGCCTCTCTCCGTGGCCTAGAGCCTGTTGGAAGCTGCTCATTGAAGCTCAAGGCTCTGGAGTCCACCTTGGCCCCTGACTGACCTGGCACTGTGTCCACAAAGAATGACTTCTCCCTCCTTGGTTTCCCATGAACTCTTCCCCCACCCAGAAAGGAAGAGATGGGTGAGAGGTCCCCCACAGCCCCCCAAGAGTGTTGGAAGCCCCTAGTGTGGCCTTCTCCCATCTCCCTGCCAGGCACCACCCTCCCAGCCTCCTGCCCCTCTGGCCCCCCCCAGGTCCCCCCGCGCCCACAGCATCCTCCATCTTGGGGCACAGAGCTCCTGGGCGCTGCCTTTCCAGCCAACGGCGCACAGCCTGCCTGCAGCCCCCGCTCCCGTGTTTTCCTTGGCCTTTACCTTGTTAGCATAATACACAGCTTCATTACCCCTCCAGATGAAGCCCTTCGTAATTGGAGCTAATGAATTTAATTTTCCACTTTCTATTTTTTCTAATAAACCCCAGTCCTCTTTTACCAGCAGGTCAAGGAAGGCTGCCTGCTGCTGTCAAGAGTCCACATGAGACCGAGGGAGAGTAAAATGGCCGCCGGAGCCCGGGTGGCTTCCCTTGGCCATTTGGGGAGCTGTTCCCACATGCAAACCACTGGATCGTGTTTCTGGCTCCTCAGAGAGTAAAGCTCGGGCCCAAGCCAGGACTGGGTTTTCTTTTCCCCCGTGCACTATGCTCAGGCGAGCAGCCATCGAATAGGCCCCAGGGAGGAGGAGGAACAGCTCATGGAAAATAGCATTTCAAGTGATGGGGGAATGAGGGCGGGGTCCATTAGACCTGCAACCTGACGGATTCGACTGTGTCTTAGAGACAAGGTCGCCCAAGGGCCCAAGGCCCCCTCCCACCATCAAGTGACCTGCATCCCCCTCCCTTGTCACTACTGGGGGATTCACACTCGGGAAAGCCAAGGAGGGGTCGGGCCTTGAAATACCAACCCCGGGCAAGAAGGGTCATTAGAGAAGGGCCAGGCTGCCACCACGGTCCCCGGATGCAGAGAGCTGAGGGGCACCAGTTGAAAGCGTCCTGGGACTTGACTACCGGCCTGGTCTCTAATGAAAAGAGCCCAGCGGCAAGCTCGGATGCAGTTAATTTATCGGGCGTTTTATTGAGCATATAAAAGAGAAGCTGGCATGCTGGAGATACATTTCATCTCTGACTCAGGGCAGATTCCGCCCAGATTAAGCTTGTTAATTTTCCTCGCCGCCAACATTCTTCCCGCATTGCTGAAGCAAAAGCCACGGGCTCTGGTCGGAAATGGATGGGAAGAAAAGGGATGGGGTGGCAGAGAAGAGGGGGGCGCGCTGGACAACAGTTACATTAACCACTTTGTCCTTTTAATTCATCTAATTACATGCAAGGAGAAAGCCGCCCACGCCTTGGCAGGCCCGCTCCTTGCCGGGGCGCAGGGCTGCTGGGGCATTGCTCTGGGCTCTTTGTTGTCTTATTAGGGGGTGCTTTTGTTCAGAGAGATGGTTAAAGCCATTTTCAGCAGCTACCGAGATAAAGCAGTTTCAATAAGGACACAATGTGCTTGTTTAAATTACCTTTCAAAATGCTCCGGACCATTAAGGGGGAGGTGCTGCAAATAAAAGTTGGATTTTTTTTTGTTATAATGTTTTACCCTAATAACAGCTTTTATTTTATTATAATCCATTAGTTGACAATATTATTCTATAGATTATTAGGCAGCAATTTTGTGATTTTATCACACTTTTAGCACTCACTCACAGGGCCAGAATCCACAAATCTCAGTATAATATGCTTTCAATTTTGTTAAAATCTCTATTTAACTGGCTTGGCTGCGGAACATCTTGGCAAATGTGTTTTTAATTTCGACTTAATTAGCTTGACAGTTGACAGAACTCGGCGGTGGCATGGCGGCGTGTCCCCTTTTCCAGGGTCCCTGCGGTTCCGTCCTGGGGTTCCTTCTTCCTCGCCCGGCCCCAATAGCAAGATGGCGGTGTACATCCAGGAAAAGGTCCTTTTGTCTCGGCCAGAAGTACACACAATTTAAAAAAAATCAATGAAAACATCTAACTTTTAAAAAAAAGAAAACATCTGACTTTCCCCCTTTGTCGGTGAAAAGGTCAGGGATTCTGGAAAATGCTTGTTCCTACAGATTGTTGCCTGTACGAGGAGAAGCCATGGAAGACAAAGCCAGGGAGGGGTCCTGGTGCCCAAGGAGAAGGAAGCTCTTGGTCAAAGGAGCAGCCACACTCTGCTTCCCCAGAACTCCATCACCTCCAACCCGCGGTGCCCCTCGGTGTCAGAGTAAAACCACCCTGTGGGATGCCGAAGCGGATCGCCAGGCCTTTCTCCTGGGGCACCTTGGGGCGACCCTTGACCTTTGCACAGCTAGATTGCTTGGTGAGGAGCCAGTCTGAAGCTGTCTGCACTTGGGGACCTGCAGCATTCAGAGGACTTGCTTTTTAAACAGGATCCCTGGCGGTTATGCACAGGGTTACTAACCGCAAGGTCAGACGTTCGAAACCACCAGCCGCTCTGCGGAAGAAAGATGAGGCTCCCTACTCCCCTAAAGAGTTACAATCCCGGAAACCCCTGGGGGAGGGTCTACTCGGTTCTAAAGGGTCGCTGAGAGTCAGGATGGACTCGGGGGCAGTGAGTTTGGTTGGCTTTGGCTCTTGAAGCAATCCCGAAATCTCTCTTCTTGGGGGTCCTTCAGCTTTGGCTGAAGAAGGTGGCATCTGTGCCTTCCCCTCTGAAACCCTGTCCAAGGCCTGACCCAGGCTAGTTCCTGCTCTGCAGCAGTGTGGGCCCGAGCTGCAGGACAACCTATTTGGGGGAGAGGGGGCTCCCAAAAGTAGGAATGCATTCCCAATAAGGCAATATGTGCATCTCAGTAAAACTTTTCTAAAACCACCGGCTGCTGAAGAGGCCCCCAGGAGTGTCAGAATCGAGGCGTGCTCCTTAGGCTTTGCAGGGCCTGGTCGTCGGAAGCAGCTCACCAGGCCTTTCAACCAAGTGCCTCTGGGTAAACGCAAACCATCAGCCCTGCAGTGATGCCCGGTGCACCCACCATGCAGACCACGCAGCGAGTCCAGGCAAGCTTCCTTCTAGACCAGGGGCTTCAAAACTGTTGAGAGGAGGTGGGAGAGGGAAAAGAAGCAGGAGCAGTAGGAGGTCACGGGACATTTCCATGACCTTTTCATTCCATTTTCCATCTACTTTGCATGGACAATCAGGAGAGTGCGATGACTGGGGGCTTCGCTCCTGAGTAAAGAGTCGAGTGGGTAGAGGTCTGGGGCTTCCGCTCCTCGCATCGGTTACCCTGCCTTCTGGAGGTGCTTGACTGCCTCACACCACTCTCTCTGTTGCTCAGGTGTCCTGGATTTTACCTGTAAGTAAAAATCCCAATTCCACATCTTATAATACCACGCCTCCTGCTTCCACTGAGTTCCTAAGAATCTCAGCCCTTCTAGGACCCCTGAGATGCAACATCTGCCCCGTAAATGCCAAACCAAAACCCTCCCAGGACGTTCCCAGGGAGTTGGGGTGTTGGCCCATCTTTGATGGCGTCTACTGCTCCTTCCAGCCTTTCCTGGGAGAAGGTTCTAGGTTCTGTCAGATCCCATCAACATGGTCTTTGTTGTAGACTTTGTCTGAAGTTCCATTCTTATCCAAGCGAGGCTGCTGCTACACTATTAATCCAACACCAAATGGAGTGTGTGTGTATTGTGTGTGTGTGTGTTTCTGCCTGTGTGTGTCTGTGTGCATATGTGTTGTGTGTGTCTGTGTATGTGTGCATGTGTATTTGTGTGTGTGTCTGTGTATGCATGTGTATGTGCATGTGTGCATATGTGTTTGTGTGTGTGTATGCATGTGTGTATGTGTGCATATGCAGTTATGTGCATGTGTGTCTGTGTGCATATACGTTTACATATGCGTGTGTGTCTGTGTGTGTGTGTGTATGTGTTTGGAGGCACTATGACTCTGCTTTGGACCTCAATATAAGCAGCACAGAAATGTCCGGGCTAGTGGTTCTGCTCTAAAGTCTCCTGACCATATCCAGAGGCATTTTGGGTTGGCACAACTTGGAAGGGTGCAACTGGCATGGAGTGACTACAGAGCAGGCTGCTGCTCTCGACTGACCTGTGTTTCCCAGGACAGCGCCCACCACCACCACCACCACCACCATCACCATCACAGGAATAAGAATGACCTGGCACAAATTGTCACTAGTGCCGAGGTGGACGAACTCTGCCATCACCTTAGCCTCAGGGAGCTCAGGTCTGAGAGAGGATGAAGAACGTACAAGGAAAGGGGTCTGGCAAATCACTGACGCTCAACCCAATGTGACCCTGATACTGTGCATTCTTCTTTATCCAGGCTGTTGGCATCAGTCACTGCTCCAAACCCCCAGGACTCCAATCGCCTCTTGTATTCAGTGGGGATGATCTATGTGCAGCCCTAATCGGTGCCTTACACATAGTAGGTCATGTGCAATGTGAGTGGAGTGCTGTAGTGCTCAGGTCTCAGAGGATGTGTGCCCCACGCCCTCATGTGTGCGGGCTCCTTGGACCCCCAGCAAGGTGTCTGCCTCAGTAACTGAGGAGGCTCACACTGTGGCCCCACGTGGCAAGAAGTTCAGAGACCAGTGTGCGTGGGTGCAGGAACAGGGAGACGGGTCCAGGCAAGAGGAGGAGGAGGAGGAGAAGGGGAAGGAGGAGGGAGAGGAGGAGGAGGAGGAGGAAGAGGGGGAGGAGGAAGAGGAGGAGGAGGAGGAGGAGGAAAAGGGGAAGGGGGGGAGGAGGAAGAAGAAGAGGAGGAGGAGGAGGAGGAGGAGGAGGGAGAGGGGGATGTGTGCCACGTCCCCACTTCATCTGCCCACAACCCAAAAAGGCCCCAGGAAAGTTCTGGTCAGGGCCAGCTCAAGAGCAAGGAGCCCTTTCTGCGTCCTGAGTCTATGCTGTGACCCTGAGCAACGGTTGTGGTCAAACAACTCAAGGCACCAAGGGAGATGTGGAATTTCCCTGGTAGGTTTCTAGCCTCCCATGTCAGAGACCAAGGTTCAAGTCCCCCCGCCTGGCCACCAAGCGAGGTTTGCATGTTAGGCTGCTGAATAGGGTTCAACGGAGCTTGCTGGCAAAGCTGGTCTATCTCCGAAACTCAGCCAGGGAGCAGGCGAGGGGCCGCAGGGGTCCAGTCCATGTCTGACAGTGGAGATGGCACAGGCCCCAGCAGCATTCAGCTTAGCTGTGCCTGGGGGTCTCCAGGAATCAGGGCCTACTCAAGAGCATCTAATGATGACAGGAAACCCTGGCTCATGTTTCCCTTCCAGGTCCCATGTGGGGCCCCTGGGCCAAGCGCAGAAGACCACTGGCAGGATCTCACAGCAGGGGAGTTTCTCCCGCCAAGGATCTGTGAGACTTCCCGAGGTGGGTTCTCCACACCCTCTGCCAGGTCCCTTACAGGGGCCCTCTGGGTTCATTGTGGGCTGGGCAAATAGGCAGGCATCGTGCAGAAAGATACCCCTTGAATCCAAAGGCTTCTTTCTTGAAGTCATTGCCCAGGGGTGTAGTTCAAGCAGCACCCCAGTGTCCCCTTATGAACGTGTGAAATATCTATTTCTGGGCCTCCAGGTGGCCCAGATGGTGTGGTTAAGCCAGAGGGGGTGTTTCCATAAGGCAGCACTCGGCTCCTGATGGAAACCGCACGGAACGATTTCTCCCCCAAATGCCTTTCGTTGTTTGGGGGGAGGGGGTACAGTCTGGGCGTGCTTCAAGCCCCACCTCCCGGAAGCAGAAGACTCCTGCACCCATAGCCTTGGAGAGACCTCTCCCTGGGTCAAAATTAAGTCTGTCGGGGACATTGTAGCCAGCGTGTGTTTGACCATCGGGTACCATGTGTGCCATTAGAAATAAAAGAAAAATCAATAGGGTTTCATTAAAGCAGCAGGCAATCAGGGCCCAGCCCCGGCTTAATTACAGTTTCAGTAGCATTTGCTTTAATTGGAAAGAATAAAAGAAGTGAAGTGGAGTGAATGAAGAAATTAGCATATCTATCCCTGCTGTCACTTGGTACGTGGCCTTAAAACACTGGCCGCTCTCTGCTATCTCCGTGCAGAACCTGACAAAAGCCCTGCACACCGGCAATTAGCGAATCCTCCCACAGAACCTTTGTGAGATTCTAATTAAAGTCTTTCTAATCTTTGGGAGGCATTTGTTCTTAATCTGCTAGCTGGGCAATGGGTAAGCTGGACAATGAATGAATAGCCTGCCGGACAATGAGCACGGAAGCCTGAAGAATTGCCGCCTCTGAATGACGGTGTGGGTGAAGAATAGCAAAGGCACCGTCAACGGCCAGCGGCTCCTTAGAAGCGAGGATGATGAGACCTCGTCATCGCGCGTGCGCTTTAGACATGACATCGTGAGGACCCAGTGCCGGGAAAAGGGCACTGTGCTGGGTGGAGGGTCGTGCAAGAGGAGGCCCCTCCATGAGCTGGGCGGATGGTGAGGAGGATCCAGGACCGTCTGTGTGGCATCCTCTCGTCTGAGGGGTCACGATGGGCCGGATCCAACAGGACAGGCTCTTAACAACCACGTGCTAGGCGGGCTTTTCTTCTTCTTTTACTATTAGTTTTAAATCATTTTCTTGGGGGCTCATACAGCTCCTAGCACAATGTATGCATGTGTCCATTGTGCCAAGCACCCATATACAGTGGTTGAAACACCATCTTACATTATCGGGGGGAAGCGAGGGAGGGAGGGAGGGGATGGGATCATCAATTGATGGACTTTTCCACCTGGCTTTCAGCAATGCCACCTTGGCAAGCTGGGGCTGGGAACGGCACTCGTCCTGCGGCACCTGCAGATTTCAGGTCGTCCTGAGGGCTGCCTAGGGCAGCCCAGCCGAGTTGAGAAGAAGCCAGTTCTTGCATCGCTGACAGGTCCCATGGACAACGACTGCCAGCTGGATTTCTTTCTGCTGACTGGCCTGCCCAACAGGAGCCCGGCCCCTGGGCATCGACGAGTCCAAATGCCCCAGGATGCAGATGGGAAAACGGAGGCCAGGACTAACCCATTGAGCCTGTTGCCATCACGTCCAGTCTGTCTCAGGACACAGCAGAACTGCGCCCACAGGGTCTCCAAGCCTGAACGTTTTAGCTGAGGCAGACAGCAGAACTCCTCCCCCTGCACACCAGGACTCCCTGAGCCCCACCCCCCCCCCCCCCCCCAGGCACAGACACGGCCAGGGCCTTTTCTGAGGCCTGCTCTTTGGCAGCGGCCAAGTTTCTCTCCATCTCTACTATGATTCACTGCCAGTGAGTCGATGCTTACCCTCAGCAACCCTACAGGACAGGGTAGCATGGCCCCCGTGGGTTTCCAAGACTGTCATTCTTTATGGGAGTAGAAAGCTTCCCTTTCTCCCGAGGAGCGGCTGATGGTTTTGAAGAGCTCAACTCGTAACCACCACGCCACCAGGACTCCTACTTACCCATAAATACTGCATCCGGGGAGTCCTTACTGGGGAAGAAAGCACTGTACACGTAGGAGAGTCGAGCCTCGCGGACCAGGTAGCCCAGGCGATGTGGCCACATGCCTCTCTAGCACACTGTGTTCAATACTAAGGGCTTTTGGGGGTGTCCACTGGGTGAAGAGTAGTCAGTGGGTATGAGATGGGTTAGGACGACCAATTAAAGGTTTCCAGGATCCGCAGGAGCAGCAGCTACCAGAGGCAGGGCCTAGCGCCTGGGAGCGTGGATTCTGGGAAGAAATGCCCAGCCCTGGGCATGACTGGCCTGGCTCCTACTCCGAGCCTTCCTGTCTCCCGGGCACCATCCTGTGTCTGTTTTTCTGCCTTCCCACGGCGGGCCTCTTATTCTTCCCATGGCAGGCCTCTTATTCCGACTTTATCGATGCAAAGACAGAGGCAGGAAGAGGCTAAGTCACAGGCATATCTGAACTTACTGCCCTTGGCTTCTCAGGTGCGGGATCTTCCTAGAGACTGAAGGTCGGTGCCAAACCTGCGTCGAGCAAGTCTCTGGGTGCCGTTTCTCCAAGAGCGTGTACTCCTTCCCTGTCTCTGTGCGGAGTTTTGGTCATTCTCCCGGGACGGCACGCTCCCCACCGGGACACTGTGTGTTGGGTAGACGACCCAAACCGAACTCTCCGCCACCTATAGTGCAAGGCGACGGTCCCCATGCACTTCAGAGACTGCAACTCTACAGCAGTACAAAGCCTCATCCCTCGCCCACAAAACGGGCAGGAGTTTCAAACTGCTGACCTGGTGAGTCGTAGCCCAACGTTTAACCACAATGCCACCATGGCTCCCCAGAGACCATGCACCCAGCTCACTTCATGACAGTGTTCCCCAGGGGCAATATTTCCGAGGTCTGCCGCTCTTTGCCTGTCACCAAATACGTCAGAAATTGGGATTGGGACCCAAGAGACGTTTTCTACCAGGCCTCAGGGTCCGGCCAAGGCCATGGGCCGACTCTAGGTAGAAAAGCAGAGGGCCTGCAGCCACCACCACAAGCCTGTCCTCCACCCGGGCAGAAATGGCTGAAGAGCCCGGCCGGCGTGGCCCCGGGCCCATAGCAGGTGCTTTCTTACTGGTCACTGAAGGCAAGTCCTGACACAGCGGCCCATTGTGCAGGTGAGGAGGAGGGCCCGTCCGGCTGCCTCCGAGGTCAGGGGGAGACTTCCGAGGTCATCTGAGAGACGTCCATGCAGAAAATTACAGGGAGGCCATGACTCATTGTCCCCTCATAAAGTGGTCACCTGGCAGCATGCTTGGCTGTTCAGGGGAGTTTGACGGGCACTGTACTGGGTCCCTCTTGGGGCCAGCTTGCCCTGTAGGTGAGAGAGGCAGGCAGACACCTCACCTCCCAGAGCCTCGCTGCCTGGGGGAGGTGGGGGTGCTGAGAGCCAGGCCTCCCCCAGTGTAGCATCAGAACCCCACAGGCAGAAGGGTGTGGCCAGGGAAGGACACGCCTTCCAGGATCCCTGGGCCCTGGTTGGGTCAGCACCAGAAGAGCTAGGAGTCTGTCCTCTGGCTGGTCTGCCCTCAGCATGAGAAAGGAGCTGGGAGTTTTGAGCACTAGCTCCTGGCTAGGGGACAGGCAAGTCCCTGCCTCCAAAGACTAAACCAATTGTGGGTGGGGCCAAAAGGTACTATCTCATTTCCCCAAAACTGACTCAAATGGCTGGCTCCAGGCCACATGGAGCAGCCCAATACATGGCACTGGAAGCTAGTGACCCTGGCATAGAGCCTGGGGGACCCTGAGGGGGTTGCAGAGAGCAGAGCCAAAGAGGGAACTGGGGGGGGCTGAGACTTCCGACGTGAGTAGCACCCTTTAGCCTCCTTCATCTTCAGACTCAGCCCTAGGCACCTGTGACCCATGATCCACACAGTCCAGCACCTCACTGCTCAGACCCATCACGCCCCCACCCCACCCCAGGAGGTCAGCAGTGGACCCCAGGAACAGGGAGGAGGCACTCAGAATCAGGAGCCAGGCTGAAAGGGGTCAGCTTCTCCATGGGGCATCCAGAGCCAGGGGCAGCCAGGGGGATAGTCACTCCCAACCAGGAAGCCCACAGCTCTCAGGACCCACACTGGTCCAGGCCTGTGTGTGTGGACCGGCTGCTCCGGAGCAGGGGGGTGCACCTCCATGGCGTCAGGAGGCTGCTATGACCACTGGCTCTTTTACAGCGGAGGCCCCGAGGCACAGACGGGAAGCAGCTCACCCAAGGACAGTCAGTATCTGAGCCTGGCTTCAAGTGTAGGCGGGCTCTGAGCCCCAACTCCCCCTGAGTGTCCCCACCATGCTAACCAGCCACCAGTGGCCTGGAATCGTGGTTTTGCAGGAATCCACTGACCCTTCATGGGCAAGCCTGAAGTCAAGGCTCTGCGGCCTGAGCACTGGGCCGGGCACAGAGACTCTCTGCACTGTCTGCCCCTTTGTCCAAACCTCGTTCAATGCTGGCTTTTTCCTTTGGGGGGAGGGCGATGGAGGGAGTCGTTTCCTCTAACACACCACAGCCCCAAAGCCCGATTCTACAAAAGCAGTTCAGTCCAGGGGTTCAGCACACAGTCGGAGTTTAAACCCCAGTCCTGTTGCATTGGGGCCCTAGGACCCACCCGTCGCGTAGTTCAGAGAATTCAAGGAGAGGACCCAGGTGCCCTGTTGGTAGCATGGCCCTTGCCAGGGTGGGTGGCTGGGATGGAAAGGGGCGCCTGTGGGGGGCGATATAAGCGTTGCAATCCCAATGAGGGCCTCAGAGCGACCAGCCCGCAGCTCTGCGTTCCCTGCAGCTGCGGGTGCTCTGGGCCACTAAAGGGCCCAGGAAAGAGAGCTGTATTCCCAGCCCTTGGGGGCTCTGACAGCAGAGAGGCTCCTGAAGGCACCAGGAGGACTGGCTGTTCCTTCCCACTCAGCACTGATGCACCACCTCCCGGAATGACCCCTCAGCCTTTCCCAAGACAGCGGGAGAGGGTCACCGAGAGGGGCCATCTCCTCACCAGTAGAATGCAGCCGCCACCATTAACTGGGACAAATCCCCCAAGCGCGGCCGGGCCAGGGGCGGTAATTAGAGGGGGGATATCCTTCAGGCAGCTTAGCTGCAGGAAAACCATTTTCATTGAAAATATACATTTGTAATTGTAAATGGAAAGATTACCTGTAATAGCCGTAACAGACCCATTTCCTAATCAGATGAGCGCGGCAGCGGATGCCTGAAGCGTCTGGGGCACGCGCACCGGCTCCTTACCGCCGGCTGCCAATTTGTTGCAGCGGCGAAAAGCGTGATTTAGTGTTTGTAGCATTACCATCTGTTGTCGTTATTACAGAAATTATATATAAACCAGTTAGTAAACACTTTGCCGCATTGTCTGTTGTTTTGATAATCACCCGTAATAACATCTAGCATCAATATGCTCTTTAAACCCGATTTGGGAGTTAATGGAATAAGAGGAGGCGGTCTGTACATGCACGGGGGTAATGTCATTAGGAATGTTTGTGAAGAACAAATTAAATCAGCTGTAAATTGTGCTCTCAAGTCAGCCAGAAAACCAGTCTTGTTCAGGAGAAGGGATTTCTATTTTAACCTCGTGCAGAAAATGCACTTACGCAGATTAAAATAAAATAGGGTCTCCGCCGACGGAGGGAAGTGGTAATTGCCAGGGCCGTAATGGCTTCCTGTTGACTGTGTCATGCAGTGGGCACGGCTATTTTAAAAGTTAACCGTCACTCGGGGTCATCCTTTCACTGATTCAGTCATTAAACCAGGCTAGACTTGTCACTAAATGGATGATTATTCAAATGCCGAGGCTGCTCCGCGGCTCCCGGGCCCTCCTCTGAACATGGGGGCTTTCAGGGATGGTTCTCATAAAATCAAGATGAGTTTGGATTCAAGTATGAGTCAAAAGTATTGCCAGGCTGGGGTCTGGCCCCTTTGAGATGGGAGGCAGCGCCCTGCCTGCTTCCTCGGGGGCTGACAGCGGCTGTGGAGGCCACTCAGCCTTGTGGCTTCGGATCCTCCTGACCAACAGGGCGCCGCGTGTAGATGAAGACATGCCATGTGAGGAAGGAGGCTGATAGGGCGGCGGTAGCACATGAGTCCCCCTTGCGTGGTGAGCCTGACCGTCTATGTTACAGCCCAGATCCATTATCCAGGTGCTGCTGCCAAGAGGCGGTGCTGAACCACTCGAATCCCGGATCTGGCTGCCGAGTCTCTGGTCTTCATGGAGAGCAGTGGTCCCTCCTCCCTCCTGCGTTCCTCCCGCGTGCAATCCGTGGGATGAGGGGACAGGTTTTCCTAATACTACCACGTTCCAAGGGAGGAGACTGAGGCTGAGAGAGGCCCCCCCACCCCCCCACTGGGGGCAGAACGAAGGGCCTAGAACTCTTCCACGGCACTCACACCGCATACGGATTCATCCTCAGTAATATAATGTGAATAATTCATTAGAGCTAACGACTGAAACCAAATCTTGTCCTTCGGACCTGAGTAGGAGAGTATGCTGGGTCAAGGAGTGGGGCCGTGAGAGAGAGAGGCTCCGGCAGGACGGGCACAAACGTAAGAACAACTGTGAGGCCGATTGAGCCTCCAGTGAATCCCTCTGACCAGACCCCAGGGATCTGACCAGCCCTGCTTGGTGCCAAGGGCACTGGAAAGTGGGGCAGGGCAGATGCAGGGAGGTTACAATGGGCCGCCTGACCACCTGAGCTGTCTTTGACCATTTTAAATTTGTTCTAGTACTTTCATATTTTCTACTTTCTTTTCTTTTTTTTAAAAGGGGAGAGCACAAACTCAGTCCCCCACTACCACAAATTATGCGGTCGAGTTTCCCCGCACTTGGGGAAATGGCAGGGGTCAACGCACCCGCAGTGCAATGGATGAGCCTCGCCCTGGGAAAACCACCTTCATGATCACGGTGTCTCCCCTGCCAGGTAAGTACTCTACTTTCTTTTCAATTGAGGTTTTTCGCTGCTTTACTTTTGTTGTTGTTCATTGTTGTTGTTGTTGCTATTGCTGTTTGCATGTTTTGCTGTATATGAAACCCAGGATGGGTAAATCTATTCATCTTAATATTACAGGGGAAAATTCAGTTTAATTCAGTTTAGCATCACAGAAATATTTCAACGGCCCCTGTGAGTTTCTATCAGTAAGTAATTCAGTTACTGTGAGACAGTAACTGAATTAATTATTTCTTGGTGGTATGGCAGGGGAGGGTGTGCATGTGCGTGTGTGCGCACGCACACGCTAATCACAAGGAGTACAAGAAAGAAAAAAAATATTCTAATGTAATTGTGGTGACGATTGTACAGTTCTTGATATGATTGAACAATTGAATTATATGATATGTGGATTATGTGCCAACGAACCTGGGGGCGCTGTTGTTTTTAGATTGTGAGGCATCACAGGACCGGGCAGTGCTGTAGTCTCTTGTACATGAGGACATAAGGTTGCACCTAACAATAACAACGACAAGGTGGGACAAGTAAGGACATTGACCTAGACACTCGAGTGAGGGGTCAGCAGAGAAAGATGGCAACACCAACTCTGGAGTGCAGCCTGGTGAGCAGGGAGCAAACTACCTGGTGGCGGCAGCTTCCAGGCAAGCCCAGGAGGAGATGGAAGGAAGCCCTCAAGCGAGGGCTAGTGCCAGGCGCTCAGGTAGGCACTGGAAAGGGAAGGCAAGCTCAGGGGACAGAATGAGCAACAGAAAAGATCAGCCAGAGTCCAGTCCTCCAGCCACACTCGTTAGAGGGACCAAGACGGAGGCACCAGGACAGATGATACATAGCTCTGACAAGCATCCGAAAGAGAATGGTCAAGTCTGGGAGGCCTTGGTTCAAAGACCAAGGACTCTGAGGCCAGTTTTGACCTCTCTGAGCTGTTCTCGCTGGTGTGTGAAGCGAGGCCCTCTCCTTCACAAAGCTGGAGGGGATCGCGCTATGGCCACAAACAACTAGGGACAGTGGACACATCAGGGCAGTTGCCAAGATGAAAGGACCCAGTCCTTTCTTCCAGGGAGCCCCCAAGGAAGCTCAGCTCCCAGCACAGTACACCGTGTAGGGCACAGTCACTCAGCCAGGGCAGAACTGGGACAGACCTGGGCTCACCATCCTGACAGCACCCACGTCATATGGAGCACACAGAACCAGCCCCTCCGCATGGCTTAAGCCAAGCTTGGTTTGTTTAGAGGGTGTGTGTGTGTGTGTGTGTGTGTGTGTGTGTGTGTGTGTGTGTGTGTGTGTGTGTGTACTTTCATCAATAATGATCTGAGGTCCAGAGGAGTTCAGTTCCCACAGCAAGTTAAAGCCAGAACCAAGGGCAGGAGGCCTGTCAATGAGGATGAATCTCAGTGTCACTTTACAATGTGCTGCCTGCTTTTTATAAGTGATCACAACCAGACTCGGAAGAGAGCACCGTGCCCATCACCTTTTTGCTCACAAACTCCCTGCCATCGAATCGGTGCCGACTCTCAGCAACCCTATGGGCAGGGCAGAAGTGGCCCTGTGAGTTTCAGGGTTCTTACTCTTGACAGCCCTGTCTTTTCTTTCTCCCGAGGAGCCGCTGGTGGTTTTGAACTGCTGACCAATGTGTGACCACTTTGCCCCCAGGGCCTCCTCTATCTCGATGTTATAGAGGAACAGAACGAGCCGGTCTCTTTGTCCACAGTCGCACATCCAGGGTCAGGACAGAAAGCACCCCCCAGATAAAGAACCAAGTTCACAATGGCCTCTCGGGACCAAGGGCCAGCAGACGAAGGCCGGTGGGTCAAACTCAAGTGGCCAGCAAGCAAAGAAAGTAGTCACACAGTTTCAAATGGCTGGAGGGAGAAGAGGGAAAGAAGGACATTTTGTGGGACGTGAAGACATGAACTTCCAAAGCCCATGTCCACCATCTGAGGAAGGCACTGTGCTTGGTTCAGTAGAGTGCCAAGGCTTCGCGGGCACACCTCATAGGTAGACACCACGGGGGCAACGACGGACTCCAGCTTTGGCAGCACTGGTGAAGCTGGCACAAGACCAGTCAGCGTCTCCTCCTGCTACACACAAGGCCATGCGAGGAGTGAGGGCCCATTTGCACGGCATCAACAAGATAAAGTTTTATTGGCACACAGCTCTGTCCCCTCACGTACATGTGCTCTAGATGGTCTTCAGGCTCCAACAGCGGAGCTCAGGACTCAGGACAACATCCAGGCATAAGGTAGGTCCTACTTGCCTTTTACAGAGACAGTGCGCTGACCCCTCCTCCAGTGTGCCTTGGTACTTCTGTAAGAGACTTGATCTCCAGAACCGCATCCCAGGAGAATAAAAGATGGGGGGGGGGGGGTAGTGAAGAGGAGCCACACAAAAAGAGAGCCAACCCCAGAGCCATCCACAGTGACAAGAAGCTGGCTGGGTGTCTGCAGTGTCCATCACTAAGATGACAACGCTCAAGGGGGTAGGAGCTCTCTGTTTCAGAAATAAATCCCCCCCCCCGCAAGCTGGAACCCAAGTGACAGTAACCAGGGTGGAAGCCTACCTGCACCCCAATGCACATCGGGCAGGACAGCCATGAGATGGGGGCACTGTAGAAATAAATCCTTTAGGTGCTCGGGTATTTTTCATAAATTCATGTAATCATTTTAATTAAAAATCTTTAAAATATTAATGGGGGTGGGGGTGTCCAAAGCAGAGTTAATTATAGCAGCGCCAGCTACCACATGTCCCTAAGACTCCGTCGGCTTTTCCATTGGGCGAGGCTGGTTTTCAGGGGGTTATAATTCAACCGAATAAATTGGCCACAGGCTGAAGCTTGACGTGCAAGTTAGCAGGGTGGGAATTAATTGTTTAATTGACTTGAATATTCAGGACCCATATTCGGAGAGGGGGGTGAAAATCCTCCGTCGTCATTTCGGGAGGCTGTGGACTGAAGTGACCTGCTTCTCTGTGGCTCATTGGCCCTCAGCCCCCGTCATTAAAGCCCCACTATCCATCACCAACGTCCAAAAATATATGCCTGTATGGAGCTTTGAACCCAAAGCTTCAGAGGCCCCGCCTTAACTCTTCAGTCTGTGCCTAAACCTCCCTCTAACCAGCTTCATTAATCCGGGAAGGAGAGGTCTCTGATTGTGCGTGTGAATATGTTTTAAAATAAGCTTTTTCATGGGGGCCGGGGAGGGGGACTACAGTGTACAACCAGCGGCAGTCATCGGCCTGCCTCCCCTTGGCTCAGATCCCATCGGTAACCCAGCTTCACTATTAGGGGGAAGATCTGGCTGGAAAATGCATTTTATCCCTGAAGAATATGCCATATTAGTGAGAAAATTACTCTAAATGGGAACAAAGCTGACAACCGCAGCTTGCAGACTAATGGCCCAGTGTATATATCGCCCCCAAAAAGCATGTCATCAACCTGGCTGTGGAGCAGATCACAGACCCCGGGTGCTGGTTGCATAGAAATGGAGCATTAGGATGTCGAAGGGCTGTAGAGATTTGGGTGGACTTCTTTGGCTCCCCACTCCCCCCTTTTCCCATAAAGTCAATGGATTCAGGATCAGAGAACCCCAACACCCAAAAGAACCCAGAACTCTTCCTGCACCAAGACAGCCCCTGGCAGGTGGCAATGCATCTCGCTGCTGTCGGCGGTGATGGGGCGCCCATTGGAAGTAAAATCGCGTCCTGCGAATGGCTGACTGCTGACTCACCTACCCTAGAGTTGCTCACCTCAACCTATCCAGGGACGGACACACAGCCACAGGGACAACGCGAGAGGTCACAGCAGAAACCCCTTGTTCAGGGGGTCGGGGGTGGGGGGTGGGGGCTCTATCAAAGCATTGCACAGCCAATGCACTGGCTGGGAGGGGAGGGAGAATAAGACCTGGAGAAGTTCCCAAGAGCTGAACGCGATGGCTGTCACAGGGAGAGCGAGAGAAAGAGCGAGAAAATGGGTTTGTTTCATTTCCCGCCCTTGATTCATCCCTTCCTCCTGAGAACAGACTCCAATTTGGGGCCATTTTCTATGCCAATAAAGGGGAAAGTGGTATCAATTTTAATCAAGTCCATGAAGACTCAATAGAATGCATTTCCCATCCACCTACAAACATCATCATGGCAGGCGCGACGGTGACGCAGCACATTCAAATGAAGGGTCACCGCAGCACGCTCTGTCCCCTGATGGAGAACCGAGAGGGACGGTGCCTGAACAATGGCAGCCATTAGAACTTTCTTCTTCTTTCTCGGTGCTTCTTCAGATCTCCTCATCCTGGCATTTCTTCCCATCCCTTTGTGGGTGTGGGTGTGAGAGAGAGAGCATGATTCATCGACTGAGATTGCTTCTTTTGAAAGCATTTGGAGAAAGGATCTCTCTCACTGAAAACTCATGGCCATGAATGTAGACATTTGGATCGGTAGTGCCCCGTGAAGGCTGGTTCTTTATCGCCTGAAGCATCTGCACATTGAGCTAAAAAGGCGGTAAGTGGACGGGGCGCCAAGCTGGGGAGCAGAGGCACCGCCCATCCCGGTACAGAAGGAAGGGGTGTCCCAGATGGCCGAAGGACTCAGGTGCATCCTAGACAGGAACTGCCTGCCCCTCTAAGGAGGTACTATTTCTGCTCTTCTCTCCACAGACAGACACATGGCTCTGGGCGCCAGCAGCAAGCAGCTTGCCTGCATCTTCCCAGGGAATGTCTGTCCACCTCTGCAGATTCAAAGCCCGGCACCCTGTTGATCCCGTTTCAACAGCTAATGCTTTTTAAGAAGCGGGCTGACACGAGCCGTATTCAAGACCACACCATATTGTAGCAGCCAGCAAGGCAATGATATCGGTACAGCTCACATTGATTTAGCTCCAACCTCTGTGGTGGAAGGGCCCTGAAGGCGGTGGGCTTGGGTTTGGGTGAGCTACGGCCTCTTCCAGACACTGTACCGCCTTACAGTGCCTCTCAGGGGTAAGGTGCTCCCTGAGAAGACCCAGTCTGCTGCAGGCCAGACAGGTCTGTGTGGTCAATAAGGAGCCAGGGCTCTAGGAGGTACATCATCAGAGCCAAACCGCTTCAATGATCAGGCCACCTAGGAAGTGATGCCATCATACTGTGCCCTTGCCATGCCCATGGGCAGTATTGACAAACATCTCTGCTAGGTAAGGAAGACTGTTCCTCCAACCTACAGATGAAGAAACTCAGGCTCAGAGTCACTTGCCCAAGGTCACACACAAGGAGACAAAGTCCCCAGCTCCCTGTGAGTTGGGTCCCAACTCCTCCAAACCCACCCGGTCTTCTCTCTGCAGCCTGGCTGGGACTCTGTCCCACAGATCTGAGTCTGCCCCCCTGGCTGTCTTTCTCTCGCTGGACTTGACTGACAAGCTTGTTTGTCCCACAGCAGTCCTGCCTTCTGTGTGCCCTGCCCCCATCGCTCTGGGCTAGGCACAGCCAGTGCCCCTCAATTCCCCTGGAGCACAGGGCCGGTGATGTAGTTAGTTTATTGTGCCAGCCTGGCCGATAAACACAAGTGGGATTAATTGAAAGGCGGAGAGATGAATGGCTCGGCAAGCCTTGCCTTTCTTGTCTCTCACTCTTTGATCATCGGAACAGTGTGCAGCTGCCTTGCTTGTTCTGTGCCTCAATTTGCAAGCTACACTACCTGTGGGACACCTAACCTGTGGACTGTGTCGCTATAATTTGAAGTTCCTTCAAGACCTGCTTCGCCACACAATTGAAATTTATATCTCTTGAGCTGGGGACTGGCTATTGGTGACCTGCCTTGCTGTTTGCTGCCTGTGCCCGGATAGCATGAATTTTCTCTGCAGAGGACTACCTGGCGGCCCTCAAGACTTGAATATATATAATTATTAGCAATCTGGTTTTGTCTCTCTAGAGAACCCTGTCTAACACAGCCAGGCATAGCCAGTGTCCCTCAGTCCCCTGGAGCACAGGGCCAGGCATGGCTAGCACCCCTCAGTCCCCCTGGAGCGCAGGGACAGGCCCGGCAGTCATGTGGTTGCCGCTGTGGTTAGACGCCATCAAGTCCATCCTGACTCATGGTGACCCTGTATACACCCGAAGGGAGCCCCGCCAGCCCACGCCACCCTCACAGCTGTTCTCACGTTGGAGCCTGTGGTTGTGTGCGAGTCTGGGTAGACTAGAGAAACATCTACAGAAACTCATATGGATCAGAGAGAGTTTCATACAAAGATTAATACACATCAAGAAAACATCCCAACCCAGTGCTGCCAAACCCACAAGTCTAACATTATTAGCCCATATGTCCGACGCCAATCCACAAAGTCCTCCTCCATCTCACAAAACACACTATGATGCCGACTGCAGGAGGAAAGCCCAGTCTGAATGTATAAGCATCTCAGTGCTGGCAGGGGTCTCCACACCTCTGCTCCAGCACCCAGGGCTGCATCGGGTTGGGTCCATGTTGCTTCTCCTTAGGGATGTTTGGCAGGAAGTGAGCCTTGCCAGTTGAAGCAGGGAACTGGCTAAGGCAGCTGCAGCCTGGTCCAACCATCAGAAACAAGAGACCCGAGAACTAGAAAGGTAAGGCTCACTGAGCCATTATCACTTCGCCCTTCCATTAATCCCACATGTGTTTATTGGCCAGGTTGGCACAATAAACTTTAACTATCTCAATCCACCCCTTGCCAACGTGGCTCCTGTACATAATTATTTAACCTCACAATTGCAATTAAGTAACACCTACACCTTAATCCTATAATCCTGTAAATATGTTCCCCCCCACCTATGAAAATTTGTAAGTCAACCACTTCATGCCTTTATCCCCTAATTTGGGGTATCCAATTTAAGTTGAAACCCCTGTGTCTATCCATCCTATCTCTACCCACCTCTACTTTACCAAGCATGATATCCAGGGATGTCCAGAGACATCCTGCAACATGTCCAAGGTACATGAAATGAAGTCTTGCCATCCTTGCCTCTAAGATAGTGGTTCTCAACCTTCCTAATGTCGTGACCCTTTCATACAGTTTTTCATGTTGTGGTGAACCCCCCAAGCATAAAAATTATTTATGTTGCAACTTCATCACTGTCATTTTGCTACTGTGATGGATCGGGCGACCTCTGTGAAAGGGTCGTTTGACCACCGAAGGGGTCACAACCCACAGGTTGAGAACCACTGCTCTCAGGAGCACTCTGGTTGGACTTCTTTCAGAGAAAATTTGTTTGTTCTTTTGGAAAAAATCAGGAAAGATGAGGTGACTGAATTCCCTGAGTCCTGATGCCTTCTCCACCTCCTTAGAAAACCATGTGGCAGTGGACACAGCAGAACAAACCTGTGCCCAGCCAGGAATGCTGGTTTGTCCTGTTGTCGGGGAGATTGAAGTTGGTCCCACTCTGTCTTCATCAGCTTATTTACCTGTCTCCCCTGTTCACTCACCTCTTGCTCTTGCTTCTACTTTCTTAGGGCCCCAAAGGCTCGTGGTAAGAATGTCCTGTGGTTGAGAATGCAAGGGAGCAGGCCACTGCTAAGGTCACAGCACCTGCTGGCCAGAAGAAACATGCTGCCCACCAAGGCAGCTTCAAGCATGCCTAAGATCGGACCTCTCCACCAAATACATCGCAAGTTTGCAGCCTGAAAATCCAGGCCGGGTCCATCACCGCAGCCTGAATAAGAAAAGGGACACTGGACAAGGGAGAAGGGACAGCCAGAGGAGTAATAAAAATGCACCTTTAAGACATTGAGTTTTGCGTCTATAAAATGAGTGCAAATCTTGTAAAGGACCACTCCACATGTTGAAGAGGAGCCGATCAAAGTTCCTCTTCTCTTGATGGAAAACCACCCTTGAGGACCCAATTCCACAAAGGACTGGAATATTTTGGAAATCCACACTCACCCTTGGCATCAGCAGTGCCTTCGGGCAGGGGGCTTTAACCCCACCCAAAGGTCTGGGACACGGGGAAGCACTTTGTTTACATCATTGCTTAATGAAACAGTATACACACACACACACACACGAACTAACCCAGAGCCACAATAATAGAGACGCTGCCAACTCATTTAGGACACTAGGCAATCATGAAAATCATTATTTTAAGACTGTATGGTCCAAATACATATTTAAATTAATACATGCTTACAAACACACCGGCTTACCAAAAAAAGTAAGAAGAAACACATTGAGCTCTAACCATGATACTCTCTCACTCAAAACTCAGGCCCCTGAGTTGATTTCTGCTCACAGGGACCCTGTAGAACTGCCCCTGCCCCCCTTGACGGGAAAGTGTCCTGATTCTCCCTGGGAGTAGCTGGTGGTTTCAAACTGCTGACCACCCAAGTAGCAGACCAAAGCCTAACCCACTACTCCATCAGAGTTTCCTGTTGAAACATGCTCTAGGAAATGAAATTATTCTTATTTAATATTTTGACTTTTCTGTATTCTATAATCAATGCTCATGGAATCAGCAGTCGAGACCAAAAGATGCATTATACTGGGTAAATCTGCACAGATACCTCTTTAGAGCCTTGAAATGCCAGGCTATTACTTTGAGGACTGGGGTGCACCTGACCCAAGCCAAGGTGTGCTCGATTGCCTCATATGCATGTGAAGAATAAGAAAGACTGAAGACGACTCGATGCATTTGACTGGGGCGCTGGCGAGAGTATTCAAAGGACCAGCGACGGCCAAAAGGACAACCAAGCCGCCTTGGAAGAAGTATGGCCAGAGCGCTCACTGGAGGCGAGGATGGCGAGACTGTCTGGCATCCCAGTCCCTGGAGAAGGGCAGCATGCTTGGTAAGGTCGAGGGGCAATGAAAGAGAAGACCCTTGCAAAGATGGACGGACACAGTGGCTGCAGCACTGGCCTCAAACATAGGAAGCATTGGGAGCGTAAGACGGGGAAGGGTTTCCTTCTGTTGTACCCTGGGTCACTATGGGTCAGAACAGACTTGATGGCACCTAACGACAACACATGTTATCCATTAGTAATTTTTTTTAATCAGCTTTTCCGCACTACCTTTACAGAGCACTTCTGGTCACATATGGACCGGGGAGGTAAATGGCAGGACCCAAGGGACAGAATCTCAATTCATTTAAAACAAAGAAACAGCATCAAAAGATTCTAGTGGGTGTAAGAAGAGGGGATTATATGTCTTTGTTCTACTTTTAAACTTTTTAAATGATCTTTTAAATTTTTTAATTTTACTAAAATGGTTATGCCATCTTCCTAATGAAAATGAGAAAGAAAAAAAAACTGTGGAATTTGGAGGAGTAGCTTCACTAACCGTAAGGTAGCCCTAAAAATCCAAGGGAAACATGCTCCTTAGGTGAACAACCCTGAGAGGGTTCTGACCCAATCCTGCACCCTGGGCTTGAAAACAAACATCAGCAATAGAACGGCATTCAGCAATGTCATGGTTGCGGTTCATTGCCTTTAAGTCCAATCCAACTCATGGTGACCCGAGGTGTGCACAGCTGAACCGGCTCCCTGGGTTCTTCCCGACTGTGACCTTCGCCAGGCCTGGATCCCGAGTTACCTCTGGGTGCACTCCAACAGCCCACCTTTCAGTTAGCAGTGGAGCAGTTAACTATCGTGGCTGGCCAGGGACTCCTGAAGAAATGTTCCACTTCAAAAGCCTGGCCAGCACCAAGCGAATCCTTTTTCCCGTGACTTCACCAGGAAAATTTGCAAGAAAAGATAAAAAGGTCTACCTCTTGCTCCAGGTCTACCGTGCCCAGAGCCTCTACACCAGCTCTCATGTCCACTCCTTGGGAGACACTGGCCAGGGCAGCTCAAATGGGGCCACTTTCCAGGTGAGCTCACTTGTCCAGCATGTCCAGGTATCTGAGCGCCCAGGTGCCTGGACTCCCCCTCCTCTCTCTGGTCAGAATGCAGGGTTCCCATCCCCAGGGGATGAGACACAACATCACTGACCTAACCCGACTCTCCTGCGTGGACCTCAATCCCCTCTCCGATCATTTTGGATGGAGGCTTTTGTGGGGAGGGAATGAAATAGTCACCTCACTCAAAAAAGGCAAATGCATCACAAATGAAAAATAAAACGATGCAAAAATATACCAGTAAGAAACAGAAGAAAACACATCAGGATTTCCTGCTGCTCACTTCAGCAGCAGACTACCAAATGGGCCTCAGAACCTGGCTTTATACATCATAGCTCAACTCTTTGATTCTGTGTCTCCACGCAGTCTAAAATCCATACTCCCTCTGCCTCACCCCACCAGCCCTGCACAGAGTCACTGAACTCCTGACCTGAAGGGAGCCTTATTGATCAGAATTTACACAGACTGGCTACATCCAGAAGTCATTATGTCATCATTGACACCTCTAATGCTCCACCAGGTTCTTTTGCTTAGGCATCAAAGTGCATTTCTAGTTGAATGGTTACTATCTGAGCAGTTAAGAGTCCAGGCTGCACTCCCTACCTCCAACACACACACACACACACACACACACACACTGTGTGATCAGGGATATGTTCACAAAAACTTTGCTGAGCTTCAGAATCCTCATCTATGAGACGAAGGGATCTACCTCAGTGGGTCGGCTTGAGGACTGACAAATATTACCCCATGAACAAATAATCCCAGAAGCTGGACCATGTGAAAAGAAGGCGGCGTCATGATTGGATGACATTAACAGCATGCAATACATAGTGGCACAAGCTTGCTTGTTGAAAACTTTGATGACTTCAGCCCTTATAGTGAAGATCAAAGGCTATCTGACTTCAGTCCGCATTGTGCCTGAATATGAATAAGATGAAAATCCTCATAACTAGGTAGACAAACGACACCAGGCTAAGTGAAGAAAAATTGAAGTTGTTAATAATTTCATTCTACTTGGAGCAATAATCAAATTCCATGGAAGCAGTCATCAGGAAATCAAACAACATATCGGTCCTGTGAGGTGTCAACGAGCCAGCTCAGGCCCATGGCGATCCTTTGCGCAACTGAATGAAACACGGCCCGGTCCTGTGCCAGCCTCACAAGCATTGCCATCTCAGGGCCCGTCGTTGCGGTCACGGTCAGTCCACGTCCTCGACCAGTGGCTTACATCCGGCAGTTCAGGTGTGTTCTGTTTCATCGTATTCGTTGCAATTCCCTGAATGCACCAGCATCCATTCCACCTCCTCCCTCTACTTCCTGTCCTTGGTCCTCTTCTCTTTTTTGCTTACCCTCCTGAACTTTGTCCTTGGGTAACTAACTGCTTCCCCCTTGACCCCAAATGGTTGATTAGTCTTTGGGATGCACACATTAACAGTGACATTACTCCCCTATTTGGGGGCTGATCTATCTTTTGGCTGAAAATTAAGCCAAAGGGTGAGTTCAGTTCTAGGCCTGAAGAGTGACCAAAGACCAATGACCTAGTCTCAGGGGTTCCACCGGACTCTAGTCTACCAGCAAGCCTGGTCGATTTCATTATTTTTAGTTCTGTTCCACGTATTTCCCCCACTCTATCCAGGACCTCCCATGCAGTCCCTTTCAGAGCAATTGGTTCCCTAGCATTATGAAAGATGAGAAAATATGCATTCAAAAAGCTGAACAAACCCCAAACAAGATAGACCCTAAAAGAAAACCACCAAGATGCATCACAGTCAAACTTTCCAAAAACCAAAGGCAGCAGCTCCAGAAAAAGCCATCTAATTAGCTTCTTACCCAATGGTCTTTGCGAAGAACTAAGAACTTAGTCTTCATTGGGTCTTCTTCATAGGCAACTTTGCATTTTTCCAGAGCTGAAGGAAAAAAATTACCAACCCTATACCCAACAAAATGATCCCTCCTACTATATGACCAAGCGATTTCACTCCTGTGTATACACTGTATATACTCAAGTATAAGCTGAATTTTTCAGCACATTTTTAATGCAGTTTTGTGGTAAAATTAGGTGCCTCAGTATTCGGGTTGGCTTACACTCAAGTATATACAGGGACCAAAAGACTAGAAAGCAGACTCTGAAAAAGACTTGTACAACAATGTACAACAGTGTTCGTGGCAATCAACATGTGCAAACAACTTCACACCCATCAACCGATGAGGGGGTAAGCAAACTGTCGCTCATAAATGCAATGGAATACCACTTAGCCATAGAAGAAAAGCAGTCATGATGCATGCTACAGTGTGGATGGGGCTAGAAGGCATCTGTCAACCGAGACAATCCAATCACAAAAGGCAAATACTGTACGCCCTCATTTACATTAGAAAAAGAAAAGGTAAATGTATAGAGACCAAAGTTCATCAATGATTACTAGGGGTGGGAGGAAGGGGGGAAAGGGGAATTAACAAGGATGGGAATTTTGCTTTGACAAAGGGTAGGGGTGCACAGCAGATGATTTAATTGTTGTCGATACATTGTACACCTGTAAAAAGTTGAATTGGCAAAAGTTATGTAATAGAGACATTTACAGCAACACCAAACTGAAAGAGAGCACCTGAGGAGACTGCTGGCGGACAGCCAAGCACCTCGCGGCGTTTGGTTCTTCAGTTTGGAGGTATGAGCCATGGCTTCACGCGACATCCCAATCCATTCATCTAATAACACATATAGTGCTTCTGTCATGCTTCCTCGTTCATTGTCCAGTGCTCGAGTCATCAAATGTTGCACGTGGACATCCAAGTACATCAAGTGAATGCTTCTCACTTGGAGGCACAGAGAAGAAGAGTGAGGTATAGAAAGAGGACATGAAATGTGTGAGTAACTTAAGGTGACCAGACGTCCCACTTTGGGCGGGACAGTCCTGATTTTGAACAATTTTCCCACGTCCCACGGTGTTTTTAAAAAGTCCCAATTTTTGGGAAAAATGCACGACAAGCTAGGGTATACGGTTTTCGGCTGCCATGTGGCTATTTTGCTAGGATATGAGTTTTATCAATGGAGTCCCGCTGGTGTCCCGCTTTACCAGTGTTAAAATCTGGTCACCTTAGACTAACTGCCTCCATGCCCAGCTGCCTCTCCTGCCATGACACCACAGGTGGTGCCGGTCCCAGATAGCATTCCTCAACATTGTGATCCGAGATTTCAAAGAAGAAGCCTGATTGAAAGGGGGGCAATGCATTCCCCTACAGCCCAAACTTTCTGGAACCATGAGGCTGGGTGAACCTCTGAATCAATCACCCTGGGATAAACTTTAAACCTTAAACCAAAAATATCTCATAAAATCATAGTTTAGCTGAACTCATTAAAAGGGTCTTTCTTGAGCACCAGGCTCTTTTGAGATCTATCTACATGAATCAAATCTGCAACAACAACTCTGAAGAACAGGCGGAAACATTGGGAACAGTAAGTTTCAGGGGTTATGCTCACAAGGGAGGAACAACTCAGAAAACAAAAGTGAGAGTGATCGTGCAATTGAGAGAATGTGATCCATGTTGCCAAATTGTATAGGTAGGGACTGTCCAACAAGGGTATGCTTTGCTGTGTGTGTTCTCAACAACAACAACAAAACAAAACTTAGAAGAAAAAAACCATTGGAGGGGCCATTTTCATACCCCGAAGCTTCCTTGTGGCACTTTATCGCTGGTCACCCAATTCTAAAGGCCAGCCTCGAGAAGCCACGAATCTAATGTTTGTCACTGTTCATTCCAAACGCCAGCAAACTCACTGCCAATTCGCACCCGCAGGGACAGTCGGGCAAGGATAGAACTGCTTCTGTGGGGTCCGAGACTGTAACTCTGCAGACAGCAGAAAGCCTCGTCTTTCTCCCAAGGACCCACTGGCAGGTTCCACCTGCTGACCTTGTGGTTCAGGAGACCAGCACATAGCCCGCTCCGCCACCAGTGTGCCTTTGTCACTATTGAGTTTTCTTGTCTATTTTGGAATTTCATTTGAATGGAACTATGCACTGTGTGAAGGAGCTCTGGTGGTGTTGGGGTGTGACAGCTAGGTTTATTGTGCCAACGAAACCTCCATCGCAACACGTGGGCAACGTTTAATCAGGTTGTGGCTTGATTGGAGGGCAACTAAGATAAATGCCTTCTGCATCCAGCATCCCTTCTCTTCATCCCTAGCGATTGGACCGGCTTGCTGTTGCTTGAGCTAGTTCTTTTCCTCAACTGTGTGCTGCTCTACCTGTGGGCCAAGCCAACCCGTGGGCCATGTCACTAGAGCTTGAAGCTCCTTCAAGACCTGCTCCACGTTGCTGCTGGTGTGTACATGCTTGTGCCAGAGACTGGTGGGTCCTGTCACCAAGCATGGCTTGAGTTCAAAATCCCACTTGGGCCTGCGTCACTAAGCTCCCCCACTACTGACTGTTGCTGTCCCACCTTGCTGTCTGCCTGCGGCCAACTCTGCCTGTCTTGCCTAAGGGAAGACTCTACTAGCTGTCTGCTTCCTTGACCTTGGACCCGAAGCCCAAGTGAGTTGAACCGAGCCCCCTGTACTGCTGTGTGGACTAATTAGCTGTTATATTCCTTCTCGCTGTATAAACCTACCATATATATAAAATCTTAAGTGTACTTGTTTGGGTTTTCTAGAGAACCCCGCCTACCACAAGGGGTAATGTGTTGGGCTGCTAACTGCAGGGTTAGGAGTTAGGAACCACCAGCCACTCCCGGGGAGAAAGATGGGGCTTTCTGCTCCCATAGAGAGCCACAGTCGCGGAAACGCACAGGGGAAGTTCCACCCTGACCTAGAGTCATGATAAGTCGGCCTCAACTCCATGGCAGGGGTTTGGGGATGTGGGTGTTGATTACCCACTGTGAGCTCTTCCATTTGGCATCACCCAAGCTGCAGGCATCAGCAGCCGTCCTTTTTCTAATAAATAGTGCTCATGTGCGTGGCTAAAGCACAGCTTGTTTATCCATGCACACTCAAGAGGCATCGAACTGAAGCTCTCGGGACGGTTGTTTATGTCTACTGGGAAAACCATAGTTTCTCTCTGCCTTTACATTGACTTATTTTTCAATATTAAACTACCCTTATTACCTTGATATTGCTGCATTCGGTTGGCTAATGTTTTGTGAAGGATTTTCGAATCTAGGCTCATGGAAATTACAACCCTATAGTTTTGGGGTTTTTTTTTTTGTAAGGCCTCTGTCTGGGTTTGTTAGGGTAATGTGGGCCTCATAGGAGATGAGCTTGGCTGAGCAGGGTGGCAAAGGCAAAGACAGGGTAGGAGAGGAATGGAGAAATGGGCACATTTAAATCACGAGACAACCAACTAAATGGCCATACCTGAAGGATGACTTCCTGGGTCTTTGTAAGTCCAGCGCCACAGAAGAAACACTGAACACACTGTCCTTCACTTAACCACAGGCTGGGGGCGGGGGGGGGGAGGTCCCAGGCCATCCAGAGGCACCTCAGAGAAAATGCCTGGCAGTCTACTTTTTTGTAAAAATCAACCATTGAAACCCTCATGGGGCATAGATTACTCTGATGCACAGAGACTCCCAACAGAGGACGCTCAGGACATGCACATCCCACATAATTGTTTCAACACCCCAATTACCTGGGAGTGTGTGTGTAGGGAAGAGGGGTAGCTGATTTCACCATGAAAATGTGGTAGCCATAAAAAATTCAAAGCAGGAAATAATGCCGTCGTGAAAGGGTTAAATTAATGTGCTCCCTGGGGTGGTGGAAGGAGCCTGGGTGGCAAAGCGCTTAAGTGCTCAGCCCCTAACTGAAAGGTCAGCAGTTCCAACCTCCCATCCGCCCTGCAGGGAGACGGCAGGGCAGTCTGCCGGAGTAAGGACTATAGCCTTGGAAACATTTAAAACTATAACCAAAACCCATTGTCATCTGATCAGTGCTGCCTCATGGAGACCCCTGTGGGTTTCTGAGACTGTAACTGTTCAGAGGAATAGAAAGTCCAGTCTTTCTCCCAAGGAGAGGCTGGTGGTTTTAAACTGCCAACCATGAGGATCGCAGCCCAACACATAACCACTACACCACCAGGGCTCCCTAGAACCACTTACCGGATCACTTAACTCTGTTCTCTAGACTAAGGGTAGTTGAGGGGATGAAGCAACTGATGTCTGTTGGTGCACATCTCTGAACCCCCTAAAACTGAGGATGGTTTCCAGAGTCCCTACTAGGTCCTCAGATGGTCCACTTGTCTGTTAAACTCACTGCCGCTGACTCATCGTGACCCTACAAGTTCTCAAAATGGTTGGCCGAGGGACTGGACTGGACCAAACTGGCACCCCAGCACTACAATGCCAGGTCTCTGGGTTTCCAAGAGTCCAAGCACAGAATGTTCTCTGAGTACGCATCCTGGTCTGAGGCCACTTGGGGCACCCGGACAGGCAGGCAATGTTCATGAAGGGTGGGAGGGGGCTTCTCACCAGATGTCCCTTCCCCATGTTCTTTGCCCAGGACCAGCCCCAAACCCTCCAAACTCCAAAGCGTCCTCTTGAACTTCACAAAGCAAATGTGGTTGAGGCAACGCCGTCAAGCCATTGGGGACAAGCCCCGTTCTTCCAGGCTTCCTCTATCACAGCCACAAGTCTTCTCGCATGATACAAACATGAAAAGGTGGTGGAGTTTGGAGTCCCCTTCACTCCCTAAATTCCTTCCTAGAACTGCACTGGCTCCATTGGAAAACACGATGTCCTCTACAGGGCAGATGAACCCAGCCAGTCCCGGGGAAGATGCTCTCTCAAGGAGAGTGCTTTAGACCTGCGGGCCAGTCCCACTCCGAGACGTCGACGGAGCAGCTGAGAAGCTGCACAATGTGGCTTCTGTTCAAGTGGCAATTAGCAGAGATGATGGCACGGGGCGGTGTCGCTGTGCAGAGGACTCCGCCAAAGCGGACACCGACCAGCTTTCATGAGATGAGCCAAAGCTGAAGAACCCGCTTTTAAAAATCAAGCACGCTCTCAGGCTGTTTGTTCCGTGATCACAATGCCCAGAGGCGTGCTCCCTCTAGCTAACACGAGGTACCTCGGGGGATCGCTCTAAGGGTGCGGTCTTTGATTGGCAAACGTATTCAAGGGGAAATTGCTGGTGTGATTTGTATTCTTTATGCAGAAAATGAGGGAGCTGAATTGTACTGTCTCAGAACTCCTGTGCCAGGTCTAAGGATGGCTCTGGATGTTTCTTTTCTTTAAACCTGGCATTGGAGCGTGGATTCCGTGTTGGTTTCTGTAGGGCAGGAGCCTGGCTCTCCACTCCCAAAGAGAAGTGCAGCCATGGGCAGGACATATAAGGTCGTTAAGGGTCAGAATCTACAACACAATTGGGGAAGGGCAGGAGAGAGAAGGGGAGTCAACGTAATTAGAGGGCAGAGGGTACTTATTTGCAGCAAGTCATAGAATCTCTGAGCTGAGAGAGAGGGTTCAGGCTTGCCAGGCCTGCCAGTTGGTTCTGGTCCAGCCCTTCCTATGTTGCCATTGTTAGGTGCCGTTGAATTAGCTCTGCCTCACGGCAACTCTGTGTGCAAGACAAGGAAACACAGCCCAGCCCCCTCCTCACAATTGCTCTGTGTTTAAGCCCGTTGTGGCTGCACCTGGGTCCATCCATCCCTTCAAGGGTCTCCCTCTTTTTTGCCACCCCTCTGTTTTACCAAGCACGATGTCCTTTCCCACCCTGCAGTGCTGAGTAAGAAAGGAGGTTCTTGCCCCCTCGGAGCAGCATCCTCCGTGCAGGTACACCCAACTACTACAGCTCTGCTCCAGACTGAGCTGCCTCTGTCTTCACACGATGCGGGGCTCTCCGGCCCTGCGCCATCCCCTTCACTTCATCCCTGCTGCTCCTGTCTCTCATTCCTGAAATAAGGACGTTGGACTTAACCTCGGGGAAAGAAAAGCCTAGGATCCTCTGCTGCCCACGGTGAAGGCTGTCAAGGGTCACCACGGTCAAGGCTGTTATGGGTCACCATGGTCAAGACTGACAAGGGTCACCATGGTCAAGGCTGTCAAGGGTCACCATGGTCAAGGCTGTCAAGGGTCACCACGACTTTCAAGGGCTCCTGCTTCTCCAATTTCAGGATAAGCAGCAAGGACCAGGCAGCAAGCAAAAGCCAGTCTGTGTCTTGGGACAAACTCCCCAAGTGAGAGTGCGAGCTGTTTCCCAAGTGACTGTGAGGCAACAGCCTGGGGGTCAGTAGTTTGTGATCAAGACTCACCCTTCCCTCGTGCCTCCAACCTTAAGGCTGAGGGCCTAGGTCCTGCAACTCAGTAACCTGCAGCCGCTGGTCAAGGGCAGAGCTAGATTCCCAGCTCTTCCCTCGAAGAGTCAAGAATAGAGAGGAGCCCTGGAGGCATGGCAGGCTAAGCATGAGCCTGCTAAGCTTAGTGCCAGGTGAGCAGTTCCAGTCCACCAGCCACTCCAAGGGAGAAAGATGAGGCTGTCCACTCCTGTAAAGACTGATGGCCTCAAAAACCCTCAGGAGCAGTTCAGTGGGTTTGGGGAGAGGGGGTGTCAACATCGGAAAGACCATTTGAATGTTCCCCTTTGGGGGACCAGGGTGGGGCAGAGCCAGGGGCTCTAGAGCCAGCCTTGGGTCCTGACCCCAGCTCTGCTCCTGGAGAGCAGGAAGCTGAGGGAGCCTGTGGGCCTCCCAGAACTCAGGGCCCTCATCTCTAACAGGAGGGCAAGAGTACCAACCTCCCTTCCATCTCTCCCATGAAGCCAGCATCCCGTGGATTCCTCTGAGGTGGTGGTGGTGGTTATAGTGCCACTGGAGATGACCCCTAGAGCCATGCCTGGGTACGGAGGGAGCCTAGGAACAGAGTAGCCTGCGATGTCACCACCTCCATTGGGACCATCGGGAGAGCGAGGCCCTGGTCCCCGGCCTCACCAGCTTGCACAGGGGCCGGCATCTGCATAGCAGACCCGCTTCAGCAGGAGGAGGGAACAGCAGCCTTCTTTGGTGCCTGCCGAGCCGCGGCAATGATTCAGCCGCCGCTACCCTAAACAGATTGCAAATGTTTCCTCGATGGAAAAGAGGATACACTATAAAATTTAATGTTTCCTTTAGGGTTTGGGGATTTTCTTTCTTATAGTCAATCATGTTCTTAAGCACTTAGCAAACAAAGCTGATGCATCTCTCTCTCTTTCTCTCTCTCTCCACCCCATGCTGCCTTTTTCTCTAAATCCTGACCAAGTCAGTTCCCCTCCAGATGGAGAATTTTAACTTCACAGCATTATAACTGCCTGCTTTTCCACTGTTTTATTCCTTTTGGGAGCTGGGAGGGGCTTGAGGACCACTGCACGAGGCAGGGGTGGGGGGTGGGGTGGGCATGAAAGTGGGACTACAATTTGGTTTCTTTTTGAATGGTGATATGTCACCTAAAATTGCCTAGGTGGACTTCACCAAACTGGGGGCAGGTGTGGGGATGGGGATATGGGCATGGGGGCAGGCATGCTTGCAGGGTTGAGTCCATGGATATGTATGCATCCAACTGCAGTTGACTCCAAGAAGAGGTGGTTGGGACCTCCCAAAGCTTCTAACCACAGAAACAAGACCCCAACTAAGCCAAGGAGTCAAACATAGTAGGAGTCCATATGGGGGGGTCACCAGACTCAGCAAGTGACCCAGCGGACATCCTGATATTATTAAAGTAATTCTTACATTTTAAAAGTACCCATTGTTATCTGAAATTCACATTGAACTGGGAATTCTGTATTTTATCTGTCAAGCCTTGCTAAATTGATTTTTAAAATACAGCATTCACTGATGGGACACAGATAGAAACCCAGAAAGCAAGGTGATCCAAATTGCAGGAGCTTTGTTCCCACCTAACTGCTCTGGCCCCAACAACTGGCCACCATGTGCTTCCAGATCCTTTGTGACATGAATTTTGCTATTTGGTCAAAGGTACAAGGGGGTACAGATGACGTAATGGGTACAAAACCATTAAACCACTCCAATGTGAGCTCTCTCCTTCAGAGCAATGAAAAGTCATTTACAGCACACCTACTTTGTAGAAATAAAGACACCCTCTTGACTCTTCCTCTTCTCAAACTTCTTAAAGGGCCCTTCTAGACTTGCTCTCTGTGAACCCAGGTGGCGCAATGGGTTACACATCAGACTGCTAAGCACTACAAGGTCGGGAGTTCAAAACTACCAGCCACTCTGCTACTCATAGCCACCCTATAGTACAGGGGAGAACTGCCCCTGCGGCTTCCCGTGCCGCCATTTCTTCAGATCAGAGAGATGGGCTCCTCTTTCTCGCCAGGAGCGGCAAGCTGGTGGGTTCACACCGGCCTTTCTGGTCGCAGAACCCTCTACCCAACTAGGGCTCCTCCAACAGAGACGTGTAACTAGTATCTCACCTGCTTCTGCCCAAACAAAGCTTTCTGGGCCCTGCTGTGGATTGGGATGAGCCACAGACTCTTGGTGGCAAAGGCAGACAGAAATTACATGATGGGGGGAGGGGGGGAGAAAGTCCAAGATGCTGTAACGCTACATGATCTCATCCAATCCCCATGGGCCAATGCCTGCCCATTAACCAGTGAGAACGCCAAGAGCTGTCACTTCAGTAAAGTACCTGCACAGGTCCTCAACTCCTGAGTGGAAGAGCCTGGATTCCAGAGGGCCCGGAAATGCCTCCAAAGCAAACTCTCCGGCCACCATGACCCAGAGATGAATCTGGGTATGGGTGCATGGGGCCCCAGCTGGCACCCAGTCTCTATCTCAGAGCGCTCACTGCCGATCTACAAGGCAGGGCCTAGAGCCAAATCTGCAACTTGTCCATGAATCGTTCCTGAGAGAATGCCACCTTTCACGCATGCTGGTTTTGATCAAAATCATCAAGTTGATTTCCTATTTCCAAAATACTGACAAAATGGCTTTTTTATCTATGTGGACTGAAAACGAAGCGAGGATTATTTAAATCAAGATTGTGTACAACAGGCATCGTAATTACTACACGATTACCTGGCTGGAAAGTGGGGATCCGTGCATGCTGTTTGCAGCTGGCAGGCAAACCCAAATTAATAGCATTCTGGGCTGATCTGCAGCCCTGATAAAATTAAATTAACGTGACTCGGAGCCAGATCTGTTTATAAGCAAAGACCAGCTATAAAGAGAAAAGAAACATTTTAAGATGCAAAATTATGCTCCTTTACACAAGCTGAACATGGATTTTTAATTAAAGCACCAAGATTTTTTCTCTCCTCTTTTTGTCCAATTGTTCTTTTGGGGTATTAGCTAGACTTGTCGGAGCTAGCCGGGAACCCGGATCTGGGGTCCTGAGGACAGCTGAAGGTCAGAAAACAGAGGAGCTGGGTTGTTCTCAGGAAACGTTCAGCAACAATAAAAAGCGGGACCAGAGCAGTAGAGTACCGATGAAACACACACAATCCCTCTGATTTCCTGAGGCTTCCTCGCGCCCCACTACCGTGACCCAGTCCTGCCTTTCACTGTGGGCTAGACTGGAGCGGGTACACAGGTACAGATAAGAGATAAGAACTCACCACACATGGAATCCAGAAACAGGAATGGGAGTATCGATACCAGGAGGGTAGAGGGAAGATGGGGAGAAGAGGGGAGGAAGAAGGAACTGACCACAATGATCAACACCTCCATCCCCAAGGGGAAGAGCAACAGAAACCGTGGGAGAAGGGAGACGGCGGTCGGTGTAAGACATAAAAATAATAATAATTTATAATTTCTCAAGGGGTCATGAGGGTGGGAGGGGAGAAAAAAAGAGGAGCTGATACCAAGGACTCAAAGAAAGTAAATGTTTAGGAGATAATGGTGGCAACATGTATACATATGCTTGATACAATTGATGTATGGATTGTGATAAGAGCCCTCAATAAAATCCTCTTTTAGTAAATAAAATAAAACAAACAAAGTGGTACCAGAGGGATTGTGAGCTCCCAACTCTGAAAGACGCCTCTCCAAGCCAAGACGAACGTACTCCGAAGGAGGCGAAGGAGAAGAAGAACCCCCGCTTTCCTCTGCAGATGAGGGGCCTGACTTCCAGGCCCGAGCCGAGAGCTTGTGTCTGGGCAGGGCTGAAAGAGGCCCAGTGCGCAGGAAGGGGTGGGTGCCGTGGTTCCCAGCCAGCCGTCGTCCACATCCTGGCGTGAGCTTGGGGCCAGAAAGGACCCAAAGCCCCACCCCTCGCCGACCCCTTAAAGTGCTCTCCACGCTGCGTCTGGTAGAGATGTCAAGAAGACTTCAGCACACCTGGCGAACAGGCCACAGGAACCTGGAATCCCGGGGGGGGGGGGGGGCGGGGAGGAAAGGAACCAGGGCTCCCGGCAGTGCTGATGAGAAGCATCGCTGACGCGGCCGAGAGACAAGGTCAGGATAAACGTGGAGGCGCGTCAGAGGTACTTGCGAAGTCCTCCCAATCGGCCATCATGTACAAACAGTCACTTTGGGCCAGCAAGTGAAGACGACAAACAGTCGCCTCTGGGGCACAGTCACCTGAACCAGGGAGGGGTGGCACCTTCTCCATCTAGTTCCTCCTGCTCAGGACCCACCCATGTCCCCCTGGAGGGAAGGTGGCCCCCATTGGCTGCTCATCTCCCCCTCAAGGAAGAAGCGATCCTTAGGGCTAGCTGGTCCCATGGGCATCCTGCTTCACAGGGGGGCTTGTGCTGGAAAGCCGTGCCCAGACGGAAGTGTGCCCAGATAGTCCTGGGGAAATCCATCATCCTACACTCACATGGTCCCCGCTGAGGTCCCAGTCTGTGAAGGGACCGGGGTGGGGGGGTGGGGGGAAGGCTGATTCAATGATCACCCCTGAGCACTGGAAATGGACTCAGATCTGCTCCCTGGGGCCGGGTACCTGCCTTTGGAAGTTAGAGAAACCCCTGCTTATAGCACCAACTGGGGTGGCCTGGGTGGCAAGGCCTGGGGAGGCACAGGCTCTCAGCTGGCCATGGTTCATCATAAAATCACCCTCAGAAGTGCCCTGTGATGGCCTCTAACCTTCGCCCTCCTTTGTCATCAGGGATCTGGCTTTCAAATGTGCCTCAAGTTCCCCTGAAACCACTGGGGGGATGGGAAAGGACCCAGGGCCCTCCTGCATCCCCCACCTGCTCGGCGCCCCTCCTTCCCTCTCCTGTGACTGACGCACATCGATTCCAGCTATCACCTCTTTTCTGGACTCTGGCCTACGAGGCCTCACGGTCCCTGATAATCACCCTTCTCCTGCATTCACGGCTTCCCACTCCTTCAGGGCTTAGCGAGTATTTATTGAGCCCCTCGGGTTCTCTCTCAGAAACAGAGGCTGCAAAAGGGTAAAAACAAAATAAGAATGAGGTCCGCCAAGGAGGAAAACCACCCCTACCCTGGTGTGACCGCCGGCTGTGCGGAGACTCATTTTGAGGAGCCCTGAGATGGAGAGGGCGCTGCCTGCCAGTGCTCTCCGCTGCCCGCTCAGGACCATGGCTTGCTGTCCCCTCTGGAGCCCCCTTACTCCCACCTGCCTCTGCCCAGGATGTCCCGTGCCCCTTTCTTTGTCTGCTCATCCAGAGTGGTCAAGGCAGCCTCCTGCAGAGAGCCTGCCCTGCCCAACCACATCCAAACAGTCCCATGCTCTTCTGTCCCCATTGTGGCCCAGAGGGCTCCTGTCCTCTGCCGGTTGCGTCATGTGACAGATTCTCCCGTGGTGGAAATGCTCAATCCACCCTCCCCCTGCATCTCCCCAAGGCAGGAAGAGGTACTTTCCCCATCTGCTGCTACCCAGACTGCCTGGCACTATGGTGGGCATACAAGGGACCATCCTCTTGACTCCCGAAGGTCCCTACCCCACCAGGGAGTGGACCCCTCCTCCCACTCACATGTGGCCCCAGGACAGGTTGCACACCTATCTTGAGGACCGCACCAGGCTCTCTGTCTTGTGAGGACAGGGCTTAGGGGTGGAGCACCTGAACAGTGGACCTGGAGGAGGAGGCCCTCAGCCCAGCCCAGGCTGAGACCAGATGCTCAGCCTGTGGCCCTCCGCATGTCCCCAAGGCACCAAGAGGTCCTTCTCCCCCATCTGACCTTCCAGAATGTCGAGGCCAGCCTTGAAGAGGCCTGTGCCTCTACAGCTCTGCAGCCTGTGTTTTTCTCTGGCTGGAATCTCCTTACCGGCCCCAAGCAATAAGGGCATTGGCTCAGCCGTAGGAGCTCTGACTGTGACTCTGTGTCTCTGAGACAGCACTCCATGAGGGGGTCAGCCACACCCGAGTTCAGCCCCCGGGGTAGCACTCTGTCTCCCAAACACCTGCAACGCTTGCTCCTGGCACCTCTTTGTGAGGGATGCTGATCTGCTCTTGTGAGGACGTGGTGCTAGGGAGCCACTTTCTGGGTGCCCGTGGACAAGGCGGGAGCTCTCTGTAAAATGGCGACAGTAGGTCCTGCCCCACCGCCCAGGACTGATCAGTAGAGTATGGGCGGAGCTGCGGGGGGGGGGGAGGCACTCAGAGGACAGTGATGGTGATGCAATGCTATGGACTAACAGAGAAGTCAGCGGAGCATGCGAGACTGTCACAGGAAGCCAGACCAGGCGTCAGCTCAGGTGTCACTGCTGCTCCGACCAAGGAGCCTGCCTGGATAGCCACTTCCATTCCTCATCAAGTTCTACTCGGGATCCTGTCCACGTGGTCCCCTGAAGGCCTAGCAAGGGATCGCCTTGAACTGAACTTGCTTGTTGGTTGTTGCTCTTCTTTCTAGCATATGAACTCTGTGATTACCTAAAGCAGTGGTTCTCAACCTGGGGGTCGAAGGACCCTTTCACAGGGGTGGCCTAAGACCGTTGGAAAACACATGAATATTTCACAATATATAATTGCATATGGTGTTGTGATTAATCACTGTGCTTTAATTATGTTTAATTATGTTCAATTTGTAACAATGAAAATACATCCTGCATATCCAATATTTACATGACGATTCATAACAGTAGCAAAATGACAGTTATGAAGTATCAGCGAAAATAATTTTATGGTTCGGGGTCACCACAACATGAGGAACTGTATTAAAGGGTCCTGGCATTAGGAAGGCTGAGAACCACTGACCTAAAGCACCATTCTAGCCCCAAATGCCTGGTGTTGTGTCAGCTGACAGTGAGCGCTTCACAAAGAGACCGTGATCTACTTTACCAGAGCTGCCTCTCTATGCTCAAAACACAGCCTGGGGTACAGGGACACCCCCCTAAAGTGTTCACATACCGTGAGTAAAAGTTACATTGGCTGTTAGCCTGACTGCGTCATCCTGCCTGGGATACCAGACCCCTCTCCGCACAGAATCTAGACAATAAATCAGCATGACAGGAGAATTGGTGCCTTTGGATGCTGGCTAGGCAAAGGCTACTGAATACACAATGACTGCCACAAACCCAGCACATCTGCCTGGGAAGACGTACACCAAAATGCTCCTTGGAAGTGAGGATGGGGAGTCTCTGTGTCTCCCGTACTTTGGACATGTTAGCAGGAGGGGCAAGTCGCTGGAGAATGTGCCAGGCTCAGTAAAGCAGAGGGTCAGCGAGACCGAGGAAGACGCTCAAGGAGATGGACGGTCACAGTGGTCGCAATGCTGGTGAGGATGGCACAGGCCGGGCAGTGTGTCGTTCAAGGGTATACACAGGAGCAATGTGGGTCAGAATGGACTTGACAATACCCGACAACACACCAAGAGCTCCACTCAGGTGAGGGTGGGGCAAAGACAAGCAACATGCATACTCTCCTTTGAAAAATATAGTGGAACCAACAGGCTTCCAGAGGTTTCTTCCTGAGCCTTGGATGATGGGAAATCACAGGAGCGTTCAGATGGTCTGCCTGTAGATGTGGACACTAAGCATCAACGGGTTTCTGCCATGGATTCTGGTGCATGTGGTTTTTAATCCCCCATAAACACACAACATATGACGTCTCTATCCCTGGCGCTCTGGGTCTCTCCCAGTGACCGAGGTTATGCAGTGCTACCTGTGAACATGGGCACCACTCATTGTGTAGCTCTTGGTAGACGCTTCATCATAAACTCAAAACTCAGTAGGTGAGAAGAACCCCTTCCATCCTGCTTGAGAGAGAGCCCACCAGAGCTTGGTCTCATAGCTCTGCTCCTTGCAGGCTGTAGGAGGCAAACCTGGTCGTCCAGCCTCCAAAGAATGCGATTTGAAGATGTAGCATGCGGTATCCAAACCAGCGTGAGTCCCCTCCCTTCCGTGCTCAGGAGCAGTCACAAAGGGAAGTGTGCTGGTGTTGGTGGGCTCGGATCGCCATCGGCAGAAGAATGAAGCGGGACCAGTACCTTAGCTCGTGCACAAACCCAAAGTCAAGATGGACCAGAGACCTAATTGTAAGTCTCAGAGCTGTGAGGATCCTCAGTGAAAACATAGGGACAAAGTTGAGGGCCCTGTTGAAGGGCATAGACATAAAGGAATATACACAGCAGAAGACAAGGTCGATAACTGGCGTGCTTAGTGTGCATCTAAAGACTTCATGAAAAGAAGAAATGGTTTCAGTCTAGACAACCTCATCCTTTTGGCCGGGGTCTCTGTTTTGCCAACTACCTGGCCAATATAACTGGGATCGGGCTCTTTCCTCCAAGCATCCCCGAAAATCAACTTAAAATAAAATTCTATGGCAGCATGGTCTGACAGAAGAAAGACTAAATCAGTCTTAGGGAAAAAAGAAATACAGCCACAAAGTTCCTTAGATGCGAGGATGGCCAGTCTTTGACTTGCCCTCTTTGAAGACCTTCAACGAGATGAATGGACACTGGCTGCAGCAATGGGCTCTACCTTAACACTTAAGAGGAGGCCCCAGGGCCGGGCGGTGTCTGGTTCTGTTGCGCATCCCAGTCGGAACAAAACCAACTTCTAACAAGTCCTCAGGAAAGACCAGTCACCACTACAGCACATTCGATGTGGTGAGTATGGGCAACCAAAGGGAAGGGAGCGTTCGAGGAGATGGACTGACACGTAACCACAGCCACAGACACAAACACCCATGAGCCAACCAGCAGAGCACCAGGTGAGGTTTTTGTTGCGTGAAAGGTCACATGAGTTGGTGCTGACTCAATGCCAGCTAACAAAAATTAAGGGAGAAAGGGGTGGGGGTGAACAATGTAAACAAAAGACAGCCTACACAGAGAAGACCTAGGCATATGGGTTATATGACACCCAGCAAGAACACCAATGACAACACCATGGGCAGTCATTTTCCCGTCCACCAACCAAGCTGGTGGCTTTCTTGAGTCTGTAATGGGGAAGAGTTTGTGATGGGGGTCACTGTTGATTTGAGGGGCGTGCATCTGATTGCTTGCCTGTTTGGGGGGGGCAGTTATTTGCTTGCTCTGGGGGAGGGGTTTGCCTTTTTATTTGTTCTCAGCCATCGTTGGGAAGAAGGATCCACCGTCATTTCCTGCCTGCAGCCTCAGGCCTTTGCTGTGGGAAGATGTCACCGACATGCACAAGGCATGGGAAAAACAAACAAACCGGGGGTCTTCAGATAAGGAACGGGCACCCCCACTTGGGAAGAATCTGCAAGTTTGGCCAAACAAACTGTCCATCCAGATGGCAGAGATGGAAAGTGGAAGTCAATCTGTCTAGGGGTTGTTCACCCTTCGGGGCCGCCAGGCGAGGATTCCAACGTGAGAGACGTTACACATGCCCGCTCCCCACTGCCATGCACCAACAACTTGAAGAACAAACTTAACTTTTCTCAGCAAAAATAATTTCATCATTTTGTGTGGCATTAACACCCCACCACTTCGATATGTTATCTATATTTTTCTTGTTGACATCCGACCAATTCAGAGCTAAAGGAAAAAAATCCATCCTCCGGTTTTTCTGCGGGTCGTAAATCATAAAAAGGTTATATTTTATGAAAGCTGAACTGAGAAGTAAACAGCATATTTATATCCAAAGAGTTTCATCTATTAAGCAGCAATGACAGGGCCCTGTGGGCCAGAATCTAGTTTTCTTACTTAAAAAGCTTAGTTCTTTTGTAGACTCCTGCGGGGACCTATAAGAGTTGGAATTGGGTTTTTTATGCCTCTGAGGCCTCCGAATGAATGTTACACTTTTCCATTATTTTCTTTTTTCTTTTGAGAAAACTAGGCTACCTGCTTATTGCCTAAAACCTACACCCCATGATTGTAGGGTTGTAAAATCTGTCTTTTGCCCTTGCTGTGCCTTCTCTGACCGCCATCTCCCAACTGTGTGTAGACCCAGAGTCTGGTGGGCTTACCCTGGCTCCCTCCCTCGGGGAAGGAGGGCTCCCTGCAATGGTCTGAGCTGACAGATGGCATGCCCGGGCACCATTGCAGTCCAAAGGGGGGCACCCAGCAGCCTTGACCTCCTCTGTCCGGCAAAATTTTTTTTTTTAATTTTAAGCTTCCATCTTAATATCTCCCTTGCTCTAGCTGCAGAATGCCTTAAGTCCCCTGATAATTTACGAGACGGTACACAGCTGAAATGAAAGGGCCCGAGACTGGATCCTGCCTTCCCCATGACGGCCTGGTATTCAAAAGCTAGGACAGGCCCTCTGGCTGCTCAGGGACGGTGCACCTGCCCTGGCTGCACACGGGGTGGCTGGTGCTTCTGCCGCTCGGTCCAGGCCTATGCAGATGGGGAGCTCCATTTCGCCCCATTAGGCCAGGAGGCGGGCCAGCCTAGGTTCAGAGGCAGATACATGATCACCTTGCAGCTTGCCAAATAATCACCGACAATTAAGAACACGCACATCTCTATGCCTCGGCCCTCTTTTCCACCCATCGCGAACGTATATTTGTTCTTTTGATGTCCCGTGTGAATAGGGGTGCTTTATCTGACTGCTGATGGACTAAACAATGCATCCGCGTCCTAATATGGAACTCAATTTGCGAGGACTGTCATGTGAGAGGCCCACACAATCTAGTGAACACGGCAGATGAAAGAAGGCGCGGGGAGAGGGGGGCCGAGAAATGTTAAAACTGACCACTTCTAAAATGAAGAAAATAGGGCAGTCGAGGGTATTGTAATATACTTTAATCTTCCTTAATGTAGAAAAATATGAAATGCATTAAATCTTCCTTTGAAATGGATGTGGTCGGATGGCTTGAGCGCCCAAATCTAGTTAATGAATCTATTGTTCCGGCAAATAAACAGGAAAGAAGCTGCAGAGGCGCGATCTGTGCATTATATGGCTAATTCAGAAGATGAAAGGCAGAAAAATTAAAGTTAAATTCGCATCGACGGTGGAGCGGAGGAGACGTGCAGGTGTTAGTGGCAGGGAAGGCAGCCTCCCTCCCCTCCCCCCACCCAGCTTTGGTCCGTGTGGCGAAAAAGCTGACACTTCTGTTCTACGCGATGTCGGAAAAGATGAAAGTGTTTCAAGGGACCAATAATTAACATTTTAAAAGGTTTCCTTAATAATAATATGGGGAAAAAGGGGTCTGGCAATAATAGTAATTTAATCGTTTTCTTTGAGACCTTCAATTGACTGCAAGCGTTCATTTGTGGGGAAGTGGCATTTACAGAATTCGGGTGCTCTTAGCCAATCAGATCTCCACTTTAATCACTTTAAAAGGAACTGCGAGACAGAAAGAAAGCTGGTTGTGGGAGAGGTTCCACGGGCAGTCATTTGGGGGAGACTGGCAGGCCTTCTGGGGAAAAGACTGGGCTTTCGGCTCCAGTAGAGTGACCGCCTCAGAAACTCACAGGGGCAGTTCTACCCTGTCCTCTGGGTGACTAGGAGTCAGCATCCACTTGATGGCAGTGAGCTTTGAGTTTGAGCAAGGTCATCACCAACGGAACTCCTCCAAGGGAAGAGCCTGTGGGGGAGGTGGACAGACATGCCCAGGGAGACTCCCTGTGGTCCGCTGAGACCACCCCATGAAATATCGTGGCCTCGTGGGCGGAATGTCTTCTCGTGAAATAAAGAATCCTTCTACCGAGTGAGCTCAGGGCAGAAGCGTCATCTTGGTGAACTGTAAATGGTAGAGGATGCAAAGGCTTCAGAGGGATGTACTTTGAAAGCATCACAAATCAGACTTGGTCCTGGGGTTGGGTCACGTGCAGCCCTTTCCACAGCCATTGTGGACTGTGAACTTCTCGTGGGAGCTGTGTTTCTTGCAAGAGATTGAAACCCACTCAAACTCCCTGAGCATGGGCGAGGAGAAGACCTTGCCGAGGGAGCGCCATGAAGACCCAAGCCTGGGTCGCACTCTTGTGTCTGACTCTGCAGAGGACACAGCAGGATGTCCCCCCCAGCCTGGTGTGTCTACGGTTCAGGTGGACGGTGGAGACCTCCTTAGATCTCGACTCCCATAGTCATTGGGAAGGCCCAGCTGGGGTCCAATTGATGAGCAGACGGGCAGACCACACAAACAAGCAGCAAGGGCACCTGGGAGATGTGGACAATCCTCAAAGGAAGGGAGAATGGGTCTGGCAGATGCCCTGAATGTACCTATTACACCTGGACAGGAGAGTGTGGAGAACAAGTGAGCAGACTCAGGTACAAGGTTCCCTCGTGGTGTGGCCCTGTCTACATTTCCCTAGCTGCCAAGTAGGGTCATGAAAGGACCTAGAGCACAGAAATCGGAGTGAGCTAATACAGGGAGTGCTTTGAGAAAGCATATTCTCTTATGAAGGTTAACTAGGTTCATTATTTTTCATTTTCATTGTTCATCCTTTCTTTACTTTTTAAAATATGGAAACGGGGCTCCAGAAGCATTAACTAGCTGGCTCATGATTGTACACGTAGTAAGGGGTCACGGCTCTCAGCATGCTACTATTTTCCTTCCACTCCATCCTGGCTGGGACAAGATACACAGCTCCCCTAACACCTACTCTTTCCATTCCTTCAATTCCGATAAATATTCTGGAGGGCTGTCAAAGCTATGTCTTGGTTTACTGATATTGAGAGGAGAAAGGGGGCTGGGGAGAAAAGGGGAACCCAGAATAGGGTGCAGCCCACTCATCAAAACGAAGGCTATATGGCTTACTACACCCACTGTCCCCACAGTCTCTTAGTCATGGGCATGAAAATATGCCCCTCTCCTCAAGGGACATTCCAGAATGTTCCTCTGGCTTCCCGGAGCCCTTTACCTGGGAACAGTGTGAGTACCCTTCATATCTCCATCACCTTAAGTTCCCAAGATGCAGCGCCACAGAGGGGGTATGGCCCTTAGTAGCTGCTCAATGAGCGGTAGGCAGTGAGTGCTTTTCCAGGGGGGAGAACAGAGGGTGGCCAGTCAGCTACAGACTCTGAGGAAGCCCTTGGGGTCAGTGGGGATGTTCCTTGACCAAGGCAATGGTCAGCTCCAACAGGAGTCTCTCGATCCCAGGATGAGCAAGCCGTTTGAATGGGGCCTGGCCAACCCGACCTCACAGTCTGCTCTGGTCGTCCAGAGAGCTGTGGGCTGGAACAAGATTCCCCACTCGGCTCTAGACCTTGGGGTTTCCTGGTTGCTCGTGGGTCTTGAAATGTTTGTGGTTATTGTTGTTAGGGTCCATTGAGATGGTTCCAGATGACAGCAGAACAAACCGCCGCGCCCCCCCCCCCCCCGAGTTGGTCCCGCACCGTCCTCACAATTTCTGCTATGTCTCCGGTCATTGTTGCAGTCACGATGTCATATCTGAGTGCCCTTCAACCGAAGGGGCTCATCTTCCAGTACTGTCTTGGGCAAAGCTCCGTAACTGCTCATGGGGTTTCCATTTCTGACCACAGTTCCCCGCCATCCATCATGATTTCAATGTTACATGTTCTGAAGCGGGCACCCTATTCCTTCTTCGAGTGCTGGACTAGTCTGGACATTCTGCTGAGCGATGTTCACTTTGGATGGTCCTGCTGGCATTTGAAATGCCAGGGACATAGCCTCCGGTATCACAGCAACACACGAGCCAACGCCGTCTAACAAACTGGCCGACAAGTGGTAGTTCAACTGCTTAGTTACCACCCGTCTGTCACTGTACATCGTACTTCATCATCACCCAGTACCTTCCCAGCGTGAAGGAAGTGAAGAGACGGCAATGGGTGAGGTAGTGCCGCAACTTGCTGTCTGCACAGCTGGGAGCAAGCGGTCGCCTCTCTTGCTACTTCACTGAGGAGGAGTCTTGCATGTCTAGGCCGGTTTTGTTTGTTGTTTGCTTGTTTGTGTTTTAATAGTTACTGTTTGCTAAGTCTTACCCATTTGAAGCAGGATTTATTCTTTTTTATTTAGGGGGTGTGGGTGGGGTGGGACTTAACCTGAATGGATGCTAAGACTAAAACAGGATACAAATGTAACCCACACATCCAAATTCAAACGTTATAGGATTTTCATTGCCCGATTTAAAAAATATTGCTGACTTGAACTTCTAAAATAAATGGACCGCATTTTTATGCAAATAATGTATGCCTTCTATGTTGCCTGCCAGCTGCACCCTCCCCCACAGGGCACTTTTGTGCCCCTACACCATTTAAAAATAGATATTAGCACAGCGCACTTACACAAATAACCCCTGGGGAGAAGAGAAGGTGCAGGTGACCTCATGAATTCATGGTTTGCCGCCAAAATGCCATTTCGCCTGCTACATGGCTTAGGGTTCCCGGTAAGACTGTAATTGAAACAGACCAAACGGCTCCTAACAGGGTGTCCAGGCCACTTCCCTGAAGACAGCCAGCCAGGGAGCCCAGTGACTTCCCCTACACAGACCACAAAATGAAGAGCCAGCTCCACCCTCCCTCCACTTTGGATGTCCTAGGAGGCCCAGTTCCCTCAGCACTTGCCAAACTCCCACAGAAAGCTTGGTCTCCCGTTGCCTCTGGGAAGGGGGCCGTGGTCGCCAGACTTTATGTTAGACAGAATGGAAGCCACGCAGAAAGAAAGAAGCAAAAAACAGGCCAGAAGGAATTACACAACACTGTGAGCAGTGTTTCCTCTGGACATAGGGCTCTGAGGAAGTCCCTTTGCTACAGAGTTCAGGCTAAGAGCCATGCAGAATCACAGTACGGGGGACGCGCTCAGACCCGTCTCTGGGTTGAACGTCTGGCCACGGGGAAGGGCTGCAGGACAGGGCTGCGGTTTGTACTATTGAAGGTGCTGTCACGGTGAATCAGAGTACACTCAATGGCCGCTACCGTTGGAACAGTACGTAGTCTAAGGAACGCCGAAGGAAGAAGGTACAGCCCGGGAGTCAGGGAACGCGCCCAAGAGGGGCGTGGGAGAAGCAGCTGGAGTCTTCCAGGCAGGGCAGAGCACTCCACGTTCAAATGCACCAAGCCCCAGACCCTGCAAGCGCTGCGGTGGGTGGAGGAGGCCGGAGCGGACCTCCTGGGGAGGGTTCTGGATGCCCTGATAGCGCATGCTGACTTCATCCTGGAGATGCTGGGACCTGAAGCATGGGGGTGAGACCCAACCAATATCCAGCCCCCCGGTGAACAGGTCTGTGTCTTCTTCCAAGTCTGAGACGGGACCGGGGGTGGGGGATGGGAGCAGAGATCGCCCCTCAAAGGTCCCATCACCAAATAGCCACTGCTGCAGGATTTGTCCCCAAGGCTAGCACAGGCGTGGCCAAGGGGCCTTCTGAGACGCAAAAACTACCCAGAAAAACTGTCTCCACGCCTGGCTAAGCCAAGTGTGAAGCAGCCTCAGCTTGCTCTACAATCCAGACAACTGGTACCAAAGCCCTGCCCACTGCCACCAAATCCTAAGAAAAGCCCAGAGTAGAGTGGGCAGAGCCTGCTCAGGGCCTTCCCTAGACACACCCTGAGCCCCCAGCCTCAGTCCAAGGAGACGTTTCCCTGGGCAGTGACAAAGAGACGTCTTGCTCTCACCATGGCAAGCCCAGGGACCAGGGCGTCCCGGGCTCTAGGAAGGCCTGTGAGTAGCCTGTCTCCGGAGGCAGTTGGGGAGGCCGGCACACCCAAGGTCTCATCTCAGGACAAGGCCCACCTTGGGCCCCTTAAAGGCACTGGGAGAAAGCGCCAAGAAGCCAGGCCCTTAATGCGGAAGCTGGCTCCTTAGAAGGCTGGCGAGCCCTGAGACAAAGCTTCGCTGGCCGATCCCCAGCAGATGACCTGGGCAAAACCTGAGCTCATTTCAGAAAATCAAAGCAAAGAAAACTATTGAATACAATTCCACGGCATAATGCATTATGATGGGCTTTTATGGATTTTTGTGTATAATTTCATGTAACGTTAAAGAGGCGGCCACCATCTCTTACCCGCCGCTGTGTCACCGGCCCAGCACCAAACACTCCCGTCTTATTGTGCTCACAGTTGACACACTATTAGAGAAATGTGCAGCTGTCTTACTCTGCTATTCATTTCCTCATTACTATTTTATAAATATATGATTAACAGTTATTGCAGCTGCCTAATTCACATTTATTGCAAATGCAACCCCGCAAATGAATGCTCAAAGCAAAGAGATGTGGTTTTAGAGTCATTTAAATTTTACAGTTCCATTTACCCTGCTTTTTAATTTACTGTATAATGACCCTATTAGAATAAAGCACATCTGGAAGTTCTTTGGGGAACATTTAATTTTCTGGGGCTTCAGCACTAACAGAACTCGTACCATAAAGCCCACAGATGCTTGGAAAACTGGAGGAAACTCCCACCTTTTACATTTTTTTTTTTTTTTTGATGCTGAGATGCTGGTGAACCGAGCAGACCAGACAATGGCAGCCATGCCCCCCACAGGGGTTTTCTGTGCTGAAGGCCAGGGACACTGCCCCCCTAAGCCCTGCGCTGGGTCGTCTGCAGTTTCCACAACAAAAACCTGAAACTGGCTCACTGAGTTTGGGGTGTCCAAAAACCCTGTTCCATTTCTGGGAAGTAGGCCACTTCCTGGGCTGTGAATCTAGCCCACCCCGGGATTTTCTTTACTCTCTCCCATCCCACCCCAGGCCTCCATGGGTCACCCCCAGGCCAGGCATTGTGCAGTGCTCCGGAAGCTGGGGAAAGGCTGTTGTCCGCACGATGCCCCGCCTGGCAGCCCTTCTGGCAGCAGAGGGTTCAGGGCCATGGGCTGCCAGCGGGCCAGCTCATTGGCGGACTCGGCCTGCGTGTGTGAAATTGATCGGAATAGTTAAGTACAGATCACTGCAGCAGAACTCGCGAGTGAGGAATAATGGGAATCCACTGCCATCGATTAGCTAATTTATGTTCTACAACTAATCGAAGCACAAATCTCATTAGCCACAGGTCAGTAAGGCTCGGAGAGAAAAAGAAAATCATTTTGGTAGCCTAGTTGGCTGTAAAGACACAATTAGAAGCCAGCGGATTTTCCGGGCTCCAGGGCCTATCCTCGCAGGGCTCAGCATGGGTAGAGAAAGCTGGGCTGGTCGCCCCCACGGTTCTCCAGGCTGCTGGAACCAGCCACAATGGTCTGTGTCACAACCCAGGAGGCTTCTCATGGTGAACGCAGTAAGGAAAGTCAGGTCTTTGTTGTGGAGGGCTCGCCTGCGATCCAGGGTGGCTGTGCACCCGGTGGACCCTAAGAATCCTGATTGGTCCCCAAAATGTAAGCTGTAATGATGAGGAGGTGTGGGATTGGCAAGGGGAGGGTGAACGAGAGGGGGGCTGGCTCAGGCTTTCCTAGTCCCTGGTGGCCTCGTGGGTTATGCTGGGCTGCTTGCCTCAGATTCAGCCCTTGGAAACCGCCAGTGTCTCTGCAGGAAACGGATGCAGCGGTCTACTCCCATAAAGAGTTACAGAGTCTCAGAAACGCACAGGGGGCGTTCGACTCTGCCCTGTAGGGTCGCCATCAATTGGAATCCACTGGCTGGCCGAGAAAAGGTTGTCCTTCTTACTGTTGCGGGCATTTCCAGATGTGCTTCACCTCAGCAAGGAAACCCCACCTGCCCTGATAGAGCCTTGGTGCACAGGGACTTTGAACGAACATCAAGGATGGCGGTGGATGAGGGGGATGGCAGGAGAAGATGCAGATACTTCAACTGCAGGATAAGAGGTCAACCTCTGGTGTGATCGATTGAAGCCCTGTCCCACTGCCACAGGTTTCTGGGGCAGAGCCCTGCAGGAGAAGCCCGCGGGATAGCTTCTAAGAGGGAAGACAGTTTCAGCCATGTTGGTGTACCAGGCAGGGGTAGGGAACAAGGGCTGTATAAGGTCCACATAGTCATCAATACCAGCAAACACACACACCTCACTGAAGAAAAGCGCCCCCAGTCATCGCATTAGAGGTGAGTTAAATGTTTGATCAGTATGGCTCGAGAATGGTGTTTAATATGCCCAAGTGGCCCTTGGGGGAAACAGGTCCTTCACCCCTGCCAGGCTCCCAACAGCTCTGCCTTCTGCAGAAAGGGCAATGGGTCCAACTGGAGGCCTCTGAAAACAACCGGACAGAGCCCTCACATGGCCAGGTCTCCTGGTTAAGTAAGTAAGAAGCCAGCACTCTGGGTCTTTTCATGGCCCCGTTTTTCCTGCGTCGTTGCAAATAGCCATCTCGGGTCTCTGCGAGGCATGGCGGCCAGGTGGCCAGGTAGCGCACGCTTGGGGAGTCCTAATCCATGTTCTGTTGATACAATAGCCTAGACGTGTCCGCCAGACCTGTGAGGTCCCTGAGAGGCAGGGATTTCTCATGTGTCTGGAAGAAAAGCGTGCTTACGAGTTGGAAACAAAAGTACCGATAACCTCCCACATTCCATCAGGTCTGGCCCAAATGCCCCCCAAATGAAAAAAAAATGTTGGATATGTTTTTTCTTCAGCACCTGGACATGTTTGAGAGAACTGGTTCCCTCCACCTCTCTTTGTGAATGTCTCAAAGGCACTCTATCCTCATGCCATCCTGGTGACGGAGCCTGCAGGCCAATTCCATGTGAAGCAGCAGAACTGGTCCATTGGCTTTTGTTGACTGTCGTTATGATGAAAGCAGATGGCCAGGTCTTGCTTGACCCGGGTCTGAACTGCCAAGCTATAGGCTGACATCCAAGCACCGGCCAGTTGGTGCCATGAGGACCCCTGTCTGTCCCCAGTACTTTCAGGAAAGAGGACATTCCCACTTGTGCTTTTCCACAGCTGTGTCCTACCTTCCCTCATAGACAGGTTAAGCAGGTGAACAGATAAGCTCGGGCAAGCTGACAGACTCGGGAACCCACAGGGGAAGTTCTACCCTGTCTTACAAGGTTCCTGTGAGTCAGAATCGACTCAATGGCAGTGAGTCTGGGTTTGAGGTTGGGAGGAAAGTGCACGGTCAGCTTCATAAGACAATGCAAACTTGTTTTCCAAAATGGTTTTCCACTTGACGTCTCACTATTAGCATCGTCCCCGCATGCTTTGGTTTTGTCCGATTTCTTAACTTTTGTCAACCTGGCAAACATAAAATGGCACACGATCACAGTTTGCATTTGCATTTTCCTGTTCACAAATGAGGGCATGTTTCTTTCTACGGGCTTATATAGCCATCCCTATTTCAAATGCAAACCACTGCCATCAAGTCGATGGCAGCAGGCCACCTGTAGTGACCCTGCAGGACAGAGTAGAATTGCCCATGTATTCTCCTATAAAATGCCTGCTTATATCTTTTGTCCATTTTTAATAATTCATTTGCCTTTGACTACTTGGTTCCCATTTGTTTGTGTCATGTATACTAATCTCTTAGCGTATGAGGGAACTTCAAAAAGTTCATGGAAAAGGGGAATTCAAAGATCGTGGAATTTTTCCATAAGTTTTTCATACAGGTTGCAAGTATCTTTTCTACGTTTTTGTTGAAAGATCGTAAGTTTAATGTGCTGTTGATCTTGTGTTGCTTCTGCTGCTTCTTCGTTTTCTTCTGCTCCACCACCGAGTCTGTCCCGACTCACAGCAAGCCCGTGCACAGCCGAACGCAACACTGCCCTGCACAAGCCTCACCATGGGTACGTCGGGGCGCACGTGTCCGTCCGTCTCATCGAGGGCTTTCTTCTTTCTCACTGCCCCTCCCTTTGCCAGCCTGACGTCCTTCTCCAGAGCGGCCTCTCCTCGCACCACGTGCAAAGTCCCGCCACCCCGGCTTCTCCGGAGCATTCTGGCTGGGCTTTTTCCAAGACAGATTTCTGTTGTTGTTCTTTTGGCAGTCCGTAGGATTTTCAATATTCTTCACCAGCACCATAATTCAAATTCAGCAATGATTCTTCAGTCTTCCTTATTCACTGTCCAACTTTCACAGGCATATGAGGCGATTGAAAATACCAGGGCTTGGGTCAGGTGCGCCTTAGTCCTCAAAGAATTATCCTTGTTGTCCAACACTCTAGAGAGGTCTTGTGCAGCAAACTTACCCAAGGCAATGTATCGTTTGATTTCTTGACTGCTGCTTCCACGAGCACTGAATGTGGACCAAAAGCCCTTGACAATTTCAATATTTTCTCCATTAATCACGGTGCTACCTATTGGTCCAGCTGTCAATTTCATGTAGTTTAACCTAGTAGCCTTTGGTATTTTGCTTTTAAAATCTTTCCTTATAAGAAGATCTCCTCTAACTTTGCTTAAGATGTTCAGTTTTGCCCTTTACATTTAATCCACGGGGATCAGTTTGGGTATGTGGTGTGAGACGGGGATTTCCTTTTACGTCCTCCACATGGCTACTGTCCCCAGCAGTCTCTGAGCAGCCTGTTTTCTCCTATGTTTGCAATGCGCGTCTGCACGGTCTGTTTCAAGGCTTCCCATCTGTTCCACTAGACGTCGATCTGTTACTGGGACAGCATGCCACTGCCGCCATGATGGCATCTTTCTACCACGTCGTCGTGTTTGGTAGGGCAGGTTCCCTGCTCCATGCACGCACAACTTAAGCTCCCATGTTCCGTTTTCCAGGAGGAAAGGATAAGAAGATGGGCAGCTGTGTTCCACGTGCCAGACACTGTGCTGAGGATCTGGCACGTCTTATCGCACTTTAAGCACAGGCACCCGGACACAAGGAGCCCTCGTGGCATCACGGGTGAGCACTAAGCTGCCTGCCGATGGGCTGAGTGGACCCCCACCAGCGGCCCCTCGGGAGGAAGGCGTGGCAGTCTGCTTCTCGCAATGCTGTGGCCTTGGACACCCAGGGGGGTGGTCCTGCTCTGTCCTTTGGGGTGGCTGTGAGTCGCTTTAGTTTGGGAACCCTCCAAGGAAATGTTTGTTTGTCTGTGTAACCTCTGGGATTCGGAAGGATTGAGTGGCTGGCCAAACCATTGAACAACCGCAAGCACAGCAAGAATACAAACTCTAACTCAAGTCTATTGGCTCCCAAGCCGGGCTCTCAGAGCTCCAACAAGGAGACTCTCCATGTTTAGAGACCAGTGGATTTTGAAAGAGACACCCTCTCCCCTCCCACCCCACTGCCACCCCAACACACACATACACATACACACATACACACACACTTCTCCGCCCTCCTTGGAAAGCAGGAAATGTGCTGCGGGGTCTCTAAGGGTGGGCCACAGCTTGGTGTCAGGAAGCAGACTCAGACAGCCATGGCAGTCTCCCCAACATGCTGATATCTGGCTGACTGCTCTTTGTTATACATTTCTGCCTAATGGTGAAGCAGTCTCTGCTCAACCTGGATTGGCAGGAGAAGGGGGGAGCAAAGTGGAAGCCATTCCAGATAAGATGCACCTTCCTGCCTCTTGTCTTTGCCAAGCAACTGGAGAAAATGCCTGCGAGGGAGCCGCGCCACCCCTCTCTGGTAGAAATGGCTGAGCTCTCGGGGCACATAATAAAACCAACCGGCCTGCCGGACTTGCCAGCCTTAATTACGTGGTTGAGGCTAAATATATTTTCTGGACAAAAGCAACACGAGACAGATTCTTCATACAAAGGATTCCAGCTCATTTAAGATTTAACCATTTTCAAATGTAATAATTACAAATTCGGCCACAATTGCAAAGGTCAGAATGAATTCCACTGCCGTGATGAGGCTGCAGCGAGGAATAGCCGGGATGACTCACGCAGGACTGGACTGGGGAAGGGACGCGGGGCCAGCAGGGGCAGGCCTCCCTCCGCATGCAAACGCCGCCATCAATTAGGGCCGCCCCGCTTCCTGGCCAGTTCAAATGGCAAATGTCCGACTTATTGTTCCATTCTGTCACAGTGTCTGTCCAAGACCGCGCTCCCTTCACCAGCTGCGCTGCCTGTGTCTGCCCGCGACAGTTCCAACACCAAGCACGGAGATACAGCCGCGTTGGGATGGCTGGGGCGGGTGGACCGCTTAGGGCAGCTTCTGGGTGAAACCCTAGCGGCACCGTGGTGACACACTGGACTGCTAGCCTTCCAACTGGAAGCCAAGAGGAAGCTTTCAGTCCCGAAAGGAATTCTAGTCTTAGGGACTCAAGGTGGTGCCGCTCTGCCCGGTGGGGTTGCTCTGGGTCACAATCGGCTTGGCAGCAGTGAGTTTCACGTTGAGCTCCTTGGTGTGAACTCACTGAGAAACAGGACGTGCAAACCCCTGACCATAGGTCTAATGCATGTGAGATTCGAGTCTCACCATCTTGGCCTCTAAGGAACACCCGGACTGGACTCCTTCCAAGACAGATTGCTTGGTCCTTTCAGCAGTCTGTGGTACTCTTCACGAGCACCACAATTCAAGCTCATTGGTTCTTCCTCGGTCTTCCTGATTCAATGTCCAACTGTCACATGCATGTGAAGCAGTTAAAAACACTATGCTTGGGTCAGGTGACCCTTAGTCCTCAGAGTAACACCCTTGCTTTCCAATACGCTAAAGAGGTCTTGTGCAGCAGACTGACACCACCCAACTCGACTTTTGATTTCTTGACTGCTGCTTCCAGGACATTGATTATGCACCCACACAAGGCGGAATCCCTGCCAACTTTGATCTCTTTTCCACCTACTGTGGTGCTACCTGTTGATCCATTTGTGAGGATTTGGGTCGTTACAAGGAGAGAGCAGGAAAGCAGGCAGGTCGCCTGATCTCAAGGCCAAGGAGGACAGCTCCCAAGCTGTGGTCCAGCACTCCAGTGCACAGAGCAAGAGCTCCAGAAGAGGTCCCCAGACCCTAGCATCTCAGCACAACCCAGACCACAGCTCCCAGTGTGCGAACACTATGGCTTGACTCACGGCCCCTTGTGCAAAGGGCCTGTCACTACCATGTGGCCCCTTCTCATCCAACCAGCTGGGCAGCAACTCTCCGGGGGGTCACGGGGGGCAGAATTGTGAGACAGTCCAGTCCATGAACCCAGGTTCTCCAAAAGCTTTTCTAACCAAACCACATAAAGTGCCATCCATCAGGAAATGAAATCCACTCCAGCAGACCCCACTGAGGTTTGCGTGGAACTCCTGCTCTACCTGCCCTGCGATGGATATTTCCAAAAGGTGTCCTGGTCACCTCACGCTCCCTCTCCTGGCCCGACTCACCTCACTCCTCCCCTGGATGGAGATGAAGGCTGAGTTCTTTAGCCTGGCACACACACACTGGCAGCTGGCCGTGCCAAGGCTCCCTCCTGGCCCAGGGTCAGGTCGCCCTTGGGTGTTCAGTCATAGTTAGGCATTCACTCAGGTGGAACCCTTGCCCTGAATGCCTGAAATGTCCTTCCTACCCTAGCCAACTTGACCCCCAACAGGGGCCCCTATGGGCAGCTTCATGTCCCTTCCACCTTGAGGGCACTTTCATGGACAAGCGCCTACCGTAGCACTTCCTGGGTGTTCTCTGCAGCCACCCCAGCACTTCCAGGTAGATGCACAGAGAGCTAGACATACAGAGGCTCCTCCCAGTGCTGAGGGGTTGGTCACGCTGGTCCTGAAACCCCTTCAGGATTTCCTGAGTTCAGGACTGGTTTAGGTCTCCCCTCTTGCCCCATAGCTTCTGCTTCTGCCTTGTATTCTCTGGCTGACTAGTGGGCATTGGACCCCCGAAAGAAGGGCATAGCCCCATATCCATGCTTGCAGATGGAATAAGCGAACCATCAAGAAAGACATATCCTGGTGAGCAGATTTGTCACGTAATTTACCACTCACTGCCATCCTGGCAATTCCGACTCATGGCAGCCCTATAGGACAGAGTAGGACTGCCCCTATGGGTTTCCAAGGGTTACTCTTCATGGGAGTAGAAAGCCTCCTCTTTCTCCTGAGGAGTGGCTAGTAGTTTCGAACTGCTGACCTTACAGCTGGCAGCCCAACACATAACCCCCTACACCACTCCTTCAGTAACAGCCACATACACCTACACATTAAAACAACAACACTGCCGAGCCATGTACTGGGCAGTTGTTCTAGAGAAGACCATGTGTGTGCAATATATTATGGACTGATCCCCTGAGAGGCCCAGTGATGTCATGCGCTTGGCATGGCTCCAACCTTAGCAAAGTTTAGTGCCAGGCTCCTCCCTTCTCAACACCCAGCAAGCTTCTGGGTTGGCAGTTAGTGCCAACAGATGCATGCTCAGGCCCACATCGGCATAGCCTATCAAACATAATGTTAGAAAGATGAATCGCTTGCCTGATTCGATGTGTCTGGGGGCCCAGGCGTGTAAATCACATGGATCCAGATGTGTAGCAGGTCTGTGGCAAACCACTCAAACCACGAAGCAGGGAAGTTCCTCCAGCTCCCGGCTCAGCTTCAGGATCGGTCCTCGGCAGATGGCTGGGCAAACGAGCACGAGAGAAAAATTAAAGGCTGTCTGTATCTTTCAACTTGACATGGAGAGCAGTTGAGTTCTGCTAGAAGCTAAGAATGACCACAGAATGTAATTACGATCGTAATGAGAGTGGGTTAAGCTTAAACTCTTTCTCATTTTCATTGCAGTCACTGCCACGAGATGGAGTGAAGATTAATGCCAGGCCATTTCCTGTGCTTGTTATACTCTTTGTCAGTGGAATAAAACATCCTAATTTGAGTAGCTCATGGATACGGAGAAGGATGGCCCGGGAGCGGTGGCCACGCTGAACACTGGCCAGATCCCCGGGCCCCTCTGGGTTCCTCTGTGGTTGGCAGCCACCAGTGGAATAGGGGCAGGCACCCATCCTGCAGCCTGAACTAAGAGGCAGAACGCTGGCTGAACCCCTTCCACCAGGCTTCTGAGCCTCAGCTGAGAAACTGGCCGGCACCAAGGCGTGGCCACCTGGGAGGAAGGCCAAGGGGGCATCTGCTTCCAGATTAAAAACAGCTGAGTTCACACTGAATAGCATGGTCCCCATCCTGTGAACTTGATCAAGACATGGCTCTGTTCGCTTGGAGCCTCGGTCTCCGTTCTGCAGCCAAGGTTCCCAACAGCCGCTGCATTTGGGTTTTAATGAAACACAGACGAGGTGATGGACCTCACAGGCATGGCCTTGGGGTTGCAGACAGACAGCAGGGATTGGCTGCTGGTCAAGAGGCTGGAGGTTCAAGTCCAGCGAGAAAGGCCTGGCGATCTTCCAGAGCCCCAGCACTGAAAACCCTGGAGAGCACGGGGTCCCTCTTCATGGACACCAAGTCCCCATGAGTCAGAGTCAATCAGATGACAACGAATTAGGGTTTTGTTTAGTTTTTTATCATTTTATTGGGGGCTCATACAACTCCTATCACAATCCATACATACGTCCATTGTGTCAAGCACATTTGTTGCCGTTGATATTGTTTTTGTCTGGCTATGTGTTTGAGAGGGTGGGTTTGGTGGCGTTTTGGTTTTTTGTTGGCTTCGCGTCACACAGCATTCAGTGCCCAGTCAATGGCAGCACAATTACGGTGGCTGGTCCTGCCTTGGGTCAACTTCATGATCAGATGCAGGCTCATTAATATTCTGATGAGGCAACACCTCTAGGATCCTTCATTCCTATCAGTGGTTTCCCGCCAGAAGATTATTTGGGCAAAGCTGGACCTGAGGGTCTCAGCTCTGACACAGCGGGGAGCAGAGCTGGTTAGGTTCAAGGTGGAGAGGGACCCCAGGTCTGACGACCCCTTCCCACTGCTCCTATGAGGAGCCCTGTTGGAAAATCACAGCACATAGGGATGTGTGGATTGGCTCAGACTGTGCAGCCTGGCTCTCTGGGCTGTCCCCTTGTCCTTGGCAGGACACCTTGACATCTCCCCTAAACTCTAAGCACTCTTAGCCCCTGCCCCCATATCTCTGTTTCGATACTCAGCTCTCTAAACCAGCAGTTCTCAACCTGGGTCTCAACCCCTTTGGGGGTGAAATGAATCTTTCACAGGGTTGCCCAACTCATCATATGTAGCAACAAAAGTCATTTTATGGTTGGGGGGGGGTCACCACAACATGAGCAACTGTATGAAAGGGTTGCAGCATGAGGAAGGTTGAGAAGCACTGGTCTAAACTGTTTCTCTTCCTTGGGGGCCTGTATCCCCTCCGGACCAGGAACTCTGCCCAGACAGGTCTGTGTGGGATGGCTCCCGGCACAGCACTGAGCAGACACAAGCCTGAGCGAGCAACAGTGGGGTTGACCAGAGAGGGAAGGAGGGTCCCACATACACTACTCCAACGCCATCTGAGGGCTGGTACCCCAATGTGACCTGCCCTGACCCTTTAACCTCTCCTCTCTCCCCTTTCTCTGGACTGTGTCACTGCTGCCCACCTTTCACAGGGTCCTCCCTAAAGCCAAAGGAGAATTTCATGAAGACATGGGGGTTGTTGGCACCGCTGGCAGGAACCTGTCACAAGTTTACTAAATCCCATTTCATTTTCTGATGCTTGGGTGCGTTGGAAGACTACGTTTCCCAGTCTCCTCTGCAGTGAGGTCAGGGTCATGTGACTGCAGTCAAACCAACAGGATGTGATGTATACCAAATCCAGGAATCTCTGGACAGTCATCTATACCAATATTTCCCAACCGGGGCGATTTGCCTGCCTGCCCGCTCAGAGAATATTAGCAATGTGTGGAGACTACTCTCTGCTATGTCAAGTGGCGTGGGGGCCGGGGAGAGGAGAGTTCCTAGCATCCAGTACGTAAAGCCCTGTGTTATATCCTACAGTGCACGGGACACCCCCAGGCCTAACCATGGGCTCAAACAGAAAAACCGAGGAGGGCGCAGGTGCGGGTGTGGTGTCATTGTGCCGTACGTGGCAGTACTCCGAGGGGAAACCAGCTGAGGGCAGCAAACAATGACTTCAACTCCCCCGAGGCCCCAGCTACGGTCGCCTTGGAGAAATGCCAGCATCTGGAGCCACTGCTAGGAAGATCATGACCAAGGACAAGGCCTCCGTCCGCATCAGGTTGGAAGGTGGGAGGGAAACTCTTCTTCCTTGTGGGGAGCTGCCTTTGGGAGGACTTGCCATGTTTTGCAGAAGAGCGCTGGTGGCGTAGTGGTGATGCGCTGGGCTGAGATCTGCATGGCAGCGGTTGGAAACCACCAGCAGCTCCCAGGGAGAAAGCCTGGGCTTTCTACTCCCGTCAACAGTCTCCCGCAGTGGGGCGCTACGAGTCAGCATTGACTTGATGGCAGCGAGTCACCGTGTTTCCCAGCCTAGTCTAGCCTGCCTTCCACAACAGCCCCAAGGTAGCATGGCAGGAGAAGGGAAGCCCTGTACAGGAGTCTGAAGAGAGAACCAAGTCTTCCATCACTGGCCTTCTAATCTTGAGTAAGTTGGATTTCCTTTGGGAGCCACAATCTCTTTACAAAAGGAGGAGAGCAAAAGAGGTGACTTCCAAGTCCCTCCAACTCCAAGACTCCTGAGGGCTGGATTCCATGAGAGCCTCTGCCAGAAATATGCTATGTCCTGGGAGCCAGAAGGGACACGGCGTGTACGCTGACTGATCAACGAAGCCGTATCAGGTGTTCAAATGACAGCGGGGTTATGTCAGGAAGTGCCAGTGAGCTTGAGGAATTCATATCAAAACTTGTAGGGATGAAATGACATGACATCTATGATAGGCACCCAAGATGCCACCCCTTGGCGTCCATGCCCTGTATAATTCTCTCCCCTTGGGTATGGGCTGAACCTATGAATGAAATGAAGTATCACTGGGATGATGGGTTTCTCTAACCTTGAGTTCGCCAAAAGGGAGATTACGCTGAGTTGACTGACCTCATTGATTGAGCCCTAAAGTGTCAGGTATTTTCCTGCTGGCCCTGGACAAACTGCCTAGCGTGAACTGCATCTGCACAGGGGCAGTCTCTAGACACGAGGAGCCTCATCCCCATGACCACATGTGCGCTCGGAAAAGGGCCCGAGTCGGGCCGACACTTTGGTTGTAGCTTTGTGCAGCCTGAGAGAAGGGGCCAGCTGAGCCAAGGCTCTTGAGCATTGGAAAGTGAGAGCCAACAAACGCGTGCTGCATAAATGGCCAAGCTGTGATGGGTTCTGGGAGTTGCTGTGAAATTATTCAGCAAGAAGCATGAGGGAGAGTCAAAGCAAGTTTGACAGAAATCTAGTGGTGGCTGAGCCCAAGGGGTCGGTGTGTCGAAGTCCACCACAGTACTCTGCCCACTTGTGTGAAGGTCTGAATTCCAGAGAAGGCGCTCCTTAAAGAATGCCACATCAGACTGCTACCTTTAAGGTAGACGCCCTGGCCATTTTATTCACCACTGTCCCTATCCCTCCTGGCACCCAGTAGGCACACCCTCCATAGCTGTTAGATAAACCGACTGACATATTTTGTCTGACTTTACTTATCTCCTGTTAGTTGATAAGCACCGCCCATCTGTCTGTGTGTCATACTGGGGGGCCCTCACATTTCAGACTCATGCCAGCATCTGTGGTGCCCATGTAGTACATGCCAAGGGGATCGCCATGGTGACGGGTTACAGCACTGCTTCCAGACACAACCAAATACCAAACCATGAGTCAGAGGCAACTCTCAAGAAGAAGAGTAGTGCATAACCTCGTGGGACTGTCCCATCTGATTCGCCCTGAGCCCCCGGCAGTCAGCAACATGAGCGCCATTGTCCAGGTGAAAGAGTTGAGGCCCAGGGCGCTAGTGATTCCAAGCCAGGTGATCAGTGACTGATGAGACTAGGACTGAGGTCTTCTGGCTCTTGATTCAACGCGCCCTGGCCTCACTCTGCAGTCTACTACCCGCCATCCAGGTTGTCTTTGGGATTTAAATGGCTGCTGGTTCGCTGTGGTTTATCAGGAGAATTTACGCACCGCCGCCGTCATCTTGAGACATCCGTTAGGAAATCCAGGCAGGCAGGTTAAATGTTAATTTCCTTTCTACTGTACCATTTTCTAACCTCCTTCCATGAATCAACGTGAGTAAAAGGTTCTTCACTTACCGACATAAAACAAATTGAACAGATTATGTTACTTAACTGAGGAGGAACTAATCCTGCCGTGGAGTCTGGTCTAGCCTCGGCTGAGCTTTGGCTCCATAGTAGCATTAATTTTCAAACAAGGTCTGCCTTTTTAAATGTCATTTTACACTGATCTCATTCACATATCAGACTGCAGCCCATTGGTGGTCCTGCTGCAAGGCTCTGTAAGCCTGCCATGTCCCACACTGCTCCAGAGCCGGCCACGAATCGCCGTCAGGGCCAGCCCGTGAGTCAGGTCTGTGGGGAAACCACTTCTAAAGAGGAGATGGGTGACACGGAGTGTGCTGAGGGCTTGCGGGGAGCAAGAGCCTTCCCCGATGCAGCTGATTAGCACAGCCCACTCCCTATTTCTTTTTCACACAGCATCCTGCTCACTGAGAGAAAGGACGCTAAGTTCCTGTCACCTGGGGTCATTGGACTCCTGTTCAGAGTGGTCTTTGGGGGAGTGAAGGGGCCCTTGTCTCTGAGTCCAGGCCCTGCACAGACACACGGTTGGGTGTTGCTGGTGGAGAGATGACGGGGGCGGTGGCGGCTGTTGGTCCTCCATATGGCGTGCGTGTGCAATGGCTAGGGCCCCCTGGAGAGATGGGAGGTAGGACAAGGCTGAGCAAGAATTATGGAATCAATACCCCAGACAGGGGACTGTGAGCAGGGTAAGTGAGCAGTCCCCCACTTGCTCTGAGACATGGGCTGTGGTCAAACCCTGGCTTTCTGGTTGTAAAATAAAGACTTTAACACCACCTGGCACAGTGACATGTGTGTTACTGTGATGTTGGCACCTGTGTCCCCAGATGTTTCAGATACCAGACACCAGCCACCTCCAACATGGTGGACAGATTTCAGAGGAGCTTCCTGATTTAGACAGACTGGGAAGAAGGACCTGTGACCATTTTCAGAAAACAGTACTTGAAGGTAAATAGGCGGGTGGAAACGGTGTGGGTGGTGGCTGGGTTTTGTCTGGGACAGCACTGCAAGATGAACTCCCCGCACTGGGCAGCACCCAAAGCATGACTGGGTGCTTCGCAACGTTGGGTGTAGATGAGCCAAGCTTTCGAGACTCTCACTGCTGATGTGGCGTAAGTAGAAATGAGGAGACATGCCACAAATATGTATTGTTCATCAGAACATGGAATGTATGATGCCTGAATCTAGGAAAGTTTCAAGATTGCTGCCCTATGCATTGGTGAGCTGATATAGACTGGGTCGGCCATTTTGACCTGGAAAAGCACATGGTCTACCACGCCGGAAATGATCCCCTGAAGACAAAGTGTGTCACATGTATGGCCAAAAGAACGTTTCAAGATCTATCCTGAAGTACAATGCTGTCAGTGATGGCCAACCACTGAAGTCGAAGATGAAACACATTGAACTGAAACTGACCAAATGCGCAATGAAGCTGCCTTGATAATTCCTCGTGATTGGAGTGTAACTGTCGGGGACAAAGAAGAAGGGTCCGCAGTTAGAAAATGCAAAGTTGGTACCAGACGTGATGCCACAGGTCACATGATAGAATTTTGCAAGAACACCGACCTATTCCTTGGAATGTTTTTTCAACAGCATCAATGTGACCACATGCCTGGGCTTCACCAGACCGAATGCACGGGAATCAAACTGACTACTCCTCTGGAAAGAGACTCTGGACAAAGAATCTCAGCAGCAGCAGAACTGGACCAGGGGCCAGCTGTGGAACAGGCCGTCAGTTGCTCAGATGCAAGTTCAAACTGAAGTTAAAGGAAAGTCACAGGAACCAAAGTGCAGCCTTGAGAACATCCGATCTGACTTTATCAACCAGCTCGAGAATGGGTCTGGTTCATTGAACCTACTGGCTGAAGTCCAGAGGAGTTGTGGGGTGACATCAAGGACGAGGAAGGGGGCAAGCCCAAACGGATGCCATAAGAGACTCTGAAACTTGCTCTTGACTCTAGAGTGGCTGAAGGCAACGGAGAAGTGATAACGTGGAAGAGCTGAACAGAAGGTTCCGAGGAGTTGTTCAGGAAGACAGAGTAAAGTATTCTCGGGAAAGGTGCAAAGACCTTTGGGATTTCCAGTGTGTGGAGCACAGGAGGAGGAGAGGCACAGCGATAGGAGCTGAGGCAAGGGCTTACGGGGGAGATAGTGGTGGGGGGTGGGAGGTAGGGAGGGGAGGGGTTTTCGGGAGCCAACAATGTATGTGGAAAGGGGGAAGGGAAACTGATTGTGATAACACAACTCATTTGAAAAGCGATTTAACGGTAAAAAAGAAAAGGTTCTAAAATTGTGGTGATGATTGCATCATTCTTCATGATTGATTGTCTTAATGGTTGCATAATTCTTCATGAGATGATTGAACTATTTAATTGTATGGTATGTGGATTATCTGCCAATAAAAATGGAAGAAATTTTTAGTAGATAGATCAATAAAACTTTTAAATTTTTCAGAAAAGAAAAAAAAGTGCAAAAGCCTGGCATTCGAAAAGTCAAAGGAAACAACAGGCTCAGCGCTGCTCAAGCGGAAAGAGCTGAAGGGACTAGTCAAGCCCTGAGCTGCAGCACTGAAGGAGTCTCTGGGTAAACTACTGAGCAGGGCACAAGGCTGCAAAAGAAGGTGCAGGAAAACGCACCGTCACTACCAAAAAGTACTGGTAGGTGTTCAACCATTTCAAGAAGTAGCACATAACCCACTCTGCCACCAGGGCTCTTTGATGTGGAGATTAGATGCCCAGAATCAAGGGGGCAACAGGGTCATACTGTCCCCAAGGCTGTTAGGGAAGAACCCCTCTTAGTCTCTTCCAGCTTCAGGCACATGCCATCATCTCTCCGATTTCAGCCTCCATCGTCCCTCAGCATGTGGCCTGTCTGGGTCTCCGCAGACCTTCTGAAGCACGGCAGTCATACTGTACTGACCCTCCTCACTCCAGCATGACCTCATGTCAACTGCTAACAAGCACAAAGACCCTAGTGCCCAGTCAAGTGCTTCCTGAGCTCAGGAAGGGCGTGACTATCGGAGCTACTTGTTCACCCCAGTGCAGAGAGAGACTGCTGACTCTTCTTTCACCTGCCACACAAGGAAAAAGAGCCTGTCCCCAGGGATCAGTGTCCAGTGGCAGCCTGACTCGATACGGGGCGCATACACACTCTACCTCACTCACGACAGCTGCGCAGCAGCAGCAACCCCATTTCACGGATGGGCCCATCAAGGTTCGCAACATGAAGCAGTAAACAACAAAGCCCAGATGTGACTATCCCCGACACCTGGCTCTGGGCAGCAGCTTGTCGCTGAAGGGACAGTTCTAGGCAGAAGCCTCCGCACATCTAACGGGCCGTCTTAGCAGCACCCGCTGATGACGTGCCCCTCATCCTTTCATGACTTCGTGGGGGGCCCGAGGGACAATCAAAGGAGAAGAACTTAAAAGCCACTTTAAATTTCAGACCCAATTCAATTTTGAAATATCACTCACGAGACGTAGCTCCTAGACGAAATTTCTAGATGACGAATACTCTTCCTTGTCCACTTCAGGGGAAATGAATGTGGCTGCTAACATTTGACATCAATCGTCCAATCACATGTTGTCATGTCATTACTCAGCCCTGCCACAAAGGTAGAAGAGAGAGGCCACCATCACAATGGTGCTACTGGGGACAAGGACTCTGGTGATGATGGAATACAGAACGAAACAGAGTTTGGCTACAGAAGCTTGGCGTAGTGGGTCATGTTGGGGAGGAAATGGGATAAGGAACTGGAACTTTACCAAGGGGACTATTCATTTCCGGAGCCACTTTTAAACGCCCATCTGCATAGTGTTTGGTTCTTATGTGCCATTCCACCCCCATCATCTGCGCACGACTTGTGTGGTACTGGAAGATATGCCACTGATATTGCAAATGCCAGTCACGGGTTTTAGCAAAGCTTCCAGACTAGGACAGACTAGAAAGAAACGGCTGACAAGCAACTTTAGAAAATTAGCCCATGAGCCCCTCAGGGTAACAACAGAAAATACTGTCTCATAAGATGCAGGAAAATGAGCCCCTAGGTTGAAAGTCACTCAAGATGCACAGTGACCACAACAGGGGGCTTGAGCAGGCCAACCTCATGAAGAGGGCACAGGACCAGATAACGTTAGGTTCTGGTGCCCGTAGGGGCGCCATGAGTCAGCACCAGCTCAGTGGCGCTCATAATGACAATAGTGTGCTATTGACGGGCTGTCCCAGCCACCAATTATATGATGAGCAAAGGGTCGGTGAAGAATGAAGTGGTGAAGTCTCCATCCCTGATGTGAAAGAACAGGCCCGATTCATCTCCCATATGTCATTAAAACTAGAGCCTCCAAAAGACCGAAGAAAGACAACAACTCGCACTTCTGACACCAAAACATACTATAAAAGCCACTGTAATCAAACATCCTGGGATTGGTTCACAGGTAGGCACATAGACCAATGCGATAGAACTGAGAACTCAAAATTAAGGTCCAGTCATCCATGGACAACTGAATTTGGATAAGCGGTGAAAATCCTTCAGTGGGGCAGAAACAATCTCCTCATAAGAGGAGTTGGCTAGACTGGCTCTCCACCTGCAGAACAACGAAACAGGACCTAGGCCACACCATACACAAAGTCTAATCCAACATGAACCAAAGCCTACATGGCAGATCTGAAAGTATGAAATTCCCAAAAAACAACATCGGAGAGCACTATGAGACCTAGTTACTGATAAAAATAGAATACACACATTACAGCAAATACAAAAAATAGAAGAAAGCAAAATGGATAGCTGGGATCTCATAAAATTTAAAACATAAACTCATCAAGAGACTTTATTAAAAGAGTAAATAGACAACCCTCAGAAAAAAATTATCCGATGCAGGTCTGATCTCTCAAATCTATAGAAAACAGCAACAGCTCAACAACAAGAAAAGCAATCCAATCATGAAACAGGTGAAAGATGTGAACAGACCCTCACCAAAGAGGACACTCAAAGAATCAAGAAAATGTACGAAAAGGTGTTCATACTCTAGCCATTCGGACGAACTCACTTCCATCGAGTCGATTCTGACCTGTAGTGATCCCATAGGACAAAGTAGAACTGCCCTGTGGGTTTCTCAGACTGTAACCCTTCACAGGAATAGAAAGCCTCGTCTTTCTCTCTTAGGGCAGCTGGCAGTTTTGAACTACTGACCTTGTGGTTAGCAGCCCAACACAGAACTCACCTCACCACCAGGGTTCCTTCATCAGCCACTAGGGAGGTGCAAATCAACACGAGAGTGAGGTACCATCTTACTTTTACAATGACACTAAGAAAAATCAAGAACCTGCAAGCAGCTAATGTTGGTGAGGACGTGTGGAGATCGGACCCCTCATGCACTGCCAGTGGGACTGCAAAATGGAACAACCACTCAGGAGAGTGGTATGACACATTCTCCAAAAACCAGAAGTCCTCTATGATCCGGCAACCCCGCTTCTAGCTATGCACTTTAGAGAACTAAAAATAATTACGCAGGTAGGCGCGTGCATGACTATATTCATTGTGCTTTATTCACAGTGGAAACAACCCAAATGTCCATCAATGGATGAATGGGTAAACATATCATACCCCGGATGGACCCAGAGAGCATGCTGCTGAGAGAAATAAAGGCAACTGTATCTGAGCAAATAGTGTATAATTCTTCTTTTAGAAGAAGGCAAGACTAGAAAAACATTGAAGACCCATGTCCACTGGTAGTTACCATAAAGGGAATTGGGGAGGTATACTTTATACAGTAGTTATTTGGGGTGATGAGAAAGATAGTGCCAATTATGGGCGTAAATGCGCATCACACATCCAAAGGAACAAGGAGTATTTGGGCACAAACGGATCATGTAGGTACAGCTGAGTACATAAGTGAGCGCACACAGACGTGTCTATAAACCCACCCAAACCAAACCCACTGCCACTGAATTCCTTCCAACGCATAGCAATGCTCTATAGGACAGAGCAGAACTGCCCGAGTGTTTCCAAGGCTGTGAATACTTAAGGAAGCAGACAGCCTCCTCGTTCTCAGAAGGAGCAGCACCCTTACAGTTGGCCCACAGCACCTTCACGAGTCTTTCAAGTATCTATAACTGCATGTAAATACAAATACATCTGCTGGTGCAGGCTCGCGTATTCACGAAGACACAGAGATGGTATGAATACCTCTCAGGCATAATCAAGCATCTTCCAACAGTGGTTTTCTGTTTTGAAGGCTTAGGACCACAGTCTCACGGAATACCTCGGTCAGTTGACATAACATCACCGTGGTGTTTGTAGGCCAGTGCCATCGAATCATAGCAACAACCCTACATGCAACAGCAAACCAACCAACCACGGCCTTGTCCTTCACCAGCCACACAACCGTTGCTGTGTTTGAGTCCACAGTTGAAACCATTGGGGGTCTTCCTCTTTTTCTATGGCCCTCTACTTGACCAAGCAGGATGTTTTTCCAAGGACCGGTCCCTCCTGACAATATGTCCAAAGTGTGTGAGACAAAGTCTTGCCATGCTCAGTTCTAAGGAGTCTTGTGGCTCTACTTCTGAGACATATTTGTTAGTCCTCCTGACAGTCCGTGTTATAGCCAACATACTTTGCCACCGTCAGGAGAACCTGAACACATCCATTCTTCCCTGGTCTTCCTTAGTCCCTGTCCGGTTTTCACATGCACATCACACGATGGCTACACCAGGGTTGGGGTAAGGTATACCTTAACCCGCAAAGTAACATCTAGATGCAAATGTGAAGGTGGCAAAGGTGAGTGGGCCCAATCCTCATTCTATCTTGATGAAACCGTTTACCTTGGCCTTGTGGCCCTTTTCCCAGTATCTTCTTAGGAATGTCATATGCTATTGACTGTGCCTGGGTTTGTTGTAACAGATGGTAGAAACATGAACATAGATGCTGATTTCTTATCTTAATTGTCATAGATGTTTTCTCTTGATAAATCCTTTCTCCATGTATTTTCCTTCAATGAAACTGGGGTAGACCAAAAAAATTTTTCATGCCTCAATGCCTGAAACTTGTGGACATGACTTCATACAGCAGAAAAGGGATCCTTCGATCATCTGAATGTACCCTAAATGCTGTCAGATATAACTTTATAAGAGGGAGCTGGAGGGAGTGTCAGCACAGAAGAGGAGATGTTAATGTAAAGGAGGAGGCAGAAATCCAAGTGATGAGGCCACAAGCCAATGAATATTGGCAGCCTCCGAAAGTTGGAAGGTGAAAGAAACAGATCCTCCCCTGCCGCTTCTGGTGGGTAGTGCAGCCCTGCTAGACCCTGATTTGGACCGAATGAAACTTCTTTTGGATTTCAGACCACCAGAACCATAAGAGAATGAATCTCTGTTATTTCAAGCCACCAGCATATGGTGCTGTGTTACATCAGCTGCAGTACAGTCACAGAGCAGCCTTGGCATCTACTGGGGAGCCCCTGCACTGCTGCAAAGGTGGAAGATGGTGAAGGTAGAGGGGCAGGACTTGGTGATGGCATAGGTACGTTGGAGACAATGTTTTGGGAAGAGCAGTCGGTAGCGATGATGGCCCCATTCATGGCGGGCAGGTGAAGATGGCAGGATGCTGTACGGTGACCCAGAAGCCATGGAGCTTGAGCGAAAGTTCCAGGCAGGTGACATGGATGTGCCAGTTACGCACACAGAAAAAGCAGACGGACCCCCCCACCATCCCTCGAGCTTACCCAGCGAGTCGCAGGCATAAATATTTATCTGGAGCCATTTCTACATCCGCACAGAGGTTGACAGTTGAAATTACCCACGGAAGGGAATGGAAATGTGATCCAGACCCTCTGGGAAAGGGGCCCTCTTGCCCTGATGGGTTCTTGTCAAAATATGCACAGCCCCTTGCGCATTGTTGAATTGGGTGGGCTGCGCAGCTCTCCACTGTACAACACTGGCTGGGGTGACTTATTTTCCTAAAAGCTCTAAATTCAAATATGTAGGTTTGTGTTTGCCTGTAATTAGTGTGATGTATCTATTCAGAATAACTACAACATCCCTTCCTGGTAATGAAAAGTGATTAATTACCAATTACAGCAAGGATCCGATTCCATGCGGTTCACCACCAGTCTCCCCGCCAGTGAATTGCTAGCGCGCTAATTGCAGGCATTAAAAGTTCTAGGTAATTATTGTTGAAAGATCAGTAATATTAAAAATATTGGTTACAGCTATTATTACATTTGCTCTAAATGCAACCAAGACTTAAATTTAGATCTGAGCTGCCAGCCGTTTCATCAGGCTATTTCTGTGACCGGTTTGGAACCACTGGTTTTTATTTCCTTTTCTCCAAGACTATTACAACAAGCCTATTAACAGCTCTGGGCTCCCCATTCTGTGAAGGTTTCATTAAGTGAAACAAGCTAAAAAAAAAAAAAAAAACGCACGTAGTGGTGCCTTGAGCAAAGTAGGGAGGTAATTATCTCATTTACAGATAACTACGTGCATTTCATTTTTCAAAGCACAAAGGGAAACTAGCTCTAAATGACACTTTTTCGTGCTCATTAAATTCACTGGAGAAATAGCACATTAGAAGTTTGTGAACAAATGCCATCGTGGACTCTGGCTGCAGGCTCCTACCATGAGGGACTTTGGGGGAAATGTCCTCACACCCAAGGAAGAAGGCAAGGCAGAGTCCTGGGAGCTTGAGGGGTCCCCCAACATCACCTTGAGCCTTGCTTGGAAACCTGGACGTATCTTGGCACACCCACTGGCCCTGGGCCGCCCTGTGGGGCCAGAGCCCAAAAGGAGGGAGGGTAGCAACTGGGAGTGCGCCAGTCAGTAGCCACACTAAAGTCAACACAAAGACAGGTGGGGTTGACCCCATCAAGAGGGAAAGTCTGGAATTTGGAATAGGGCTGCCTCAGCTGGGTCTTGAAGGATGAACAGGAGTTTATTGGCTACGTAGATAAGGTTAGGAAAGGGTAGTAATCCTCACAGGGCACCGGGGCTTCTCGGTGTTTTTAGAATGAGAGAAGGCATTTGGAGACCAGGAAGTATGCAGCCAGTCAAAAGCTCACACTCAATGCCGTCTGGTCCATCCCAACACATGGCGACCCGACAGGACAGAGTAGAACTGGCCCCATGGGTTTCCAAAGCTGTCCAGCTTTCCGGGAGTAGAGACCCTCATCAGTCTCCCTCAGATCAGCTGCTGACCCTTCAGTTAGCTGCCCGGCACAGAACCCACTATGCCACGAGGGGTTCCGAGACAAACAAACTCACTACCATCGAGTCCACCCAATTTCAGGCTGGTGAAAAACAGAAAACTGTCAGCCTGACCCTAAATATAGCAATGTTTGTAAATACTCAACATACAGAAAATAACTAAGTACGTATTTGTAGAGGAGCCCTGCTGGCATAGTGGTGAACCATTGGGAAGCAACCTGCAAGGTCCAAAGTTTGAAATCACCAGCAGCTCCTCAGGAGAAAGACGAGGCTTTCTACTCCCATACAGAGTTGCGGTCTTGGAAACCCACAGGGTCAGTTCTGCCCTGTGCTGGAGGGTCGCCCTGAGTCAGGGTGGACTCGGGGGTAGTGAGTTTGGTTTAGAGCCGTTGGGACAGACAGACCTTGAAGATGGCAGACCTTCACATTAAGCCAATGTCACCATAAGGAGAGTCACGTGCATTCAGCTTCCCTGTGCATCTGAAAGGTTTGCACCATGCGTGATCACATTATGAAAGTCTGAAAGTTGTAAGAATGACTAGCAATGTGACACACAGACATGGCATGAAGTCAGGGTGTTGAAGAAAGGAAATCGACAGTCTGGCAGGCTGCAGGCTTGCCCCTGACCTTCAGCTGTAAAAACGCAGGACCAGGGAGGCTCAATAAAGCGAGGGCCAGTAACACGAGCCACGCCTGCCTGTGCCAGCGAGGGTGTTGAGCTGTGGGAATTACAATATCTAGCGAACTGCTTCAAAGCAGAAAACAGAAGTGTCTCGGCAGGTTATCTCAAAGCAGTAAAATCGTATGCACAAGGAGCAGGGATTGAGAAGAGGGCTGTCCCTTCTCCGCACTTCTCGAAAATTCCCTGAGTTTCCACTAAAGAACATGCACTTGAGGTCAGAAAAACAAAAATGGGGGAAGGGTAATCTACATAAGAAATAGACCCAGGCAAGCCTCCAAGCCCAGAGAGCTTCTCCATCATCACTGTTGCTGCTAGCCACAAAGTCAGCAGTTCAAACCCACTCGCTGTCCCAAGAAAGAAAGGTCGGGCAAATCGCTTCCTTTAAGATTATCTTGGAAGCCTTATAGAGCATCCTCCTCTGTTCAATGTGGTCGCTATGCATCTGAAACATCTCAGTGGCAAAGGGTTTGGTTCTTGGTTCATGTCATCAAGGGATCCTGCTCTGACAAATTTCCCGATAAAGGGAGGCAAGGTTAAACCTGAAGACGGTGTAATGAGCTGCTGAGAACCTGTTCAGATTCTATAACCACCAGAGACTTAAAAATAATAATTAAAAAATATTGAGTGGCCACTGGAGGTCCCCTTACAGAGGGGTCTAGGTGAGGAGATGAGTCAGTCAGGGTGCGATGTAGCACCGATGAAGAATATAGCTTTCTTCCAGTTCCTAAATGCTTCCTCTCTGCAGCCCCCCCACCCCACCCCCCAACTACCATGATCCGAATTCTGCCTTGTAAGTCTGGACAGAGCAGAGGATGTACACTGGTGCAGATAGGAGCTGGAGACACAGGGAATCCAGGGTGGATGATACCTTCAGGACCAGGAGTGTGAGGGGCAATACTGGGAGGGTAGAGGGTGAGTGGGTTGGAAAGAGGGACCCAATTACAAGGATCCACATGTGACCTCCTCTCTGGAGGACGGACAAAAGAAAAGGGGTGAAGGGAGACGTCGGACAGGGCAAGATATGACAAAATAATAATTTATAAATTATCAAGGGCTCATGAGGGAGGGGAGCTGGGAGGGAGGGGGGAAAAGAGGACCTGATGCAAAGGGCTTAAGTGGAGAGCAAATGCTTTGAAAATTATGAGGGCAAAGAATATACAGATGTGCTTTACACAATGGTTGGATGTATGTATTGTGATAAGAGTTGTATGAGTCCCTAATAAAATGTTTAAAAAACAAAAACTATTTGGACGTAGGGCCATTGCTCGTGGAAATGCAAACCAGTGCCGCCTCTGTGGAAAACAGTCAGCCAGTTCCCCAAAAAGTTCAACACGGCGTTACCATATGATCCAGCAATGCCACTCCTAAAAGAGTCAAAATCAGGGATTCAAACCATCCTGGTACACAAATATGCATTCACAATAGCTCAAAGACGGAGCCAAGCATACCCACCCAGAAGGAAGGAGAAACAAAAGGCGGACTAGCCACACGCGGACACTGCCACACTCAAACCGAGAAGCGAATCCTGACGGCTGCTGCAACGTGCACGCTGCCGGGAGGCAAGCCAGACACCTAGAGTCTAATTATGCATGGGAAACACCCAGAACAGGCAAACTCCTAGAGACACAACGTGGGTGACAGGTTATCGGGGACAGAGGGAGAAGAAGTTATTGCTTAACGGGTGCCGTTGTTGTCCTTGTCCTTGTTGTCCCCCCTCTTTTCCCTCTCGTTCTCCTGTCTTCTCTTCCTCCTTGGCCTCGCTCTCGTTCTCGCTCTGTGCCATCGCGTGCACTCGGGCGCCAGCGACCCTGCGTCCAGCAGAAGGAAGCGCTGTCTGCGCGGGGCTGTCCTCCCAGGCAGTCCTGCGGGAGCCCATTGCTGCAGCTACCATGTTACCCCACCTCGTTCAGCATCGGCCTCTCTCTCGCTGCCTTACCAAGCATGGGGCCCTTTTCCAGGGGCTGGTCTCACCTGATAACATGTCACACAGGTGAGACGAAAGCTCGCCATCCTCCCTTCTAAAAGAGTGTATTGCGCACAGAGCTTATATTTGGGGTAACAAGAACATTTTGAAACACATAGGCAATTAGTATCACAGAACCGTATGCTTACACGAGGTTGAAATGGCAACTGTCATGTTAGATGTATGGGTTTTTCCACTCTATATTCTAATTCTCTGTCCCAGGGAGCTGAGTTCTGCCTCCACCGTCCACACCTCATCACACACACTTGTCCAGAAGCTTCTGACGGGCACCATTTTGAGTCTGCCTCATGCTGGGCAGTGTCTCATTCCATGGGACATTAGGTCGCCGTGAGTCCAAACTGAGTCTTCAGCACCAAACCATAATGACAAGGATTGTGCTCATGGGACAGGGTGCCCTTGAAAGGATGGCCCTGCCTGAGGAGGAGGCTGCCGATCGGCAGAGCCAGCCTGCACAGCCCCGCCAGGTTAAGCATCCTGAGTCCTTCCGGGCAGAGGCACATTTTCTGGCATTCGCTCAGCGTTCATTTGTTGTGGGCAGATCTATTGTGTGTGTGTTTTCCTTTTAGTGCGCTGTATACAGCAAGCAGGCCCGCTGCGAGGGAAACAGGGCTATAAAACCCGGCTGATTGATGCGATCCATCACCATTTTTAGGGTCCGTTGCACAAACTATTTTGACAGTTGAAGCTCATAAATTAACGAGCTGGCCCAAAGTGGCACAATGAAGAAGATGTGGAGGCCGAGTCCGTGTAAGCGCCACTGATTACTCAGAAACTCGGGGTGCAGGCGGGCAGCCTCCCTCTTTTGTTCCTGCTTAGCTACAAGATAAATGTCTGAAGCTCAGGGCCCCGAGCACTCAGTAATAAAAACCTTTTAGAGGGGAGAGCCTTGCACTAGTTAAAGAAACCTGTTCCGTTTTTCGGGGGGGGGGGGGGGCGGGGATGGAAGTCAGGTTTCCCAGTAACAGCCCTTTTCTTAAGACCAGAGAATTCCACTCTTGGAAGGGAAAGAAGGGGGAAAGAGGAGCGAGTAAGAGGAGGAGAGACTTGGACGTGCAGGATACATTGTGCGGGGATTAAAGAGAACAGGCACAGAGGCTGGACATCTGGGAGGCACCCACCCAGCACTTTCTAAGGTGTTTGCAAGATGAATAAGGAAATCCGTGGCTCTGGCGCCCCAGTGGCCTCTTACAGAGGTTCCAGCACCCGGTTTACTTTGCGAGAAGGGAACCTGTGTGTGACAGGGAGAGGCTTAGGTCCTCTAAGGGTTTTCTAGAGCTTTGCCGTTAGCTGCAGCCGAGGGGATTTCTCATGTTATGAAGGCTCTGATCTTTAAAGAGGCAGACCGCCAGGCAGGGTGTGCAACCCACCAACCTTGCGGCTTTGCTGTTTCAGTGCCTTCGAGTTGGTTCCGACTCATGATGACCCGATGTACAACAGGACGAAACACTGCCGGCTCCTGCGCCGTCCTCACGATAGTTCCTAGGTTTGAGCCCATCACTGCAGCCACCATGTCCATCCATCTCACCAAAGGGTTTCCTCTGCATCGCTGCCCCTCTACCTCTACCAAGCATGATGTCCTTCTCGAGGGACTGGTCTCTCTGGACAACATGTCCAACATACCTGAGACAAAGCCTCACCATCCTTGCCTCTAAAGAGCATCCTGGCTGTTCTTCCAGGACAAACTTTTTGTTCTTTGGACAGTCTGTGGCATTTTCAATATTCTTCACCAACACCATCATTCAAACGCATCCATTCTTATTTGGTCTTCCATATTCGATGTCCAACTTTCACAGGCATATGAGGTGGAAGGTGCACCTTAGTCCTCAAAGTACCATTTCAGCCAGTAGTGCTTAGCTGTCTGTACCACTGAAGGGCTGTATATCTGTATATCCAGGGACTGTGTATGACAGAGATATAGAGAAATAGATAGATAGATAGATAGATAGATAGATAGATAGAGAGAGAGATAGATAGATAGATAGAGAGATAGATAGATAGCTAGATAGACAGACAGATATCCAGGGACTCTGTGTGTATATCTCCAGATAATATATATATATATAGTATATCTCCAGATACTATATATATAGTATATACACACACATATATATCCAGGAACTGTATATATGTATCCAGGGACTGTATACATGTATGTATATCCAGGGACCATATATAGGTGTGTGTCCAGGGACTGTATATATATATGTGTGTGTGTGTATATGCAGGGACTGTGTGTGTGTGTATGGAGAGACTATACGTGTTTGTATATCCAGGGACTGTAGGCATATGTGTATATCCAGGCACCACATAGATGTAAGAGCCAGTGGTACAAGGCTAAGCCTTGCCTGCCACCCGAAGGCTCAGTGGTGGGAGCCCACCAGCTATCCAGGGAGAAACTTTGGCAGCATGCTTCCATGAAGGTGTACCGCCTTGGAGAGGCCATGGCACTAACCTGGTCTGTCCTCCACGTCACTAGGAGTGAGGAACAAAGCCACAGCAGCAGGCTGAGTGTAGAAGTATAGCGACACACCTCGTACTTCACTCCCCCTGGTTGCTGTTCTCAGCTGGCGCGGTGCTGGCACACTGAAGGTCTATGGCAACAACCCTGCACGGGGCCAGTCCACGCGCTCACTTTGCGTGTCTGCGTCAAGTTCTCCTCATGCTCTCAACCTTTCAAATGTTCATGCAGTACTACGGTCTGCTTAGCAGGTTACAGCGTCATGTTATGCATCCCGGATCCCAAAAGGTACTGAGGAACCACAGGACCCCCGAGTGACCCAGTGGCCTAAGTTCCAGGCTGCAGACCAAGGGGTCTGTGCTTTGAACCCATCAACCACTTTGACAGTAAAAGATGAGCCCGTCCGCTTCCTGCACGTTTTGTGGTCTGGGAAACCCTCCAGAGCCATTCCATTGGCTTGGAACCGACTCAGTGACAGTGGGTTGGGCTGGGTTTGGGTGGAAAGGCAAAAAGTTCATTGGATTCACTTTCTGGCAGTATTTGCTTTGCGGCAGTTGTCTGGAACCCGTCGGAACCCGTGCCCTCTGGATGTCTGCCTGTACACACGCACACACGCGCCCAGGCACTCGGGCATCGCAGGGCACGGCCCCACCAACAGCCCTGTAGTTCACACCCGAAAGTAATTATTGGCAAAGAACAAGCGATGGGTCATGACGCTGCCCTTCCCAGGGGTGTGGTGAGAGGTGGAACCGATTAGAAGTAAAGTCACAGTTAGATCTGAACGCCATTTCCTAATTGAATAAAATGTACTCGGTCTCCTTTTCCTTATGAAAGTAATTCCCTGAAAGGACCTAAAAAAATAAAGCCCAGAGAACTGCATTACCGAGCCACAAATAGCAGGCTTTCTGTGGAGCAGACATCACCCGCATTTCAACCCAGAAACTTCTAAATCACTAGGAGAATTCAGGGAATGTATTCTGGTTTGACAGCTGTTGAGCCAGAAAGCATGCTGCCTTATAAGAAGCGAACTCTGTGAAGATTTATTCTTGTTAATGGATTGGAAATTAAAAGGGCTTCCAAGTGCCCATTAGAGACCCAGCTCAGGGAATTCGGCTCTGTGACAAGGAGACTTTCCCTTTACAAGTGCTGGGAATTGGGGCTGAGAGGGCAGGTCAAAGGCACTTGGATTGTGTCTACACGAAGCCAAAACAAGTGTTTGAAAAGTGAGGGACGCAATCAGGCCAGTGGGCCACTTTGTCTGCACAAGTCCGAGATGCCAGGCTGACCAGGTGCTCCCCCATCAACTCTGAAATCAGAGGAAGAAAACTGGACAGAAACTCAGCCAACCTGCCCGGTGCAGAGGAGAGATCCCAGGTTCCAGAAACTTCCGAGGAACCATCCCCGAACTAATGGGCTCTCACCCCACGTTTCATGAAGGAGGTGGGGCTGCTGGGGGCCAGGTTCAACAAGTAAAAATGCAGTACAGCAGCTCAACTGGAGTTCTAGATACACACCAATAGGGTTATTTTGTTTCTAACTCTATGTCATATTGGCCTTGGAACAAATGAATCCTTTAAATATATATATTGTTGATCTGAAATTCACATGTAACTGGGCATCTTCTATTTTCTCTGGCAAGGTGATTGGAGAGGGCATTTCCTGGGGACAAGGATGAAATCTGATGTTTCTCTCCACCGCAAGCCTGGCATCCAGGTGGTGCTCTGTCTGCAAACTAACCTGATGGAGGGAGCCAGTGGACTGCAGTGACCCATTGGCTGGAGACAAAGAAGAACCCCCTCAAACGGTAGACCCCTTCGGTGCTCTGAGGGGCGGGTAAGAGAGAAGAAAGAGAGGAGTGCTTTCTGGAATGCGCCCCTGGAGAGTTCCATGCTGTGCTGCTGGGGAAGCTGTCACAGGGTCTTGTGGAGAGGTGGGGCTGTTCTGGAAGCCTACTGAGTATTAATGCAGCGCCAGCTCCAGGGTCCCTGGAGAGTGAATGCCAGGATTGGTGCCTCAAGAGCCCGGGCGAGGTGCTGTGCCAGGCCCTCTGTGAGTCTGGTCCGACTCAGTCCTCTCACCAACTCTGTGCGATGCATAGATCACGTCTTCGTTTTCCATGAAGAAACGACATCCACTCTCAAACAAGACCTGGCTCACTAGCTGCGTAAAGACTAGTGGAATCCTTGAGACAAGGGCCTCCAGTCATCCCTCAAGCCTGGATCTGAACTCAACCCCCCCCCCCATGGCTCCACTGTCAGCCCAACAAGAACACATCTGCAAGGTGAAGCACGGGGGCAGCGGAAATGAGGAAGGTCCTAGGCAAGTACAATGGACAGACTGCTGCGAGCACGGGCTCAAACCTAAGAACCACGGGGAGGGTGGGGCAGGACTTAGCAGTGCCTCGCTGTTGTTTATAGGGTCGGAACCCACTCGGGGCATCTAACAAGGACAACACCAAGGGGAACAGGAACATCAGGGATGCATGCACTCCTTGGATCTATCACTCCTTTGGGATCAGCATTAGGCTGGAGATAAAGCTCAGGGCACAGGACGGGAAAAGAAAGAAGGATGAACGCAACTGGGGAGCCCATGGAGGAAGTGGAAAGAGCGCTGCTACGGGCTGTCCATGAAACAGTTGTTGTTGTTGTTCTGTTTGATTAAAGGACATGCAAGAGAAGACACTGACCATGGGTCACACCTAGGCACCTGACCTTGAACCTCTGCTGCCCAGCCTCCTGTCCCCAAACTGTGCTGCACTCATGACCCTCACCATCCAGCCGCAGTCCATCCCAAGACCTGCTCTCCTCATAGGCCACTTCAGCTGTTACCAGGCTGGGAAGCCAGGCCCCCTCTTTGGGCCATCACTGCAGGCCACCTCTGCTTGGAAGCAGCTGTGGAGCAAAGCACCCAGAGATGGAAGTAGGGAGGGAAGCAGACTGTGACATGGTATGGCTTCGAGCCCAGCTGTCACCATTGACCTCCAAGCAGCTGAGACAGAGCTCGCATCTGCCCTCCACTCTGAAAATGAAGGCTCGCACTTGCCGAGGCCTTTGACGTGTTGTTGTTGTTGTTTGGGGGATGGGGGGGGTCATCAAGTCCCTCCCCACTCAGAGCGAGCCTCGGTACAACATAAAGAAACACCACCCAGTCCTGTGCCATCACTGCAGCCACTGGGCCAATTTGCCTCATTGAGGGTCTCCCTCTGTCTCACTGACCCTGTACTTTCCCCGGCATGACCTCCTTCCCAGGGTCAGGTCCATTCTGAAAACCTGCCCAAAGAACCTGGGACACGGTCTCACCAGCTTCACGTCTGAGGAGCCTTCTGGAGGTGCTTCCTCCAGGATGCATGCATCCGCTCTGGCGGCCCGCGCAGGACGCATCAGTCTTTGCCAACACCACCAGGCAAACGGAAATTCTTGGGGCTTCCCTGGGCAGCTTGTCGAAAAGACCGTGGCTGGGGTGAGGCACACCTTAGCCCTCAAGTGACATATATGCTTTTTAACACTTTAAAGAGTTCTTTTGCGGCAGATCTGGCCCGTGCAATCCATGGACATTGCGTTTGGTAAAACAGAGAGGGTCTGTGAAAAGGAGGAGACCCCTCCGAGGGATCAAATGAAAGTATGAAGTCTTCATGCTTTCCCCTCCTCCGGCCCAGAGCGTCCCCCACAGAGTTGCCTTTGGAACACCTGCCAGCCAGTCTCCTGACAGGAGGAGCCACCAAGCTCAGAAGCGGTGGGCGTGGTGGATGCATGGGAGTGGGAGTGGACGGGGAGACACAGGGCCCTCACTGTCCCACCAGGGCTGTTGCCCTGGGTGTGAGTCTCCCCTATTCCACCATGCCCTCCTCCCAGAGCACCCCTAAAAGCCCCTGGGCCTGGGAAATGGACACGCTATTTCTTCCCCACTTTTAATTACAAGCCTGGCTTGGAGTCCCCGCTGCCCCCAACCTGATCCCTCCTGGGCCAGAAAGAGGACAAAAGCCATTGGATTCAACTTCCAACCTTGACTTCCTGCATGTTGTGTCCTTGGTGGGAGGGGAAGGAAGAGCGAATTAGGGACAGCAGCATGAAATGGACAGCCAGGAGTGTTTGTCATTTCCTTTTCTGCTTCTTTTCCATGAACCAAATCCAAACGCCATTGCTAACAAGCAGCCAAATGAATGCTCACGTTGCCCCTGGTGGGTTGGCACACCAAAAGGTGACCTTCAGCCCTGCCTCATCAAGAAGCCCCTTTTTACATTCATGGAGCTCAGAGCCTGTGGTTAGGTGCCCCCCCCTCACCCACACTCAAGCTCACGCGCACCCAGCTTCCCCCTGGTGCCTAAGGCTGCTCCCCACCCCCTCTCCCCTGACAGCTACTTGCCAGCTCGGAACTGCAAAGGAAGGGCCCCCCGCTGGTTTGCCACCTCACCCGGGAATGATTAAAGGTAGAAGTTTTTCTGACATTAGCGACAGAAAGAGTACAGTTAAAGGTGCTTTAGAAAGGGAGAGGCGCATGAAGAGATGGTACTCGACGACGCACTATTAAAAGCATCATGCTTGTTAAAACCAGTAAAAGGCAGGGAATCGGGAGAGGCAAAGACAGCTTCCTGGCCAATTAAGGCGAGGGGCACCCACCTTGAAGGTCCCTTTGAATTGTGGCCGCCAGCCCATGCCCCTCCCCTCCCGCCGCCCCCTCCTCAGGCCATTCAGAGGTACATTAGGGGGAGGGGGACAGCGAGTGACAATGCTCCCCCAAGTTCACTTCTCGCTTGTTGCAGGCGACCCATTTAGAGCTGAATGGCTGTGTTCAGAGACCGCGCTAAATGACTCCTCCGCCGCTTCAGGAAGCCACTTGGTTTTGTCATTTTTTTTTTATTCCACAGAAATAATTGATAAACCGCCCGGCTGTCCACCTTGGAAGGGAGTGCCTCCTCCCTCGCCACCTGGTTAAAATCCCTCCTCCCCTCCCCGCCTCCCTCCATCCATTTCGCTAGCCGCTGTTTAAACAATACTTCATCAAAGACAGCCTGGAGCATATAAGAAAGCTCAGTAGAGTAAATAAAAAAGTCCCCCCAAAAAAAATCACCGGCTGGAGGGTAAGTACTTTTATTCCTGTACTTCCATTGCCTGGGGGAATTATTATGCCGGGCGGGAGGGAGGAGCCCCAGGGCCCAGCGCCTTCCCCACCAAATGGATTGCCTCTCTGCCTCCTTTCTCTCCCCTGCTCTCAAGAGTCCACTGATTACAACCAAGTGTGGCCATCCATTCTGTCTTATTGACAAAGGTCCTTAATTACCCGGCAGCAGTAATACCTGCTATTAAATTCGGCTAAACAGAGGCCGCAAATTAGCTGTGGAGCTCAGCACCTTTTGTGTGTAATTACGGGAGTGGGGTGGACGGGCGGGAGGCCGGATAACTGACCCCAGCCACAGAAGCGGGGAAACCTTTGTTTATCACCTGCGGTGGGGGGCAAAATGTGAAATTAAAACCTCTCCATCAGCTCAAGGCCTTTGGAAGGCCCAGGGGAAGGGGGGTGAGGGGGAGGGAAGGTGTGGGGGACAGGGAGGAGATGGTGGAAAAAGGAGGGGGGGAAAAAGGCAACAGGCCCCGAGCCAACCCTGCTGGTTGGTATTTCTAAGCATTTCGCTGGACTGCAACTTCCACTGGCAGTTGATTAACTGGACGCGCGACTAATTCAGGAGCTAAGTAATTGCAAAGTCCAAAATGGCAGCAACCCAAAAAATGTAGGCTACGTCAGAAGGTATATGCTGTATTTCCCGACGCCTTTAACCTGCATTTAAGAGCCTGTTTAACGCAATTGCAACCCATAAACACCTGTCACTTATAGGCTGACCTTTTCACAGGGCTGCGTGTGGAGCCTCTGGATTAATGAGAGCCCTTCCAAACTGGGTCGCTCTCATCTGCAGCCGGCCCGTGGATAGCGCCAGTCCCCGAGCCTCCTTGGCGTTTCACTGAAGGCAATTACTTTGGGGGAAATTTCCTTTAAATATGCTCAACTTCCCTTTCCATTACGGTGGAGGTAAGGTTAGCCGTCCAGAGCCGGCAGCCGAACACTGAGTGATCAGAAGCAATAACGTAACACCGAGCATGTAACATCAAGATAATTAAATTTCATTAAGGTTTTAATCACTCTGAGTGGAAGCTATTAAAATTCAGGGGGTTCCCATCACACCTGGAGAACCCACTTCTAGCTTGTCCCCGGGAGAGAGGGAACTGGGGTCAGCCAGACATTTGACCCCAACTCCCCTGAGCAACAGCTAGTTCTGACAGGACCTGGGGCTCCTTGCTGGCCGGCCATGCTCCACGGAGAATTTACCTGGCTCTGTCTACCCACTGGCCCTCCATTCCCTTTGACAGTGTCCAATACAAAGCCTGCCCCTGCCCTTGTTCGTGAAGCCACACCATCTTTAGGTGGGTGTCATGTGGCCCCAGGCCTGCTTGGCACAGGTGAGGCAGATCCTGAGGCTCAGGGCATGAAACACATCCTTGGTGCTCAATTTTGACTCAGAAACAACCTCCTCTGGGCAGCCTTTCTTTTGAGGCTGTTTTCCCAAAGTGACCGATACCGCCCCCTAGGGGTCACTGGAATGATCCAGGGGCTAAAAAACCATGATCTACAGTTTCTACTGGATTATGGGCTAGAGTACAAAAGTTGTTCATTGCTGGGGGTGCGCTAGAGCACTGAGGATTTTTTCTGAAAAGGGAGCAGTAAACCAAATAAGTTTGGGAACCTATGCTCTAAGCAAACGTAAATGTCCCTTCTCCTGAGCACTCATTTCGGGGTGTGTGTGGGGGGAGGGCTGAACCTCTGTCATGGCATATCATTCTTACCAGCTTGTGCCCCCTTTCCTCGCACAACTGGGGGGGCCCCACAAGACAGACCCTGGGCTCCAGTTTCCTCCACACAAGACGGTGCCAACTGAAACCTCCTTTCTGAATGTATCTTTCACTCGTCCATTCATGCTGCCTGCCAGGCCATCTCCGCTCGCAGGAAGAGGCCTCCTCCAACGTGTGCACCCAGCAGTGATTGGAGAAGGTCTACCATGCCCTGTGGCAGATGCTCTGGCAGAGATGCGCACTATAGGCACAGAGGTACGCTGGGTATGGAGAAGATGCTCTGGCAGCTAGGTGGGGCTTTGCTAAACAGTCACAGGAAGAAAAGAGCCCTGGAAGTGCAGCCATGGAGCAGTGGGGTTGTACATTGCAGGGCCAGCAGTTCAAACCCACCAGTCATCCCGATGGAGAAAGATGAGGCTGTCTGCTCCCATAAAGATTGACAGTCTCAGAAACCCTAAGGAGCAGTTCTGCTGTGCCCTGTGGGTCATTGTGAACTGAAGAAGACTCACTGGCAGATGGGACGGGACAGGACAGAGGTCCAATTCCAGCAGAGGGTAAGCCAACCTGGGAAGGCCTAACAAGTCTATATATACAAGGAACCGCCACAGGGCACAGCCGAAAAGCAGTGGACCAGGAGTCCTGGCACAGTGGTCCCTCAGTGTGTGGTGTCAACCACATGTCAAAGGTTTATTGCACGGTCTGTGATGGAGAAGACATGGGGTCAAAGCTGAAGAATGAAAGGACGGAGGCATGTGGGGAAGAGAGGCCGGAGGCCTGTTAAGGCAGCCCAGAGCGCCAGGCGAGGAGGTCTGCATAGTAAACAGAGGAGCAAACACATCAATTCGCTTTAGAAAACTAGACAGAATTTCCATCCTGACCCATTTCTTTGGGATGTTTGGAAAAATTCAGAGGAGGGAAGAACGGGTTAGGCACTATCCACGCTACAGCCGATTTCCAAAACTTCACCCAGAGTTGGACTTGAGTCACACACCTCAGAGGGCGCCAGCTGGCTGGTTCTGGGATGGGCAGAGCAGCACCAGGCGACCCCAGAGCCCACTGTCAGCTCTGAAAGGAACCGCCTGTGTGTGCTCCCCTGGTCAGCCAGCTCCAGCGTTCGACTGAGCGAATCTTGTACCACAGCGAGCCCTCGTGCTGTGTCCCACTGACCACCAGCGGGCTACTTCCAGCGGGCACAAACCCAGTCAGGGGAGGCCCGTATTTAAAACTATCCAGGGTTCTCCCAGACAAAACCTGGGCCTTTGCCTTTGAAAGGGGAAAGGCCAATGCTAGAGCCTTTGTAGAAAGTATCCCGAGGCACTGATTACATTGTTACTCGGTCAACTAGGAACTGAAAGGAAATGATACAGCATGGGGAGAGGCTTCCCTAATTATCCCATGGAGGGTAATCCAGGTTTCTTCTCTCTTCCTGCGCTTTCCTCCCAGGAGCCTACCTCCGACAGTGTGTTCTGTGGTGTGTTTGGTGTTTGAACTTTGGAATGAGGCCAAAAGGATCATTTAGTGATTGACTTTGCTCTGGTCCACAATAGAGAGCATGCAAGCGGGGCGCCCAGACTCCGAGCAGCCAGGAGGGGCAGCCCCTCCGAGTTACAGGCGCCCCCATCCTGCACAGGGCCGGCAAATTCCACTTGGGTCCAAGATACAGCTTCAGTTTCCACACACTAGACAAGAGTTCTTCCTAAAACAACACTCTGGAAACTCATATTCATGATCTACATCGGGCTTCTTCTAGCAACATTGGGGGGGGAGGGGGGAGGGAGAGGTGGGGTGGCAGTGGTGGCTGTGAGGTACCATCTAGTTGGCTCCACCTCCTCGTGACCCTTCGTGGAACAGAATGGAACTTTAAAAAGCCAATTCACTGCTGTCCCATCGATGCTGACTCATAGCAAGCCTGGAGGACAGGGTAGAACTGCCCCTGTGGGTTTCCGAGGCTGTACCTCTTTGTGAGAATAGAAAGCCTCATCTTTCCATGAGTTGGCTGGTGGTTTCAAACTGTTCACTTTGCAGTTAGCAGCTCAACTCATAACCGCTATGCCACCAGGGGTCCTTCAAATTAAACACAGAGAAGACCTGATATTCTGGAGAAACCCCAGCCACTTAGAAACGCTGTAGAGAACATAGCACACACGCACACGCTCTCTCTCGCGCACACGTGTTAATGCACAGAGAAGCTTTCTTGAGAGAGAGGGAGGTCCAGGTGGCCGGAGTGGCAGAAGGAACCCCAAAGCAGAAAGCTGAGAGAGCCCAAGCTCGCAAAGGTGAGGCTGTCACATTCGTACTAATCACTTGGTACAGGAATCTCAGAGCAACAATTCACGTCGTCACTGCCCCTGTTGGTGATGCCGTGTGAGGAGACTCAGTCAGACTCTTGCATGGCTAGTGGGGGTACAGGATGACACACTCCTATGTGTGAGGGGAAGGGGTTAGCATGAGTAACGGTGTGTTCTGCATATACCCTCTTCCCCTGCACACCCCTGTCTAAGACTCCAGCCCAGAAATACCAGGAGGAATGTAAAGGGCTGTCACCAGAAGGCTTTGGACATCAGCGCTGACTGTAACACAGCCGCTGTGAGTCACCCGAATGCCCAACCGTTAGGTTAGCAATGAGGTGGGGCGTGCACGCTGAGAAGCAAGTCTCTTTTGTCAATGGCAGAAGAAAGGGTGTGCATTTGCTTCTGTTTTCAGACAAGCAATGAAAGGAGAAACAAAAATGAATGAAAATGGCTATATTGCGTGGGTGAAAAGAAGAGAGCAAATATCAGGGAGGAAGGAAGCCTCTGCCCCCAAGACCCCTCTGACTCAGAGCACCCTTAGCTCAGCCGCTCATATAGGCTGTGATCCTTTCCTGGGGCACAAAGCCTCAACTTTCTCTCTCGGGGAGGTGGGGGGGGGTGTTGGTGGGTTTGAACTTGAACTGCTGACCTAGTAGTTAGAAGCTAAAACTTACTCAACATCGCAACCATGGATCCTAAGACTTCTGTAGATGAACCCTGTTAGATAGTCTCATTTTTTCACTTAGAACCAGGGCATTTTTTTTCCTAGTTAAGCATAATAATAACCAAAGAGAAATCCTGACAACCTAAAGCATACCGAGACAAATGAATCGAATTGTATATCAGGTTGGTGAAATAGAAATGGGCATATGTAGAAAAAAAAATTTCAATTGTCTTTAAAGTCCAATGTTTGTTAAATAGACCTAATGGGATACAATGTAAGGACAAAAAGAACTGAAAAAATTTTAAGTTTATTAACTTTTCAGTAACTCATGAATTATGTACATATTGATATTGTTATTTTTAAACCATGTGTATTAAAGAGCCCTGGTGGCATGGGATTACTACCCAAAAGGTCGGTGGTTCAAACTCACCAGCCTTACCCACGGGAGAAAGATGAGGCTACTGCTCCCATAAAGATTTACAGTCTTGGAAAGCTTCAAAAGATGAAAACACTGTGACCCCAAATTTTAAAACCTCATGACTTCATCATTTTTTCTCCTAAAAAATACACATTTTAGCTGTTTACTGAACAGCCTAGGCGCCGTGACAACTCAAATGCCCAGATTATAATCTCTAAGGACCATATCCCGAAGAAACCAGGTCTCCCTGGGAACATATATGCCTTTGGGTATGGGCAGAAAATGTGCAATCAAGTATAGGACATTTTGTTATGCTAGAAAGCAAATTAGTGATGAAGGACAACTGAAGTTATGGCAAGGGATACAGCTCTTACCCAGCTCCAGTTCCTCCTCTCATTATTGAATTGTTATCATCCATGTCCCTGTGAGTCCAGCCTATAAGCCTACAGATATTGCAATGGTGCGTGTAGTACATACGATGAGATTGGCTCAAAAACCAAAACCGTCATAGGTGCAGCTCAGTAATTCAAATGTGTCACAACTCGGGGCCCACTTGTATGAGGGAGCTTCAAATAGTTCACAGAAAAAATGGAGTTGAGAGATGATGGAATATTTTCCATGAACTTGTTCATGCCTGCCTGACTTTTGGCAATAGGAATATATTTCTATAGTACTGTAGATAGAAATAGGATGTTCCCATTTTGGAAACCATAACCAAGCAATAGATCCAGGCAAACGTGGTCAATGAAGAGAAAGAGCGTTCAGTGAAGGTTTGATGAGGGACTACTTCATAAGAGAGGGATTTGGCTGATACCAACGGAAGCCGCTGATCAACCTCGGCCTCAGTGAAAGTGGCCCACCAGGCTTCCCGTACTTACATTCGTGGGCATGGCTCACAGCTCCCCATCAAAGCACAGCCTGGGGCAGGCAGGGTCTCACACTCCACAGGGAGGAAAAACAAAAAAAACATCTCATTGCCATCTAATCCATTCTGACTAACAGTGATCCTGTAGCCAGAATAGACCTGTTCCTTTGGCTTTCCAAGGGTGCAAATCCCAAAGGGAGCAGACAGCCTCATCTTTGTCCCACGGAACAGTTGGTGAGTTTGAGCTACTGAACTAGAGGTTAGCAAACCAAGGTGTACACTGTGTCGCTAAGGCTCCCTCACAGCAGTTATCCCATATGGTGTTCTGTCACCTCAAGCTTGCCATCTCCAGTTCACAGGGGAGCAAGTGGCACAATGGAGACAGCACTGGCCGGGGTGCCACAGCCAGGAGTGTGGCAACAGAAAACAGAACTCCTCACACTAGACCGAAAGGCTGTATTGTGATCAGCAGAGAACAGGTTGACGTTGTAAGGATTTCATTTTCTGATCTGCTACAAAGGACCTCTTTAGTGTGTTCAGAAGCAAAGATGTCCCCTTGAGAAGGAGGTGGGCCTGCGCCGAGCTATGGTCTTTCTACCCATCTCCTATGCTTAGAGGGTGCCAGAGCACTGATACCTTTGACGTGTGCTATTGGCAAAGAAGAGGGACTGCACGAGGACCGTCGGAAGAATGGACCCATCTGTCCTGGAGGAAGCAATCTGAATGCTCCTTAGAAGGGAGGAGGCTGAGATCTCATCTCACATATGATGGACACGCTAGCAAAAGAGACCAGCCGTGGTTAAGTCTGGCTGCCGTGAGTTGGAACTGACTTAGCAGAGCCTAACAACACCCTTTGTGTCCCAGCCAACCCCGCCCTGAAGGTGACAAGCTCAATCGTAAGAGACCTGAAGGTGATTCACAGTGGGACTCCATCTGGGCCCCACCCCCATGCAGGAGAGCGCCAGTGCCGTCCTGAGAGGAATTACAAAAATAGCAAAGGGGTACAGTGTGGGGCAGGACTTGAATGCACAAGATTAAGACTATGGAATCGATTCTTTCTTCTTACTACATTTGTTGCCTGGTCAACCTCTGTAGGCCAGTCATAAACACTACACCTAAATAAATGCTCGATTTATTCTGGGGAGGAAATGGATTATGTATTACAAATGGCAAAAATAAGGATATTTCTAATGATGATCTGCTTCAAGGTTGTAGGTGAAAATCTTGCAGTGGGGCGTAGAGGGGAGGGGGCAGATGCAGGTAGGCCCTAGGACAGAAAATTTCTGGGGGCTCCACGGGGAGTCAGCCATCCCAGTTTGCCTGGGAGCAAGTGGGTTCCCAGGACAGGAGACTTTCAGTGCCAGGCAATCTGAGACCCATTGGTTACCCTTTTGGTGGCCTCGATTAAAGTATCAGACTCCGCAGCCACATTCGAGAACAGGACTTGGGAAAGAAGCATCATACCTTCTCCAACACCAAACACACTTAGCTGCCTCTGGGATAATCGATACTTTAAAACAACGATGAAAAGGTCCCTCTTCAAAAAATCATAGCATTGTGAATCAGGGGGAGTGTAGAGTGGGGACCCAAAGTCCATCTGTAGTCAACTGGACATCCCCTTACAGAAGGGTCACAGGGTGGAGATGAGCCAGTCAGGGTGCAGTGTAGCAACAATGAAACATACAACTTTCCTCTAGTTTTTAAATGCTTCCTCCCCTCCACTATCATGATCCCAATTCTACCTTACAAATCCATCTAGACCACAGGACGTACACTGGTACAGATAAGAACTGGAAACACGTGGAACCCAGGACAGATGATCCCTTCAGGACCAGTGGTGAGAGTGGTGATACCAGGTGGGTAGAAGGAAGGTGGGGTAGAAAGGGGGAACCAATTACAAGGATCTACTATAACCCCCTCCCTGAGGGACAGACAACAGAAAAGTGGGTAATGGGCAACATTGGACAGTGTAAGACATGACAAAATAATAATAATTTATAAATCATCGTGAGGGAGGGGGTGGGGAAGGAGGAGAAAAAATGAGGCACTGATACCAAGGGCTCAAGTAGAAAGCAAATGTTTTGAGAATGATGATGGCAACAAATTTACAAATGCGCTTGACACCATGGATGTATGTGTGGCTTATGATAAGAGTTGTACAAGCCCTAATAAATTATTTTTTTAAAGAAATAAAAGGTCCCTCTTTTGAAATTGAGGTCTATCCACCCCGCACGCCACCCCCAGAACTGTCGACTGAGCCTTTGCAGCCCCCACACATTCTATTTTTAATGGAGGGACTCTTCCAAAATTAAAGTCAGGCTGAATGTACCTACTTTCACTTTGCTTCCCTGATCATGTTTGATATTAAGAGGGGGGGACACACACCCACACATAGATGTGTATATGTTTATGGGACTTGGCAATTAGAGTCTAGTAACCCTTGGCCCATCCGTGAATTAGAACCAAGTCTTGGCAAATATGCTGACTGGAGATAAGCCGTAGCTCCTGGTTCGGTGTACCCTGATGTGGTCAAGGGTATCCATTTATCTCCTGCTGCCTCCCAAGTTTTATGAAGCTCTTCAGACAAGTTTCCGTAAGCTTTATGGCCACAGGCCCTGCCTGGGTGTTCATTCCACAACTTATTCATTCTGATTAAACTGTTGAGCTGTTAATGAGTGTGAGATGCAATATGGAGAGAAGCAAACACTACCCGACACTGAGGCGGTAAACTATCTCCCTATCTCACCAGTTCGCCCTGAAAACATAAAAGACAGAGAGGCGGGAAGGGTGAGCCTCCGTGGAAAGGCATGTGCTCAGTGCCCGATCCATCTCCCGGGGCCTGTGTCCACCACAAGTGCAGAGCTCGGCCGGCTGGTGGCACGTGGAAGTCTCGTGAATATCAGCAGAAATCCTGGAATTTGCAAGCCAGTCTCGGCAGACGAGATGAACATTGTGACATATTGTTCCAAGGAGATTCTGGGGCCAGACGAGACGTCGATTCTCGCTCACCTTGCCTCGCAGTCCAATGAGCTCTGCCATCTGGAGCAGTGGTGCGAGGCGAGGTGTTGAAGCATCCGAGGCGGGCCGGAGGGCTGTGCAGGTGACAGAAAGGATGACGTTGCTGGCCACAATGCTCTTCAAGCAACCCGAACCTTCTCCTGCCCTCCCGCTCTCTGAGGCCCTCAGCCCGCTATCTGTCCGCCCAGGATTCAGCAGCTTTGCTTTGGACAGTGATTGAGGAAAGACCTGCCCCCTCTCGTGAGCTCCCTGGATGTATCAGCGTATATCCAGGGGAGGCGACCAAAATGCGGAGGGCGAAGAGGCCTTGCATTCGTGACTGAACCCCTGAGAAGCTCGGTGGCCCCATTGTCCAGTGGGGATAAAAGCATGTGGCCTGCCTAAAGGCAAGGCCTTCAAACGGATGGCCTCTTCTGTTCCCACCAGCCCTAGAAACCAGGCCTGGAATCAGCCCATGATTGGGACCCCGAGCTAGCTTTTCCATCTCAGGAATAAGAGTGGGGTTCAAGTCCAATCTGAGGACATGGCAGGTCTCTGCACGTTGCTTGGAGCGGAGGCCTGTGGAACCTGGGCGGGCTTGTCAGGGACGCATAGGATGATGGCAGTCCTGGCAAGCCATTGAGGCCAAAGGTCCCATTTGGCAGATATCCCAACTCACCTGCTGCGGTCAGGAGTGGCCAGACGAGGTGTAGGGGCACCAACAGCTCATTGCCCAGATGCTTGCTCAGCGCAGGCTTTCCAGCGCTCTGCCCCATGCAGTCCAGAACCGACCAGGTGGGCATTGTACAAAGGAGAAATACTAGCGGCCACCCGCCTGCCCACTGCTATCAGTCAATTCCGAATCCCAGCGGCCCAGCCGGGGGTTCCCAAGACAGAGAATCTTTACAAGAGCAACCCATCTCCTGCACTTTCCTCACGGAGCAGGGGCTGGATTCGAAATCCCGACTGTCATCCGTATCCCACCGCCTGACCCACAGCACCACCAGGACTCTGGGAGCAGCAGTAGGCCTGGGCTATACAGATCTGAGGACAAGGTTTTGCTCCGTGAGTCTCTGTTGGCTTGCTGGGGAAATCACCCATGAACTTGTGCTTAGAAGAGTGTGTGCCCTCAAGGATCAGGCTCTGCTTCTACCCAGGGCTCCAGTCCTCTGGGGCCAGGACTCCCCTTCCTTAAAAAGCCCCCCCCCCAACACACACACACACAAAGTCCAGATAGACATGTGTTTCCAAATAAAATGTAACTCGAGTTTGCTTGAAGAATCTGAACCACCTTAAGAACCACCCTGAGGGCAATCAAAGCCCGTGTGGAACAGGGTCCCCAGCGCTGTGACAAGGCAGCAGACTAGTCACCACGGGCACTGCACTGGAATCACCCACCAGAATCTCTGAACTTCCACCTGAGTTGCTCCCTCCGCAAAATGCAACGGCCCTGCGGCTCGCCGTCTGTGCTGCGTGAACTGCCGTGTCCCTGGGATGGACCTCGGGAGCTTCTCAAAGTGGTGTTACCTCCCAAGCACCCCGATCGCAAGCCCTCAGGGTTTCGGCACTGCCCTGGACTCGGAAGACGGTGACCCCTGACGGTGACCCCTGCACTTCACCGCACACCAGATAGCTCACTGACGCCAACCGAAATGGTGGCCCACGCGCCTTCTGAGCTGCCATGAGAACTGGGATTCCAAAGGAATGTCTCAGCTAGGAAAAGATTAATTACAACAACAAGCCAACCCATGGGCTGTGTGTAATTATAAATCCCCCACTTCGTGGTAAACAAACACTACAATGTTTACGAGCGCTGTCACCCCCTTCGCGTGGTGTCTGGGCGTTCCTGAAAGCCTTTCTCTTTCCCTGCCTATTTTGAGAGTACAAGACATCTCAAAAGCAACATAAACACCGTATTGTCTACGAGTTACTATGGCAACTACAACCCGTGTAATTTGTGCATGCCTAAATTAAAGCTACCTGGGGTGGCTTGGGTGCGCATCGCTCACATATTATTTGTTGATGGTGTTTCTTCGTTAATGAGAATTTTGTCTTTTACATCCTGGGCGGCATGCTGTTCCACTCTGCCTTCCTTACTCAGAGCTGACGGTAGCTCTTACCTGACTTTGTTTCCCTGATTATTCCATTGACAAGAGAACATGCAATGTTCCAGAGGGGCGGGGGCGCAGCGAGCGGCGGAGGAGCGCTGCGTTTTCCGTCTTTAAAGAACGGAAGCATCTACCCCGCACCGAACTTCACTGCTCTCGGCTCATCAATTCTTCCCTCCCTCTTCATGCAGCACAATGCCAAAGGCATAGCCGGACAAAGGACACAGAGGCGAGAAGCGCCCAGCCCACTCAAGCAAAAGGCACGATGGTTAGTCATCTCCCCGCTAGCATCCTCCCTCAACGCCACACAATAAACAAGTCCCGAAGTTCTTCAGCCTGGGTGGCTGCGAGCAATGTGGAGAATTAATTCTCCCAAATGACTTCATTGTTGAGAAAGTTCGGGAAGAGCCAATAGCCTGGGAGTATGAAGTCTGCTGTACAGACTTGCCTGAGTCTGCCGGGGGAATGGGAGTGGGGAGAGGAACTCGGCGATGAGGGAGCCTATTGGGTACACCTGACCTGCCTCTGCAGAATCTTGAATTTCACACTGACGAGCTACAAGGCATCCCTTGTAGGATATGCAACACGGCTCTTAAAAACTGCATTGCCACCGGCGTGCTTATGGCTGCTTGGTGAAGGTCTAATCCACTACAGGGTCACCTGGAATTGCACGAGGACAGGCTCGTTAGAGGAGGCGTCAGGGCAACACGCACAGAAACCTGTTTCCCCCTGTCCCGTGTAAGACTCCCCACAGCAGCCCAGAGGTGGAGACGACCTGAATGTCCACCCACAGATGACAGGACAACAAAACGGGGTGGACTACACGGGGGACTACTCAAAAACAAAAAGCGTCCTGATGGTGAGTCAATGCCAACTCACGGTGATACTAACAAGACTGCTGGCCCTGGGGCTTTCTGAGACCATAGAAAGCCCCGTCTTTCTCCCCCAGGGGCACTGGGGATTTCGAACTGCAGACTTGCTGTCAGCAGCCCGACTCCTAAGCAGTACACCCTCAGGGGACCGTCGAGCGGCTGTAAGAAGAAATGAAGCCCTGCTGCGTGCGACCACACGAACGACCGTGGAAGTGTAGGTCAGACCCCCCAAAGGACAACTACTACATGAGTCCACCTACATGACTCAGACAAACAGACAGAGGCCAGAGCTTCCGAGTGATTGCCGGGGCAGGAGGAGGACAAGGGGCACAACTGTGCAAGAAGCTGAGTTTCTGCCTCTCTCAAGGGTTGTACATGCAAGCATGCTAAGTCAGCTCAGGTTTCGCCGCATGAATTTTCATCGCCATTAAAGACATGTATTTAAGGGCCACAAGGATCAGTGTCTACCATGCTGCCCGCCCAGACAGACAACAGGAGAGCCTCTAAGAGGTCCCATCACCGGGATCCCCGTGGGCTCTCGATTCGGGCATGGAAAAACTGCCTTCCCACGTTCTCATTCCTGCTCCTGGGGCCTGGCCAGCATCCCAACTTCACACGCAGCCTGCCGTTAGCCCAGACCCTCTGTGCGAACACAGCCTCAGTGCTCCACACTCTGTGGCTTCCTGTAAAGTGTCAGTTAAACCTCTCAGGCTGGCTCCGGCCCTCTCAGACGCTCAAAACCTGCAGCCAGCTCTTCCATCGGCCAGCTTAATCCTCCAGACTTCAGCTGTTTCCCATTTGGTCCTTCACATCACCTTGGGCTAATCCGTCAAACATTTGAGACAGCTGAGCCAGTCTCCGATTGTTGAGACGTTGCCACAAGCACCGGGTCGGCTAATAAGATTTTCATATGGAAAGATGCCAGGGCATCCATGTTTGCTATCGTTTATAAACAGTGAGGTTTAATAGCTCCGGGTTTTGTTTCATGTTTACGTCAATTATTAAGAAAGGAAAAAGGTGCGTGCACACACACACACCACACACACACACAGGTTCTTCAGTGCTTGGCCTGACAGTGAAATGCCCACTGACAGCTATTTGCAAGGGTAATGTGGTGGAAAACAGCATCCATCTTGGAAAGAGTTTCATTAGCCCCATCTAGCTGACCTCGCCACATAATGTTGTCAAATGTGACGGGCATCAGATTATTGGGAATATGGAGATCGATAAATATGCAACACCGGTGCTTAGAATGCTTCTGGCGTAGGAGTCATGCAAATGCCATCTCACATGGCTCAGAGTCACCGTCATCTGTCACACCTGCTAGTAAGCAGACAAGCTTAAGGGAAGGCGGCCCCTAATGGTACAACACAGGGGTGAGGATGAATTGGGGGCGGGGGAGCAGGGGCTGGGTTCTGATGCATTGAGGTTCCAAAGGAAACGCACCGGGCAAACACTCCTGAGCAACAGCCTCCCTTGCTCGAGGAACCGATGCCAATGCTTTGCCAAATGGCCAGGTGCTGCTCAGCAGCCCTGCCTCTGGGCTCTGTGTGCTGCTGGGATGCCCGTGAGAAGCTGGGAATATCCTGAGTGTATTTCTCTCCTCTAAATTCCAGTCCAGTGTGTGTCAGCTATGATGTTTTTTCATTTGATGGTCACTCACGGTCCCAAGAGTGCCTCCACTGCTTGTCCAATTACCTCAGCCTCGGGGCCTCCACCCTTGGGCCCACAGAGAGACCACTGATAGGGCTGCAAAAGGAAACAGCCCAAACTGGGCCCAGCCACTTCGGCCTGGTCATGAGAAGCTTGGGAATGGATTCTCAGGCCAGCTTGCCCATCAGGTCACCCACCCACCGGGCCACATGCAGACGCCACTGCCCACAGTGCAGGTCCCCCTCACCTCCCAGCAGAGCCCCCAGCCTGGGCACTGCCACCAGGCTTACCCTTTTTCACAAACCCTCTTCCCCCTCTCCAAGAAGTGCCCTATCCCGCCACGCCCACCTTGAAGTTGAAAGGCACTTGGAAGGAAAAGCAAAAGTCGGAAGCGCAGATTCGCAGATTCAGTTGATGTCAGCCACGTTCGCGCTCAGGCTCGGTCGCCCTGAGACAGAACAAGACAACACAATGGCGTTGCTCCGTGTGTGTGTGTGTGTGTGTGTGTGTTACACAGGGAGGGGGGTTGACCAGTGCTGGCCACTGTCCCTCCTCGCCCCCGCGTTTTAAGAAATGTCATTCATCTCTATGGAAAAGAGAACAAACCAGAAGCATAAGGGTATTTTTGAAGTAGACTGTGATGATGTGCTTGGCTCGTAATTTGCTGCCTAGGTACACACCATACCTTTTAGCGCGGCTATTTATCTGGCGGAGAGAATGCGGCCGTGCTTACGAGAAAGGCTCTGTTGGACCTCTTCATCAATAGCAAACCTTTAAGCACAGCACATACCATAAATAGGAGTTCCACTAACACAGACTTCAAAAGGATAGAACTTGATAATTCAAAAATAGAGCTATATTAAGTGTTCCAGCAGTCCATCCATAAAAGCTGCCGTGTACTGCAAGCGCCGCGTCCTCAGAGCAGCATGGCAGGTCTATTAGAATAATAGCAGGGGAAAGCATAATTACAAGTAATCATTGGCTGGAAAAGAGCTCGTTGTTTTTGTGGAGGAAAATGCCGAGCCAAGCCCCGCGGACACTGTAGCCTGAGCCGAAGGCGCCGAGGCACATAACCACTGAAAATAGCCGTGGCGTAAACCCTGCACTATTTATTTCCATTTATTAAGAACTCTTTGTATACCTTAATGTCTTCCCGGGGAAATCATCTTAATCCGAGCCCCCATTTTCTGCGGATAAGATTATTACATAAGTGCTACTTACCGGCCACTATTTTCTATACATTTGTTGGTCAAACAGTTGAGGTGTCTGTCTTTTCCAGCCTGGCACAGGAGATGGCTGCGCCCAGCGGGGACTCCTGGCCAGCTCCAGGGAGTCAGGCTGTGCGGACATCACCACCCAGGAGGCTGGGGAAAGGCTGCTACTCCCTCCACGGGTGGCCAAGGGTCTCGGCATTGTTGTTGTCGTCGTTGTTGTTGTTTACAGGTGCCGTCAAATTGGCTCCGACTCATAGTGACCCTACGAACAATGACACAAAGCACTGCCTGGTCCTGGGTCAGCCTCGTGGTTGATTGCCCGCTGTTGCAGGTGCCTGGTCAGAACCTTGAGGTTCGTCCTCTTTCTCACTGACCTTGGACTTCACTCGGTATGATGTCCTTTTCCAGGGATGAGTCTCTCCTGACAACATGTCCAAAGTCTCACCGCCCTCACCTCCCAGGACCACCTGGCTGCCCTTTTAACAGTTCCTGGCATCAACACACCCCTTCTTCCTCGGTATTCCTTCGTCGTGATCGAGCATCCCCAGGCAGGAGAGGTGGTTGAAAATAGCATGGCTTGGGTCAAGGGCACCTTAGTCCTCAGAGGGACGTCTTTGCTCTTGAACACCGTAAAGAGATCTAGTGCAACAAATGTGCCCGATGCTACATGCCCTTTGGTTTCTTAACTGCTGCTTCTGTGAGCCTGGCTGGATTACGGATCCAAGAGAAATAGAAGGTCCATCTTTTCCCCATTCATCACAACTGTTGTCCAGTGGTGGGAGGTTTGCTTTCTTCACTCACGATGATGAAGGATGAGCCATCAGTGGGCTCTGCCCAGTGGCCTGGACTGCAGTGGGCGACCCCAATGTCCAGTCAGCAAGGGGCTTCTGTCTGTATCATCCCCCACTAGATGGATGCTCTACTTCTGTGGACCACTGTCCACAAGGAAGAGGGAGTCAGCAGCTGATGCGAAGCCCTGTTTTGCAGACGTGGAAACTGAGGTCCTGGGAGGGAAGTGGCTTCGCAGAGGTCACGCAGCTGGTGTGTGGCCATTTGGGACTTGAGTCCTTCTTCCCTCCCCAGTCACCTGCCTTGACCAGATGGGGGCATCAAAGATGGTTCTCCATCTTGCTAACTCTCTGAGAAAAGTCTGCGAAGCCCAAAGCCATATGCACACAGCTCTCGGGCAGGCAGGCAGGCACTGGCCAGCAGGATCTGGACACATGGACCTGGGTCTGTGCACAGCTTTGGCCCCAGACTCCAGGGGGGGGATGGTGTTGTGGAAGGGGTTGTGCGCTCTGGACAGAAGAGACACAGTCAAGTCATCAGAGCCCTGGGCCTGCAGTGATCCCCTTACCACACATTTATTGATGATTAGGCACAGGGGTGGGAAACAGATACAAATCCTGGCTTTTGGTCTAGAGGTGAGAAAAATCCACATCTAGCCAGTCTATGTTGAGTTCGAGGATAGTCGACAAAGAGTCAGCGAGGTGAACAGGAAGGCACCTGGAGACCCCAGCTTCTCATGTCATTTCCAACTGCCTCCACGTAGGCCACTGACTTAACCTCAGGGAGCCTCAGGGTCCTCCTCAGGAATGGGGGTAAGGGTACTGTGGACCCCCACGAGTTGTGGAAGAGTAGATGATCCATGCAGTTAGCAAAGTGTGTGTACACAGGACGTGCTCTTCACACGTGTCCTTCAAGAAGATGGAGAGGCCTGCTTTGAGGCAAAGCTTCCGGGTGGTGTGGGAACCCAGCCAGACCTTGGAGGGGTGAGGAGGAAGTCTCTGAACAGCCAGTGCTCTGCACCTCGTCATATTGATCAGAAACCTGCCGGCCGTCAGGGACTGGTTTCCAATCAACCATGAGAGAGCAAGCTGCAGAGGCCCACAGCATACCAAAACGGGTGGCAAATTTAGGTACACAATCCTTCCTCACTAGCCTGCCCCCCCAAAACCCTCAAAGTTACCATGAATTTTGTTTTGAGATGTTGGCTTCAGGCTATCATCAAAGGGAGGCTAGAACTCCGTCCAGTGATGAGATCTAGAATTCAGGCTATTAGGGGGGTTGAGCTTATCAAGCGTTGGACATGTTCACGAACCAGTGAGATGCTGCCCACGGCCAGGAAGGCAGCCCCAACTCATGGCCACCCTGCACAACAGAAGGAAGCACTGCTGGGCCCTGCACCGTCAGTTACACACGGAGCAGATGTGTCCATAAGGTCTGAGCAGCTGGAGCTCGGGAGCAGATCGCCAGGCCTTTGCCCTTAGTCCATCTGTGTCAGAAAGTGCTACTGAACAGCACCTGCTGCTGCACGCGCAAGCCTCCACAGACAGGTAACGCCATTGGTGAGGTACGCTCACCAGGAATCCAACAGCATCTCCCACATGGAAGGTAGGAATTTAACCATGAACCACCACTGCCTACAATGTCGTGGGATGAAGCTCCCATAATGCTCAGTAAGACCAGACCCCGGCGACAAGCCATCAGAGAAGACTGGTGACTATAGCTACGTTCTCGAGGGGGGAACAGTGGGCTGGGACAGTTTTGAACAAGGGGTGGAGTGAAGCGAGGAAAGCTAATCCGCCTTAACGCCAGGGTGAAGTGATGGCTGCCAGACCTGTAGAGCCAACTGGCTTAGTCCAAGGCCTGAGACAAGTCCTTTTGTCTGCCCACTTCAGAAGGAGGAGTTCAGGCTAGACCAGCCCCGGGTCCCAACACTCAAATGTCCGTCGGAGGGGTCGACTGTGGAAAAGACCATCCGCCCAGCAGATCCATCTTAGGCAGCAGACCTTGGGTTTAGAAAAGATGCCAACAGACGTTCGCTCAATTTGGCAAGCACCTGTAACACGTTCTAAACCCACACCCCTCCTGTTTGCCTGGAAGTCCCATGTGTCACGGCCACGTGCTCCCTGGGTATGGGCCCCTCTCCCGGTCCCTCTCTCCATGGCCCCACCCCGGGTTTCTAAGATGCTTTCTGAAACTACTTCCTGAAGAAGGCCTGATTTCCCAGCGGCAGGGTGTAATCCCTTCCAGAAAAGTTTCAATGTCCATTACATTAGCTAGCCTTAAAATTGAATACAAATCCATTTTAATCAATATGTTGTAATAAATAGATATTAAGGCCCATGGCGCTAATGTTCAGGTAGACTAATTAAAGCGCCAGCATCTGCAGCACTCTCATGCCTCAATTTTCTCGACAAAATCCTTATTGAACCACTACTTTAAAAAAAAATAATTGCATTTGCAATTAGAAACACTGAAGTTACATTATCGATTTTCTGCTAAAAACCTTTTTAGTAAACAAGCACAAACTACATTCATTAAATGTAAGTGCTTGGAGCTATGGTGTGAAATTCAATTCAGCCATTATCATGAATTACACTGATTATTGCCGTAATTATTTTCCCTTGGATACGACTGCATTTCTGTCCCTTGCTAGTTCGGGTGGACATATAACCATGTTCATTTTATAGCTAATAATACTCAACTGTAGTCCCAGCAATTACTCTCACTTATACAAATCATTAAGTTAAGCTACGGGTCCCTAGTAAGATTTTTTTTTTTTAATTAAGTAAAACATCCCTTTTTACCCTTGAAATAACGCATCTGCTTGGAGCACGAGGAGAACTACAGATGTTAACGGATTTGCATGCAGGCTTTAATCACCTGTACTTGACTCGTCAGAAATGTCTGTTGTCCGAAGCGTGCTTTTGAAAAGAGATCCCCTACAGACATTTGTGTTAAAGAAATGGAGGGCAGTGAGCGGGATCACACATCTGCAGCATTCCCTGGGAGGGGGGCAGGGAGGGAGCCCTGGTCACTTGGCTGCCAGAGAATAGACTTTATGCTTTAATCACCAGAGAAGGTGGGACGGAGCAAAGAGAAGGGCGTGTCCCTGCGTCTGACGCTTGTTTAGAAATGGCCCGAACCAGGCAGTGTGCAGGAGCGGAAAACAGCCCTTTACTCGGTCGGTCGGTCGTTCAGGCACGACTGTCGGTTTACACCATTTTAAAGGGCCGTCCTCTGCGGACAAGCAGCCTTTTCCAAGGAGACCTCCCTCTCCCCCTGGGGTGAGGGCAGCGCAGGGATCAGCGCCACTGGGCGATATTCCCTCTCCGCGCGATGGTCCCTGGGGTCCCGGCAGGGCGCCCTCCCAAAGGAAAGCGCTGGAGCATGCCGGGGATAGGCGGCGTGGCCCTGTGGTGTGCACCTGGAGACGAAGGGAGCATCCTTCCCCGGGAGGCGGCTGGCCGCGGGCAGCCTCCAGTCTGAGTCTTCAGACCTGGTGCAGAGCCCGACACCCCCTCCCCCCCTGCTTCCCCCCCCCCCCCACTCGCCTCCCCTGCCTGCGAGGGTCTGCAGGCCACGCTCCTGCCAACCAGAGAAAGGCTTCATTCACAAATGGCAGAATTGCTTCCTCCCATTACCATGAAGAGCCCCTTTGGAAAGTGAGCTTCCGGGGCCTCCTTGTTCACCTCCTTATCAGCCCTCAGCCATCCCATCCTTGGGGCTTTATCTTCTCCTGTTCTGCACCTCCCTCCCAGAGCTCCCATGGAAAAGAAGCTGAGTCCAGCTGGGGACTGAACCCCGGCAGAAAGGGGGGCTTCTCACGGGCTGGAGGACTTTTACTATTTTCTCAATGTCCTTTTCTTCTTGTTGTGTAAAAATAAAAAACATATAGCGTCCAATGCACTATCTTAATCACTTTTTATTTATTTATTTTTCTTAGTCACTTTTTAAGCATGCAATTCAGGGGGTTCACTATAGTTGCTGCATCTGTTTGGTTCCAAAACTTTTCATCTTGCTCGACAGACACCCGGCATCCACTAAACCCTAACTTTCCTTCAGCCCTGCCCGCAGCGACTGGCCTCCACTAGCCTGCTTCTTGTCTCTGTGACTGCTGTTCTTGACCTTTCATACGTAAGTGGGACCCGGCGAGATTTGTTCTTTGGTGCCTGGCTTTTTAGTAGTATAGAATTTTCATGGTTCATCTGTGTCATCGTACGCATCTGACCTTATTTTTCCTTAGGCCTGAGTAATATCCCATGGGACGTTACCTGTGCATACCACATTTTATTGATCTGCTCTAGACACTTGGGCTGTTTCCAATAGTGTATCTTTTTTTCTTCATCTTCTTCCTCTTCTTTTTTAATATCACACGTACACACCTCGCTTTCTTTTTTAAAGGTGGGGAGGAAGCCTGGGTGACTAACAGGAACCCATCATAAATTATAAGTTAGAGGGAAAAGGGTGGCAGAAAATCCGGAGGTAGAGTCCACCAACTGGCAACTGAACAATATGGCAATATGGCCTTCAGAATTGTTAGAGGTCAGTCACAGTTTGGGCTTGGAGCTTCCTAGTGGTCAAGGCAAAAAAAAACAAACACAAACTTCCAAACCCATGACTTTCCAAAAGAATCCATGTAATTTAAATCTAAGTAGAAAATGATCTCATTAATATAAATAGATAGATTGTAATAAGAGTTGTACAAGCCCCCAATAAAATGATTTTTAAAAAACATAAAAGTTGTCATGGTGAGAATCAAAAAAAAAATTGAGGGCCTCTTTAAAAAGTCAAGGAGCCTTGGTGGTGGAGTGGTTAGGCTTTCGGCTGCTAACTACATGGTCAGCAGTTTGAAACCACCAGCTGCTCCACGGAAGAGAAATGGGGTGTTCCGCTCCATGAAAGAGTGAGTCTGGGAAACCCACGGGGGCACTTTGACCCTGTCCGATAGTCATCATGAGTCAGAATTGATTCAGTGGCCGTGAGTTTTTTAAAAGTCAGCCATTCCTTCTTTCCTGGAGTTTGTTATGATGTTCATAATTGGAGCCCTGATAGCACAGTGGTTACACATTGGGCTGCCATCTGCAAGGTCCGAAGTTCGAAACCACCAGCTGCTCCACTGGAGAAAGACAGGGCTCTCTGCTCCCATAAAGAATTACAGTCTGGGAAACGCACAGGGCAGTTCTCCCCTGTCCTTGAGTCGCTGCGTGTCAGCATCGACTCCATGGCAGTGAGTTTGGTTTAGTTTTTCATCTGTATGTTTTTCACTTAATCTAAACCTTTAGAGCAGTGGTCTCACTCTTCCTCACGCTGAGACCCTTTCATAGAGTTCCTCATGTGGTGGGGACCCCCAACCATAACATTATTTTGTTGCTATTTCATCACTGCCATTGTGCTACTGTGATGAATTGGGCAACCCCTGTGAAAGGATCCTTCGACCCTCAAAGGGGTCTCGACCCAAAGGTTGAGAACCACTGCTCTAGAGAGCAACATCAGCTGAAACTCTGGAGCTGTTTTTAATGACGAGGAGGATAAAAGGGGAGGAAATAGGACAAAATAGCGATGTCACTGCATCTCGAAAGCTGACCAGCTCCAAGAAGATGCGTTCCCTGCAGAATCACATCTAAATAACCCTGACAGTTGATTCGACATCATTTTGGAGCCATCAAGAATTTTTTCCAAAGCAACTAAATGAATTTTATGGACATTTTCATCCATTTAAAGTATTAAATGGGATCATGCGTTCAGTATGAAGAGATTTCTCTTTAACGTTCCAAAAGAATTTTTTTAAAAAGGAATATGTATTTTTTAAGAATCCTTTCTTAAATGATAGTTCTTGCTAGTACTTCTCCCACTCTCTGCGGAATTACCCTCAGCAATTGTATGCAATTATGAAATGATAAGAAGCCAGAATTCGCTATCTCCTCCTGGTGTCTTGAAACGGGTGGGCAAATTTTCATTGCTGATTTGAAGAAAATAAATAAATGTGTGTGTGCTATGTGTGTGCTTCCTTCAAGGAGTTCATGGAAAAATTCCCTTATCTTTCAGTTCCATTTTTCCATACATTTTGTGAAGCCCCCTCCAATGACATTACACATTCGATGAAGGGGCAGATACTCACGGGAGATCAGCAGGCACGTTTATCTTGCACCCACAGAGGAGGAAACCCTTTTAAAGCTAACAATTGGGCGATATCTCTCTGGGAAACTTCCTGGAGAATTAAAGACTTTCAATAGGCCAACTGGAAAATTCGCAACATGGAAAATTAAAATTCCAAGAGATCGTCAAGAATATCTCATTCATTTACCGCAGCCTGTCCCCGGGAGCCTGGAAACGTGTAATACAACCTTCAAAGTAAAAACGGTTTGTTGCATTAGTTCTGCTTAGCTGACCATGAATACTAATTGCAGGAAGAATGAACTGCCCCCCCCCATACCTGGGGGCAGGAGCAGACAAAAGTGACCCAGAAGGCAGACAATGTATCAGGCCAAATGGGGCATCCCACCGCTATTCAACCCGACGTGACCTGCAACCAAACCCTATATTACGGAGAAGTCAGTAGGCACCGCTGTCCCCAGAGGTCAGAAATCAGAGGAGAAACAGTTGCAACAAGTTTGGAAGTGTGGGGGTTGTTGAGGGGGCGGGAGTGCGGGATAGGGTACCAGGGACGGGAAAGAACGTGTATGGTACCAATCCCCTAAGCCCCTGAAGGAGCACTACGAATATTTCCCACGGAAACCAAGTCACTGGCGATGACAAAGGTAAGTCAAAAAATATTGCTACAAAAGCAAACGAACCTTAATTAAACAAACCTATCAAAATGGGAAACGATGGTTTCGAGACACAGCCTACCCCCAGGTCACGGTACTTCTGGTGGCAATGCTTCCATCTTTCTGACCCTTCCCCCCAAGACTGCTGCACCTTTCAATGCACCCTGCCTCAAGATCCCCTAGGGGCTCAGCAAAGTCATGTTCCTTTTAAATATTCTTTTTGTCTGGGGAACAGAAAGAAATCTGAAGGGGCCAGGGTCAATGCATGCAGCCCCAGGGAGGGGGTACGGTTTCCCAACGAATCCTCCGGGGGCCGGGAGCGAGCAGGTGCATTGTCTGGTGGGAAACATTCCCCCCCACCCCCACCTCCCCCAGCGTCTCCGGCCTCTTTTCTCACGATGCCGTTTTTTTTAACTTTCTCAAAACGTCCTTGGGAAGGAGCCCCGGGACCATCCTGGGTCCGATGAGAAAAGTCCTCAGGATGACATCCCCCCCTTTTTGGAGTCCACAGGCCACACGCTTGGGCGCTGACCCCTCCGCCTGGGATGGAATTGTTGTTGTTGTTATTGTTGTTGTTGTTTTGACACCCCCTAAGCAACTTGTCTGCAGCCATCATCCACGGCTGCAGAGACGGACATCCCAACATGCCTGGTCTGGGGTAAGCCTGCGCGGGAGCGAGCGGGGGCGCCCTGGCACCCAGTGAGTGGATCATGGGGGTGTGCACTGGGACCCCCAGGAGCATCACGCCTTTACTTACCTTGCACCCTGCACGTGTGTGCGTCAGAATCGACTCGGTGGCACTGAGGTTTCGGGGCGATTCCTTGTCCCTTCCGCTCGGGGTCTTCCTCAAAGTGTCTGCGTGACAAAGCGCTGTGCCGACACGGCCGCGGGGCCGACGACGTGGAGCCACAGAGGTTCCCTCTAAGGGAGGGAAGGTGGCGACTTAGTTTCCGGGACCCCTTCGCACGCACCAAAGCTGGGGACGTGTTTGTCCCACGTGAGCCGCCGTCCTCGCCCGCCTCTCCCACGTCCCACGCTGATTGGACCAGATGGGAGCACCTGACCTAGGCTCAGCCAATCAGGCTCTTTCTGCTTGGCTGCCGGTGGGCCGCTGTTTGGTCAGGTGTGCTGGGACCCGCCCGAACCTCCCACCGCTTGCTGCCAGAGTGACAGGAATTGTTCAGACTGACTAGCAACACCTGCGCCACTAAAAGTTAGATCAGATAGCCTTACCATTAAATAGTGCTAAGTCGGCGCGCAAACGTGTCGCCTCGACACCCGTTTTATAACTGGAGGTGCGCTCGAGGATACTGACTTCCTTCGGTCTGTGGAAGGAGCCCTTAAAGTGCTCGCCAGGTAACCCAAAGGTTGATGGTTCGACTCCACCCGCTGGGCAGAGACATGAGACATGGTCAACTCCTGTGGGAGTGTGCGCCGTCCCCGGGCCCGGCCTCTTCCCCCAGGGGACCCGTTGGTAGCCGTGGGGAGCGGCACTGGAGAGGACTTTCTGGTGGGGGATTGAGGGAGACACCAGCTATCTCCCTGCGTTCAGGCCCTGTCCTTGCAGGGTCCTGCCTGTACTTCTGGGCTCTAAAGAAATTGCCCAGAATACTTGCTATGAATTAATTCCTCCTCGTTGGCCTTTACTTTGGGTTCCACGTTCCCATCTTTACCAATAGATGGGTTATAAAACCAATGGAAACAGTGTGCTCTCTTGTGGGCGTCGTTTGAATCTATTCTTAATGCGTAATAATAAAGCCCTAATTACTAGTCGGCCAGAGTTAAGGTGGTTGGGGTTTTGTCTGGTCTTGTTTTTGATCTTGGTATAATGCACCACGTATCCTGGAGATATCCCTGCTATTTCTTCCTCATCACCAAGGACAATTGTGCCTGAGCCTCCCAGACTGGATCCTTAAGATCCCTGTCTGATTTTCCCAGCCGTACTTGGTGCTGCTCAGGCTGGCATTTATGTAATGACTCCACACTGTGCGTTAATTACCGTGAACCCACCCCCAATGATCCACTGTGGCCTTAACTGTGGGTTCAGGAGAGAGCTCTGTTCTTCAAAGCAGGAGTGGGTAACTGGTGGGAAACCAGACCATTTGGGGAGGGAAGAGAGCCACAAGCTCGCTTTTCACACATCAAGCCAGGCAGGCTCCCAGTCGGTTCAAGTTTCCAGGAAAATCAAAATGCTATTCATCTTAATTTTTTTCCCTTTCAATGGAGGTGGAAACAACATCAACTGCTCCCTCACTCCCCACCCTTCTCTCTCTCCTCCTACAGCAGCAGTTCTCAACCTGTGGGTCTCAACCCCTTTGGGGGGTCGAACAACCCTTTCATAGGTGTTGCCTAAGACCATGGGAAAACACATAAATATTTCACAATATATAATTACATATTTTGTGATCAATCACTATGCTTTAATTATGTTTAATTATGTTCAATTTGTAACAATGAAAATGTATCCTGCATATCAGATATTTATATGATGATTCATAACACTAGCAAAATTACAGTGATGAAGTAGCAGCAAAAATAATTTTATGGTTGGGGGTCACCACAACACGAGGAACTGTATGAAAGGGTCCTGGCATTAGGAAGATTGAGAACCGCTGTTCTACAGCTTCCCCCATCCCCCTTTGCTAAGTTTTTGTTTCCTTTGAATAATGATTTCCTGTAACTATGCAGTCTGCAGCCTCTTCAAAAATACTTTGGTTTTCAGGATCTTGAGATGGCAGATGCTCCCTAAGTGGAAAAGGAAGGGTAACAATGGAAAACCCTATTCAGAGTGGCTGTCCCCCATTGCGTACAGCAGGTGGGGTGTCTTAGTGTCTGCACAGAAAGGTAAACTTGATTCCAAAGTGAACAGATGTATACGTGGTGGTTTAAAATTCAGTCACCAGCTTGCCAATGTACCATGGGCTCATACTATTAGCAAATGCCTCCTGCAGCCAGCAGAGCTAAGAATTGAAGGTCATTGCCAAGATGTGCAACTCAGCAACTGTCTGGCAGATTCAAGTTCAACCTCCTAACTCATCAAAATCCCAAGTATATTCAAATTCACATTTCCAGATAGTCCTGAAGTAGGATTTGAAAAAGCAGCTGCTTAACCTGCTGTGTGAGCTGCTCAGTCATTTGGAAACAGATCAGACCGTCAATTCGGAAATTGTATGCAAATGTTTGGATTTCTACCCTGATGGCATAGTGGTTCTGAGTTGGGCTGCCAGCCACAAGGTAAGCAGTTCAAAACCACCAGCTGCTACTCGGGAGAAACATGAGGCTTTTCTACTCCTGTAATGCATTAACAGTCTCAGAAATGCACAGGGGCAGTGCTGCACTGGCCTAGAGGGTCACTGTGAGTCAGAACCAACTCAATGGCAGTGAGTCTGGTTTTTGGTGTGGTAAATGACAATCCATTTCTCAAGAGTCATTAGGGTGGCCAAAGGTTCCTATTCAAAATTGTCAAGTCCCTGGGTGTACAAATGGTAGAGATGCTGTGAACAAAAAGGTTGGCGGTTTGAATCCACCTAAACCCACCACGGAAGAAAGGCCTGGTGACCTACTTCTGGGAAACCACTCTTTGACATAATCTAGCATACTTGTGAATGTTATTGAAGCGCCATATTTTCGCTAACATTGGCCCCTGACAGTCACAGGTGGACGAAGTTGTCCCCAGGAAGCATGGAGGGGCAGGAAACCATTTCCAAGGTCATGTTCTTCCCATCTTCCCATCTGCCTCTTGAGCAAGTATTGCTCCTGGGTGGAGATTCAATTAATACCCTTTCTACTCACTCCCTTTGTTCCTGCTCACACTGCACCTCCCTGCGGAATGGCGACGCTGTTTATTCTAAACGTACCTGAGTGGCATGTCTCTCAGTAGAATGAACCAACCCTACGGACAAAACCCACCTCCGTGACCTCCAAAGGACTTCCCGGTGGCACTGTCTGAAGAGCAGAGTGTCACCAGGAAATCAGTGCCAGCAGGGACGGACAAGCAAAGCAAGGAAGAGGAGGGCACCCTTCTCGTATGGCCCAAAGAGCTGCTGGGCATAGTGGGCTCAGTCCTGTGCAGAGACTGGGTCAGAGCTGGAGGGAAACTGGTCTGCCCCCAAGAAGTTCATGGTCTGGGGAGGAGAGAGCCTTGAGGCAAGACAGCAGGAGCTCACACTCCTGGGACACACGAGCACCCTGGATTGGAACAGTATGCAAAGTTCTGTTCCATGATGCTGACACGTCCGCCATGATGACTCCGCCGGACCAAGTCTCTCGGTGCCAAGCTGGAATGTGATGTGCACATTCCACCCTCACATGCCAGCTGGTCCTGGCTGCTCCAATCGGGTACAAGCTGATGTCAGCTAGCCACAGCATACCCCAGCCCAGTAGCCACTGTGAGCACAATACAGTCCTTCTCCAATGCCCCCACTCAGTCCACCAGAGCCCTGGACACACACCATCAGAGGCCTCGATGCAGGCCAGGGACAGATGACCCAAGAAGCAAGGTAAGCATAGGCTTACTTGAACTGACTCACTCCTCTTTAGTGAGCAGTTCCCCATGGGCTTGGCTACATCTACAATGTGGTGGAAAACCAGCAGGGCAGCACAAGTAAGCCTCACACCAACCTTCCTGATCGGGCACGCCACCTCTGACTGGGGCTGCAAATTTGAAAAGGGGCCTTGATTCTGTGGGACGGTGCTGGGGGCGCTGGGAGAGAGACCTAGACCTAGAAGCAGAAACGTTGGTGTGGTGGACAATGTGAGGTAAGCCCACGCTAACCTTGCTTAGTGGGTCATCGGAAGCTGCTGTCGGCCTGCTGAGGCCTCAAAGGGGTCTCTCCCTCTGGGTTTGATGATAAAGCAACATGCTGTTTCCAAATCTTGCCCCAAGGGTTCCGAGAGCCACCTGGTCTACTACTTATTAACGTGCAGGCCTGAGATGCTTAACTCCCTCCGCTGGACTGTAAATTCTGAGGAGGCCGGATTGTGATCTATTTTGTTCGCTGCAGGAGCCCCGACATCTGGTACCATGCCTGGCATGTGGTGGGCTCCCAATAAATAAACGCAGGATAACGAAAGGAAACGAGCCAGGAAGCAGGGTGTTCGGGTCACCATGCTTACCCTACCATAGCAGTGACAACAACAGGTGCAGCTCAGGAGACACACGCGGTGCCAGGTGGCCACATTGTCCCTCCCAGTGCTCAACTTGTCCTAAAAACCATGTGTCTGAGAACCAGCTTCAGCTCCCGGTGAGGCCCCTGCCCGTTGTTGAAAGCATTGGCGCGCTCTGCCTGGTCCCCGTCGTGATGGTGTCTAAGAGAAGGCAGGTGGTGTGGCCAGGAGGCGGCCAGAGATTGGGGATTGAAGTTCCATCTCATTCCTGCAGCTTCCAAGTGCTCTTTCCCCCACCTAACAGGTCTGCTCCATCTTGAAATGAAACTGGTCAGGATCTTTCCACCTTCCCTTTCAATGAGGCTGGAGTTTAATTAACAGTAGAATAACATTTACATACATAATTACACATCTCAACAAGAGGCAACCAAGAGCTTCTTATGTCTGCTCAGCTGGCCACTGTGGCATGGGTTTCATGAACCATCCCTGAAGATGGCCAATTTTCTGTTCTGGAAGTATCGATAGGTTACATCACTGGAAATGCTTTGCTGAATTGGAATGTGTACCTAAGTAAGGTGTGTAGATATCTTAAAAGAAACCCTCGTATTGCCTCTCATATGTGGAACAAAGCAAATGATGATCCTCTGTATCATAACAATCACTTATGTGGACAGGAATGTTTAGGAATCATCAAGGTCTTTTAAACAACATGATGTCATTTGATCCCTGAAACAGCGACATAGAATGCTTTAGAAGGGTTATCGCCCCTCAGGTACTGGTGAAACAGACAGAAGTCCTTGGAGATGTGTTTAATGAGATATGTTTAATCATCCAAGTTTAATGATGCTGGTTCATCCGAGGTTAACCGGCAACCGAGTTCCTGTCCTTAATCCGGGGCCCTTTCTGCCAGTTCACCCCCCACAACAGCACATCCCGGGGCCTGCTGGAATCGCTGTTTGCTGGAAGTTAGTGTCACGTAGGCACACTGCAGAGTTCTTGGTAAAGAAATGCGGAGCCATTTGTGAAAGTCATCCCGTAAACGGCTTCAAGGGTTACGGAAAGCTGGGAGCACCACAGCTCAGAGAAAGGACCCTGGAGGACGTCTTGCTGCTAGTCCCATCAAGTGTACTGTGACTCGGGGTGGCCCACGGAGTGCAGTTGAACTGCTCCCCGGGGTCTTAGGCTGTGATCTTTGAGAAGCAGGGCGGCCAACCTGCCTTCTGAGTGGCCTCCGGGTGTGGGAACCACCAGCCGTTCAGCTAGTCAGCAAGCACTTAACCGTCTGCGCCACCCAAGCAGTCTTGACTCAAATTCAAGCTCTGCCATCATTTTGCTGTGTGACGTGTGGACCAGTTATTTGGTGTTCCCATGTTCGGGGTCCTCATGGACCCCCAAACACCAACTCTCTTGCCAGTTCCATGGGCCGCACACTTGATCGAGGCTAACCAATTTCTGCCAGCCCCCAGGCCGTGCCACGGGGGCAGCCACGTGAAGCTAGCTCTCCCAGGCCACGGGATCCCAGAGCTCTCGAAGAGAGCGGTGAGGCAAAGGCATCGCCCCTGGGTGTGAGCCAGCAAGCCTGCGTGTACTCTTGGGAACTCCTGGCAGCCGTCTTGGAACGGAAAGAGAGTCGGGGTGAGGAAAAGGCTGCACAGAGTGAAGACATGGAAAGATCCTGGGTCCAAGTCACCCCGTCCAAGCTCTGCCTCAAGCCTGTCCCGGGAACACTGGCTCTTCTCAGCTCCGGGAACAGCCGGTCCCTGCGTAAGCCAACATGAGTTGAATTTCCTACCTGTTCTCGCTCAGCACCCTCAACTGCAAAAAGCAAAACAAAAAGATCCGCATTCCTGTGTTTGATGCGAGGAACAAACAAGGTAACAGTAAGAACACCTGCCATCGCTCCACGCGTGTGTGATAAGGCATGAGGCATCAGGGGACGGAGCGGGACATCCCATCATCCTTCCCTCCCGGATGCTTCTTTGTGCCCAAGAAGCCAAAGATAAATATCCCACTTAACCCGCGGGCCCCAGACGCACACCACCCTTGCCCACACGCGCACGCACGGGCTCATTAGAAGGCATTATTTTAAGACTGTGTGATGTTAGGAGCCGCGGCAGCAGGAGGGCAAAGCGATTCTGTCATAATCACATCGCGGGTCATTTCCAGGCATTTGGTGATTTTACATTTTTCCCAGTATCCCCTGGGCTGGTGTCCTTAACCTGTTATGTAATGATATTTCAGGTTCTGGGAGATGAATTGCCCACCGTGTAAAATATGGCAGCGAATCTATACCCCTAAGCTCTGATAATTAGTTTTTAATGTAACTACAATTCTTTCAAGGAGATGTTTTCGCGCTCTAAAATCTTCTTAAAAGCATCCCTTAGGCTGAAATTAAGTTGGAAGGAGTGTCATGGAGGTCTACGGTGAGGGCCGAGCTGGGCTCAGGTCCCAGCCAGACTGACATGATTCATGGGCCCTGGCCAGGCCCTCGCCAGCACGCAGCCGCCCGGCAAAGGGCGAGAAAGCACTTCATCACTGAACATGACACCCAAGTAATGGTTACAAATGGGCTTTCAAGGCAAGGCAGAGCATGCAGGATGGGGACTAGAAGGGGGGAGGGGAAGGGACCTGGGAGCCCACCAAAGCCTGGCCCCTTTCTCCAACCACACCATTGCGGATCTCTTTCCTGGAGCGTGGACTTATTTCAATTCAGGAAGTTAAAACCCATCAGGGGCCACAGACAGCCTGGTACTTGGAAAGAACTATAGGGTTCCTTAGGCGACTTCTTGGGAGCCCCTGGGCTGTCTGGCTGAGGCTGGGGATTCAGGGAGGCCCGGGGTCCTCCATGGCATCTCCCGCTGTGTACCTCAAAATGAGGGTCTCTGCTCTCAGCCAAGATAAACTGGCCAACTCGGCCACAGAAGCACTGGGGGCTCTCTAAAGGAGGTCTGCAGCTGGGATGTCATCTGTCTTCATATTGCTACTGAAAAGAGTCTAGCTGGTCCAAGTAGATATTAACTGAAAGGTTCGTGGTTTGAACCCGCACGGTGGTTCCGAGGATGAAAGCCAGGTGATACATACATCAAGATTGAGCCCATGAAAATCTATGAAGCAGTTCTTTCTAGTCCATAACACATGGGGTCACCAGGAACTCTGGGTCTATTGCAGCGATTGTCAACCTGTGGGTCACAACCCTTTTGGGGGTTGAACGACCCTTTCACAGGGGTTGCCCAATCCATAACAGTAGCAAAATAACAGTGATGAAGTAGCAACGAAAATAATTTTATGGTTGGGGGAGTCACCCCAACATGAGGAACTGTATTAAAGGGTCGCGACATTAAGATGGCTGAGAACCACTGGCCTATTGAAAGATAGCTACCTGGAGGGATCAGTCCCCGGAAAAGAACATCCGAGTTGCTCACCAAAAGTCTGTGGCCTGAGCCCACCAGTGGCTCCTTGGGGAAAAGGCCTGTCCACCTGCTCCCACAAACTAGGAGATCCTACAGGGCAGCTCTGCTCCATCCTATTAGGTTGCTATGGGTCAGAATCCACTCCATGCCCGCTAACAGCAATAACAACATTCAATGAAATATACCCTTAGAATTGCTAAAGCCAACAAAGGAGAAGAAAAACTATAAGAGCTGGACAGAAGATTTGCAAGGGTAACTGAAGACAAATTAAGTATTGTATGTACAAAGACCTGGTGTGCTAAAACCAAACAGGAAGAAGACAATCAGGATTTCTCAGCGTGAAAGAACTGGGGGGGTCAAGGAGGCAGGGCAGGTATCAAGCCTTGAATTGCAGTATTGAAGGATTCTACGGGTGAAAAAAAAAAAGTATGAAGCCTCAAAAGAAGTTAGAAGGAATACACAGTCACTGTAGCAAAAGGAATTGTTCAATATCCAACATTTCATTCAGGAAGTAGCATTCTATTTTCAAAATCAATGGTACTGAAGACAGTGAAAACCAGGGATCCCAGAATTAACAGAAAACCAATTAAGGTGTTTCAATTAACCTTTGTGATGCTGGAAGCACTCGCATATCTAGGCCAAGAAATCTGGAAGCCTGCTACCTGGCCAACCAACTGGAAGAGATCCATATTTGTACCCATCCCAAAGAAAGGTGAACCAACCGTATGCAGAAATCATCAAACAATACCATTACTATCACACACAAGTGAAATTTTACTGAGGAGAATTCAAAACCAGTTGCACAGCACACCGGCCGGGACCTTCCAAATGGTTAAGCGGAGGCTGTGGAATAAGAGACACAGTTACTGATGTCAGAGGATAGTGACTAAAAGCAGAGAATAACAGAAAGAGCGTTCTCCTGTTTCCGTGGCGATGCAACGTCACTCAGTTGTGCAGATTATAACACGAACAGCACCAAGATGACTAGGAGTTAGAGAGCACGTCATTGTGCTCATGCAAAGCCTGCACACAGACCAACAGGCAATTGTTCAGACACAACAAGGGAACGCTACGTGTTTTAAAATCAGGAAAGATGTACATCAGAGTGATCGCCTTCCACCATAATTTGAGAAGCTGAAGTGATATTAAGAAGAATGTGGTATAAGGATTGGAAGAAGGCTCATTCACAACCTGATATACAGATGATATGCTCTTGCTTGCTGGGAAGGAAGAGGACTTGAAGCACTTACTAATTAACACCAAAGACGATAGCCTTCAGAGTACATTACATCTTAATGTAACGAAAACAAAAACCCTCACAACTGGACCCATAAATAATTTCATAATGCATGGGGAACACTTTGAAGTTGTCAATGATTTCGTTTTAGGTGGATCCACAATCAACGCCCTGAAAACAGCTCTCAAGAACTCCAAAGGCATATGGCATAGGTGGGTGGGCAGATTTTCCACAAAGAGCGCTTCAAAGCATTTAGAAGCCAAGGTGTCACTTTGCCGGCTAAGTTTACCTGGCTTGAGTCTCGACGCTTTCAGTGGCCTCGTATGATGGGAAAGTTGGGCAATGGCTAAAGAAGACCAAGACAGCCTTTGACGTTTGGTTTTGGTGAAGAATATTGAAAACATCGGGGACTTGCAGGAGAATGAACACATCTGTCTTGGAAGAAGTACAGCCCACGTGGTCCTTAGAAGCAAGGATGGCTGATTCCGTTCCAGGGACCCGTCCTTGGAGGATAGCATGCTTGGTGACACAAAAGGTTGGTGCAAAGAGGAAAATGGCCCAGGAGAGGATTGGCACAGTGGCTGTCAACACCCTGCTCACACACGGGAGTGGGTGTGAGGATGGCACCAGGCTGAACCGTGTTTTGTTTGGTTGTACGTAGGTTCAATTTGAGTTGAAACCAACCCTGACGCTGAAGAACTTGCTACATCAGGTGGCTGTTGTCTTTAAGTGTCCTCGTGGTGGCTCCACGTGACAGAGGAAAAGTGCCCGTGGGGTTTCCCAGGTCGCCATCGGCACAGGAGCAGATCAGCAGGTCTTGTTCCAGAGTCAAGCTCCAACCTTTCGGTTAGTGGCTGAGCACCACCAGGGTCCCTTGTGAATTCCAGAGGAATTCCAAATGTTCAGCAGAGCCATACAAACATTTCCTTTCCCTTGGTCTGAAGCTACGCTCAGGGAAAAACAATTCCACATGTTGAAGATGACACTTGAACAATTGTGAGGATGGCTTAGGACTGGGCAGCGTTTTATTCTATTCTGTTGTGTATCAGGCTGCTATGGGTTGGACCTGACTTGCTGGAAGTCAACGACAACAAAAGGACCATGTTCCAAGGACCTTTCCTTGGGAATCGAACATTAAGGCTCCTATACAAGTAGGCTCACCCAAGCATTAGTTAATGCCGGGAAAACAAGTAATGAGAAATTATGACTGGTTAAATGACTATGGCACATCCAGAGATCAGGGCACCATGTCACAAGGTCCCCCAGAACAGTGCTGTCAGCAAGTACCGTACAAGGCAATCCTTCGATATATAAAATACCATCTTGACAAACCCAGGGACAAGGGAACAGCAGGTGATCCAAAAGAACACTTTGTTCTATGAACCTGGCATTCCATGATGCTCAACTTCCCGATACATTCCCTGAAGACAAAGCAGGTGTATAAGCAAATACGATGAAGAAAGCTGATGGTGCCCGGCTATCAAAAGATATAGCATCTGGCGTTTTAAAGGTTTAAAGATAAACAAGCAGCCATCTAGATGAGAAGTAACAAAGCCCACATGGAAGAAGCACACCAGCCTGTGTGATCACGAGGTGTCTAAGGGATCAGGTATCTGGCATCAAAGAACAAAAAATCATATTGTGAATGAGGGGGAGTGCAGAGTGGGGATCCAAAGCCCATCTGTAGGCAACTGGACATCCCCTTACAGAAGGGTGGTAGGGAGGAGACGAGCCAGTCAGGGTGAAGTATAGCGCAGATGAAACATACAACTTTCCTCTAGTTCTTGAATGCTTCCTCTCGCCCACTATCGTGACCCCAATTCTACCTTACGAATCCAGCTAGACCAGAGGATGTACACAGGAACAGATAAGAGCTAGAAACACAGAGAATCCACGACAGATAACCCCTCAGGATCAATAACGAGAGTACTGATACCAGAAGAGGAAGGGGAAGGTGGGGGGGGAGAAAGGGGGAACTGATCACAATGATCTACATATAACCCCCTGCCAGGGGGATGGACAACAGAAAATTGGGTGAAGGGAGACATCGGACAGTGTAAGACATAGAAAAATAATTATAATTTATAAATTATCATGGGTTCATGAGGTAGGGAGGAAGGGTGAGGGAGGAAGGGGGGGAATAAGAAGCTGATATCAAGGGCTCAATAGTAAGAAAATGTTTTGAGAATGATGATGGCAACAAATGTACAAATGTGCTTGACACAGTGGATGGATGAATGACTTGTGATAAGAGTTGTATGAGCCCCCAATAAAAATGATTTTTTAAAATACCATCTCATAGTCATCATCAATAATAGAAACCAGTATTTCTAAGAATAAATGGTATTAGTAGTCAGTAAAGGTCTGCATGCTTTCTGATATTGTCCTCATGAGGCACAGCAGCCATGATTCCCCCCACTTGTCAGAGCAGAACACTTGAGACTCAGCAAAGTGTAACAAGAAGCCCAGCATCACACAGCCACCAAGTGTGGGCTCAGTCCTGCGGTACCTCGCTCGCAGGACTGCTCTGCTGGCTCATCGGCTAAAACGAGTGACAGAAGCTCCCGAAACCAGAGGAGTGGGGTCCCAAGTTGGCAAGACCCGATGGTCTCCTAGTCTCCAGGGAAAGAAGAGCCCAGAGAGCTGACTTCTCAGCTCCTTCTTCCCATGGAGAGAAGCTCCAACAGCCCGTTACAGGCTTGTGCCAACTTGATGATGAAACACCTTTGGTCAGTTTTGAAAGTAACTAAGAGAACCCTTTCTTGGGGATTTTATCACAGGTGACTTGGACCTGCCGGGAGGTCAGTTGAGACAGGAGCTCGAGGTGGCATCAGAAATGTCCTGAAGACTATGATCCACGTCCGTGTTTCCGCAGCAGTGTCCATGCACTCCCCTAGGTGGTCTCCCGTTTCCATGGGTTTCAGCCACGGGAAGAGCGATGTGGCCTGTGGCCAAGTCCAGCCATCCAACTCTTTTCAGAACGGACAGAAAAACACCAGTAAGATGACCCGTCAGAATTGTCACCCTGCAGACCTAGACCAGAGGTCCCTACTCCAGTTTGCACATTGGAGTCACTTGGGGGAACTTTAAAAGAACTGACAGTCCCGGCCACTCCCCTGACCAATTGAGCCAACATCTCTGAAGATGGCGCAAAAGCACGGATCAGGACTTCTGAAAAGCCCCCCAGAGGATTCCAACAGGCAACAGGATCGAACCGATGGCCTATGACGCCCGTTCAAGTTGAGTTCAAGAAGTTGTCAGAACAGACGGATTGAGATCCAGTTCAGGGCGTGTGCGGAGCGCTGAAGACATCAGTTCTAGTGGTGCAGGGGGACACGGTACAGAATTGCCCATTGCTGCAAAGCCATGTGACACAAATAGAGAGATAACACCACGGCAGAAGACATGCAGACAGAGTGTGTTCTGAGCTTACAAGAATGACTGCTGGGATGTCCCACAGGAAGTGCCCTGTCGGAGTGAGAGCCTGTTGTTGAGTTCCAGAGTTGAGCGGATGGTGAGCGAATCGAGTCCCCCGGATCAGTGAGGCCCCTTCCCATCTCTCCACCTACAGAAAGAACCCCCTCAAAAATACAACAATTAAAAACCCTAAATGTCATGTGTGATTTTAGTGGAATGGAACCCAAAGAAGGAAAGGAAAAGTGTCACCTAGCTGGGACAAAATGGACAGTGGTGGCCTCCATGCTTGAAAAAAGAGCGAGACCATCGCAGAAGCTACTGTAACCAATCCGTTACAGGCCCAGCATCAGTACATCATGTCCTAGAGACCACAGGTAGATCGGTTTGGGCCTCCTAAAATCCTCACAGAGATACTTAAGCAGATGGGTTTTCCTATCTGAGAACCAAAGAAAGTAGCAATCGCCAAGGGACTAGCATGGGTTGGTTCATTTCAGAATCCCACCCAGCAAGCTTCCCCATCAGCCCAGACCTCCCAGGACTCCGGGGTGAAAGGGAGGCAGTTCTGGCGCTGTTTTGTCTTTTTAAATCATGCATGCCCGTCTAGCTCTAGTTATCCAATGCACTGCATGGGGTCAATCTGCTGCGCACGGCCTCTTTAGAGTGCAAGGAGATTACTTTGAGGATTAGGATGCGCCTTAGCCAAGCCACGGTGTTCCCCATTGCATCATGTGCCCGTGCAAGCTGGACATTGATTAAAGAAAACCCGGCGTGTTTAAATGATGGTGCTGGCAAGGAACACTGAAAGCACCGTGGACGGACTAAAGAACCAGCAGGTCTCTTGGAGGAAGTACGGTTGGAGGGCTCCTTAGAGGCAAGGCTGGCGAGACTTTGGCTCGCGTACTGTGGACACGTTGTGAGGAGAGACCAGCCTCGAGAGGAGGGCATCCTGCTTGGTCGAGTGGAGGCGCAGAGAAATAGAGGAAGGCCCTCCGTGAGATGGACGGACCCAGCAGCTGCAACAGTGGTCTCAGGCCTAAGAACAATTAGGAGGAGGGTGCAGGACCGTGCCGCATGGCATTCTGTTGTGCACGGGGTCACTATGGTTTTAGGCCAACTCCACGGACTCCGCGGCAACAGGCTCGGCCTGTTTAGTCTCTACCTACCAAACTCCCTCGTGGTAAGCGGTAGCTTGCTAACCCAAAACCCGGTGGTTCTGACCCCCCAGCCACCCTGAGAGAGGACACTGAGGCTGTCTGCTCCCGTCAAGATTGGCCGCCTTGGAAAGCCGACGGCAGTACTTTGGTTTGAGGAGCTACCTGTCTTCCTGAAACTAAGGGCTTGCTGCTTCGCTCTCTCGTGACTGGTGTTGTGCTGGAAGATGAGCCCCTCCCCTCCCCCCACCCTGGGTTGGAAGGCATTCAGCATCCACAGTGGCCACCGCCGTGGGCGTGAGCTGGCCAGCCCTCGTGAAGGTGGCACAGGACCACGTGACTTTATTGTAAATTATGTTACATAACTTAGTGTCAACTTGAAGATATAAGGAGTGGAGTCGAGCCTGTCAATCCTCCCTGTGGGTGTGACCTTCTCATAAGGAGGGTCCTGGGAACTTCCCCTCTCTCTCTGCCTTCCCCTTCCTGTGGACGAGCCACACTGAGACCTGCTCGAGCCCTGTCATTGGAGCCACAAGCCTTTGTATCCACTGTCCTGTGATCTTCCTGCATTCGGCATCATTGCATAGAGCTGCATGAGTCTGAAGAGGGATCTATGGACTAGTGTTAGACCTGTGGACTTGATCTGGGCTGGGCGGGGATGTTTTCCTGACGTACAATGACTTCTTGATAGAAAGCTTTCACATATATGAGTGCCTCTGGATTTCTTTCTTGAGTCACCAGCCTGACACACCAGGCAATGTGAGCACAGGGACACCACAGGCTGGCAGCGTTGGGGCCTTTATCAGCCTTGAGCTAGAGGGGTCAATGCGGGACGCAGCCAGCCCCAAACAAGCCTGCAAAAATGGAACTAAGGGAAACCACCCCCCTCACCCTCCCCAACCTCCTACCAAGGCTTCTCATGAGTTGAGCCTGGGGGAAGCCAGAAGTTGCCAGTCCACACAGAGCGGGCTCCTGGGCACAGAGCAGGGCCAGGAAGGGAGGGCAGAGAGAAGAGCGAGGCCATGATTGGTTTCACAGAGAGTGCAGATGAGATTGGATAAGATTGCTTTTCTTATGAGAAAACTGAGCAGTGGATTTCCAACGTAATTCAAAACAGACACGCAGCAGGAGCCTGGGCTAATCTGATTGGGATCCATCACTTCTGCATGATCTGCAGTGATACAGAAGGAGCCCTGATGGTGCTATTAGGTAAGCACTGGACCGCTAACGGTAAAGTCTGTAGTTCGAGTCCACCAGCCACCCTGTGGGAGAAAGATGATGCTGTAGGATCCCATAAATATTCAGAGTCTCAGAAACCCTATCTAGGACTGCTACGAGTTGGAATCGACTCAATGGCAGTAGGTTTGGCTTTTCGGTTTGCTTACATGATACAAGAGCTCTCAGAATTCCCAAAGGATGAGCTGGATCGTGTGTCCTTCACATTATGTTCTAGAAGAGGATGGCTGCCCGGCTATCAAAAGAGATAGTGTCTGGGGTCTTAAAGGCTTGAAGGTGAACAAGTGGCCATCTAGCTCAGAAGCAAAAAAGCCCACATGGAAGAAGCACACTGGCCAGTGCGATCACGAGGTGCCAAAGGGACCAGGCATAAGGCATCATGCAAAAAAAAGATATATGTGTGTATATGTATATATATGTGTGTGTATATATATGTGTATATATATATATACATACCATATTGAATGAAGGGGGAAGTGCAGAGTGGAGACCCAAGGCCCAAGTGTCGGCCAATGGAGATCCCCTCACAGAGGGGATCAAGAGAGGAGATGGGTCAATGAGGGTGCGAGGTAGTACCAATGAAGAATGCAGCTTTCCCCCAGATCCTGGATGCTTCATCCCCCCAACTACCATGATCCGAATTCTACCTTGCAGGGCTGGATAGAGCAGAGGTTGTACACTGGTACATATGAGGGCTGGAGGCACAAGGAATCCAGGGTGGATGATACCTTCAGGACCAAGGGTGTGAGGGGCGATGCCGGGAGCGTGGAGGGCGAGTGGGTTGGAAAGGGGGAACTGATTACAAGGATCCACGTGTGACCTCCTCCCTGGGAGAGGGGCGGCAGAGAAGGGGGGGGGGAGACTCCGGATAGGGCAAGATATGACAGAATAACGATGTATAAATTACCAAGGGCACATTAGGGAGAGGGAAGCGGGGAGGGAGGGGGAAAAAAAGAGGACCTGATGCAAAGGGCTTAAGTGGAGAGCAAATGCTTTGAGAATGATTGGGGCAGGGAATGTATGGATGTGATTTATACAATTGATGTATGTATATGTATGGATTGTGGTAAGAGTTGTATGAGTCCCTAATAAAATGTAAAAAAAGAAAAGAGGAGGAAAAAAAGAAAATGATTAGTGCAAAGAATGTACAGATGTGCTTTATACAATTGATGTATGTATATGTATGGACTGTGATAAGAGCTGTATGAGCCCCTAATAAATTGTTTTTTAAAAAAGAGGATAGCTGAGGAATGTGCCCGCCATTGAGGAGAGCCTGGTCCGCTGATCTGTTTGAAGTCAATGTCTCTCTCTTGTGCATACACTCCAAAGGTGTCCTGAGGACAGATGTGACCTCGGAGTGCCAGCCTGGCAGTGACAGGCAAGCCCAGATGCAGTGGCATACAACCCTCCATTTTTCTGCGTGACACGAACACAGTTGCCCCACCCAAGAGGTTCTCCAGCACGAGCGGAAGAAACCAGCCTATTTCTGATCTCAGAAAACCCAGGAGAATTAGCATGGCTCCAACCTTCTTCCAAACATGCAAGTACTTGGAGCTGAAGATGACCTGGAGAGACGTGGTCACAAAGTTTCCACCCAGTGTCACTTCAAGCAAATGGAACTTACCCGATCCGTCACCAGAGGTGGGAAGTTGAGATCCATTCTTTTGTGGCAAGACCAACCTTTAGGGAGGGGGCTGAGGGCGGGGTTCATGGAAGTAGCCCATTGCTTTAGCCTGGCAGCTCCGTCTCCCCATTCATTCTCAGGCAGCTACACTGTGGCCACAGGGTCTGGACAATTGGGTTAAATGGACACTGGGCATCACTTTGGATCACACGGGGCATGTCCTGAGGAGGGATGGGAGCCAGGCCCTTGCAGGGTGGGGTGTCACATCCAGATGTCCACTGGTCAATGTTTTCCACCTCGGGGGGTGCCTTCTTACCCTGAATGCCTTCCCCTTCCGAAGAAATGACCGCGAGATGACTTACTCATGAACGTGTTCCCTGCCCATGATTCTCCAGGGACCCAGGTTGGGAGCCAAGCGGGTGAGAGCAACATCCCTGTCGCCCTGTCTGTGCCAGGTCTCGGTCATCCTAGTAAAGAGGACTCTCAAGTGGCTCCCTTAGCCTGGAAACCCCGCATTTGTCTGGTTATTCAAGGACATGCCCAGAGTCTTGGCGAGTCCGAGTCTCTCTACAGCACACCTCTGTCCTACAAGTGCTGGCTGTGTGATGCGGTTGCTGCTAGCTTCCCTGAGACAGGACAAGGCGTGGCTTCGCCCTGCGCCATCCACGGCATCGTTTGCAAATCAAACTGGAAGCTCTGCCGAAAACTGTTCAGCATCATAACATAGGCAAGCCTCCGCTGGAAGCCCATAGACAGTGGGGGGCTGGGGGGAACCAGACCTCCCACATGATGAGAGAGTTCTGCTCCTGAGCCATGCCTGTCCCCACTGGACAGCTAACACGCCACAAGTCACAAAGCTCTTGCGCTTGTCAGGGGTCGTTGCTCTGGATGACGATGATGCTAACAGCTCACACTTACACAGGGGACACTGGCAGGTGCTTTACACACCTCAGAGCATGGTCAGGTGGGGCTGGGGTCCTGTGGGTGGTCAGCTGAGGAAAGGGAAGCTCAGAGAGGGGAGGCCAGGCACCCTTGAGGCCACACAACTAGGGAGTAGAGAGGCAGGGTTTGCTCCAGGCCTAAACCCCTTGCGCTGAGGGCTTTCCAGCGATGGGGAAAGCCTGCGGGAGGCTCCTGGCCCCTCTGATGACAGCCCCGGGAATTTTCTGACCTCCTCTGCAGCTTCTTCCTGCAGCATCTGCCCGGAGGTGGCCTGTGCTGGAGGACCAGCAGGGCAAGGTTAGGGAGGGGAGAGAGGGCATACTGGAGCCCTCTCCTCTCCCCAGAAGGTACTGCCCACCTCCAGGACAAAGGCCCAGAGAGCTTTCTCGTATGGAGGTGGAAGAGCAGAGAGGGCAATCTGGGGTCCCCTCTAGAGAGCAGATAGCTACGCCCTACCTCATCTGAGGTCACAATGCCCCCTCTTGACTGCCTTTCCCGAAGTCCCTGCATGTCAGTCACCAGTCTGGACTAGTGCTTTTCAATCGAGGGCGAGTTGGTCCCACAGGGCCATTTTCCAAGGAGTGGATCTTTTTCCATGATCCCATGGGGGCAGCTAATGAGTGGAATCCGTGATGCTGTTGAACGTCCCCGGGCAAACAGGGCAAAGGGCGGTTTGCTTCAACCTGTGGATGGTACCACTGGTGGGAGAGTCTGGGCGATACCGTTTACAGATGAAAATCCATGCTCTTGCTTCGGCCCAGATTCAGAGGGGGGAGAAAGGGGACACTTGCTATAGTGGAACGGCATTCTGGTGGGGGTAGCCATTTGGATATGAACTGTGGGCTCCGTAGTGGACTCCGGTGAAGATGCAGGTCCTGGTTCTGATGACCTTCCTGACAGAGGCCAAAGGCTAAAGCCCCCAGCGTGGTTTATACTTCAGCAGAGAGGAAGCGGAAAGCCTCACCCCGGGACCAACTGGCGGCGTCAGGGAGAGATAGAAATTGTCCAGGACTTCCTTTTACTTGGCTCCACGATCAACACCCAAGGAAGCAGCCATCAAGAAATCAAATGGCATCACACTGGGAAAATCTCCTGCGAAAAGACCTCTTGAGGGTATTGGAAAGCGAAGCTAGCACATTGCATTGAGGGGCTAGATGCCACCACCAGCCATCGTATTTTCAGTCGCCTCGTCTGCGTGTGAAAGATGGACAGCGCACAGAGCAAGATGGAGGAAGAACTGATGCGTTTGAAATAAGACAGGAACACAAATATCGACTCTACCGGGGACGGCCAGGAGAACCAACACGTCTGTCATGGAGGAAGTAGGGCCAGAGTGCTCCTTAGAAGGGAGGATGGTTAGATTTCCCTCCCGGACTTGGGACCTGCGAACAGGAGGGACCAGTCCCTGGAGAAGGACACCGTGCTTGGTAAAGCGGAGGGTCAGCAAAACGAAGGCAGCTGGATGGACACTGGCCGTGGGCATGGGCACAGCAGGGACTGTGAGGGCCGTGTCGGACGGAGACCTGTCGTCGTGTAGGGTCACCGAGACACAGAACCAGCTCAAGGGCCCCTGACAAGAGCACCTGCAGTTGGGTAAGAAGACATTCTCGTTCTTGGGAAATACTCCTGGGAGGCCTTAGAAGTCAAAGAAAAGCTACAGAAACAATGCAAATGTGAGGAAAGTATGCCAGCCACTAAATCCCCCCAGATTAACTGGGACACGGGAGTTCTTTTCTGTAAACCTGAATCTGAACATAAAACGCTGTGGTCATTACATAATCGGTTGTCAATTTGAGTATTAAGATTTCAGGGGTGGTGCATAGCCTGTCAATCAGGTCGCAGCTTGATGACCTCCTTTGGAGCCACTAAGGAGATAAATAGCTCCCTAGAGACAGGATGCACGCTCACTCCCTGCGAGACATTCCTGGTGAGGAGCCACGTGGAGACATGCTGATGACAGCCAGAGCCCTGGGCCCGGAGGAGCCACGTGGAGACCCACACCAGCGCCGAGATGCTTCCACCGCCACTGGATCCACAAGCCTGCACCCACTGGCCTGTGGTCTTTCTGCGTTTGGTGTCATTGCGTGTGTTTTGTGAGTCTGAAGAGGAAGTTATAGACTGGTATCAGACATATGGACTGATATCAGAGTTATGGACTTGATTTGGACTGGGCTGGGGTGTTTTCTCAGTATTCAATTTCTCTTGCCTATAACGCTGTTTCTTATACACATATGAATCTCTCTGGATTGGTGCCCAGACTGACACGCACATTTTGCTCCTATGTGTTTTTTCCCGGCCATGCACATGTACACGGGGTCCCTGGGGAGCAAGGCTATTTTAAGAAAGGCTCTGGGGTACAGCATCTTTTTTGTCTTTGAATTAAATTTTTTTAATTGTGGTAAAAATAGATAGAAAGCATGCCAAAGTTTTTAGACGTGGAATCCAGGAACCTCCAGGACAATCTTCAACTGTGCAGCCCCTCCCTGTCTCCGTGTCTACATCAGTCCACCACCCAAACAAACAAACAAACAAAATCCACCCCCCTGCCAGCAAGTCAGTGCCGACCCATCGCCACCCTAATAGGGAGGCCTACCGCGTAGCGCTACCCCCGTGGGTTTCCAAGAAAGCCTCCTCTAGGTCCCAAGGAGCAGCTGGTGGCTTCGAACTGCTGACCTTCGCTCAGCCGCCCAGCAGTATCGCCACTCCACCATCACCATCGGGGCTCCCAACCACAAAGAGACCTTATTATTTTTTTTGAGTGGGGGGGGGTGATTCACAGAACTGAAATCATACAGCACGTATTCTTGGGGCTCATTTATGCTATGCAACGTCTTTGGATCGGTGTGATCTAAATTCTCGAGACCCTCGGCAGCCCACCCCACCCCCAGAGCCCCTCCTGGCCTCCCGGCTGCAGCTCCCTCCACCAGCCAAAATGGCTCTCGGAAAAGCAGGCAAGTGGCAGATTGAAGGCCGGGAAAGGACCGGAGACAATAAGATAACCAGCCCCTGCCTTAACCAGGGCAATTTGATCAAAATCATCCTCGGGACGTCTCCCTCACCTCTCCGCCCAGCCGCACGACAGCCCTATTTGGCTCGAGCCAATTCACAGATCTTTGCTCATCAGTTTTCCTGTTGAACCCTGGGTCCACGGGGAAGATCATTTGCAAATAAAGGCCAGCGTTTCAAGAGGGTTTATGAGGCAATCAGCCAGGCAGGGAGAGAGGCGCTCTGCTAACATCAGCCTCCCACTACCCGTGAGGAGTTTGGGTTTTTTTTAATATCGTTCTCCCTCCACCACCCCCACCCCGCCCGATGGAAGTTGTTTCTAGTCCGCTCCTTTTAGCCCTGCCCAGACCAATCTTCCTAAATGCACAGCATCGTGTGGTACCCGCATGAGGGAGGGAGGTGGGGGCGGGGGGGAGAAATAGACAGACAGACTGTCTGCCACAAAACTATTTAATTTGAGCTGGTTGCCCTTCTGGAAAAGGATGTCCACATCAGATAAGAAGACGGGCAGTTTAAATTGTTCTATCAGAACCGAGTTGCCTGTTTGTGGAGCTCATTCCAGACAATTGGAAACTGTTCCCGGCTCCTTTTTTGAGAAGGCAATTGCCCAACTTGAAGGCTGTTTGTGACTAAAGCAGAGGCCACAATAATTTCTACAGTAAAAGCCTCTATCCGGATCCCATTGTATATTTGCTAGGTAACTATGCTGGGTAAATAAGCCCTCTGTTTTATCTTTAATGCCGGATCTTTATGCAGTCTGCCAAGCTGTTCCTCCCTCGGGGATGGTTTACGTGCTGGTACGCGGGGCGCTCGCTGCCCGAGGACCTTTGACGCCGTGTGTCTTTGCACAGACGAGAATATTAAGTGCTGGGGCCTCTGTCCTTGGATCCCGTTTGCCCTGTGAATGCACGTGTGTTGCCCTGGTGGGTCTTTTCCTGTTCTAATTAATATGACGATATAGGATTGTCATCGGCCAGTATTTATGGGGCAGCCCTCGCAGGCTTGGGGGCCTGTGCTGGGGCTTTAATTAAAAGGCCCTATCTTATTGAGGGAATCTGTGCCACGGATACACAGCTGTCTCGGCGCAGCTGTACACAGAGCACTGCCGCCGGCCGGCAATGGCCAAACAGCAGGATTGACTGGAAACACCGACAGACAGATGAGGGAGAGGCCATGATCCATTTGTGGGGTGCAAACAAGTCAGCTGAGGGAGGAGAACAAAGGCTCCAAGGGAAGGGTACCATTTGGGGTGAGGGGAGGGGGGAGAGGAGAGCACATACTCTGCGTGAATGTGCGTGTGTGTGCGTGCGCGCGTGCGCACGGGGAGATGTGTCCCGAGCTCAGATTCATAACTGCACTTTTTAAAGCCTAGAATAATACACACCAAACAAAAAGGTGAGCATATCAACCTTTGGGGATGGAAGCAGAACAGGGAGCAAGACGCACCTATTTGAGAGGCTAGGCTCCCAAATATTGGACCTACCACCCCTTTGTCAGAGAGAAAAATTACCCAGCGGCTCCTGACAACTAAGAATTCCGAAAGATGGCACGGAGCCCAGGATAAAGGGGGGGGTGGTGTCACCTTGTTAGGTGCCGGGGGCTGATTCCAACCCACAGCGAGCCCCCGCTCAACGGCGCTGCACCGTTGCCCTTGAGACTGCCCCAGGCCTGAGCCCACTGATGCATCGAGGGGCTTCCTCTTGTCACTGCCCCCTACTTCAGCAAGTATGCCGTCCTTCCAGGGACTGCTCTCTCCTGACAACATGCCCAAAGTATGTAAGACAAAGTCTCGTCACCCTTTGCCTCTAAGGAGCGCTCTGACCGTACTTCTTCCAGGACAGATCAAGTGTATGAGGGACGGCTTTCAGCCTCCCCTGGGTGTTTGCAGTACCCTGCCGGGGAGCAGTTCTCACCCACGCTGGGAAGCACTGCTTTAGACCCTTCTATGTGATCTGAACTTTCTACAAGCAAAGTAAACACGTTACTTTTGTAAATAAAAGAGAGCAAGGGTTTTGTTTTTTTTAAGATAGTCTGCATTCATCCCAAGGGCACGAACCCCTTGCGTCCCACGCACTGGGCACTGTGCTGTCTGCATCGCCACGGACACTGGCACCCGAGGGCCCGAAAGAGCTAACGGGGCAAGCAGAGAACTTAGCCTTCACAAACAAGAACTCTTTAAAGAGGCGGCCTTGCTTTGTTCTGAAGGCTGTGCGTGTCCTGAACCTTGGAGCTGTGTCCACTGTGATGAACACGGGAACAGCAGCACCTCATGGCCTAGGGGGCTCTGTGGTTTCCAGTTCCCCATGGAGCCCAACAGCAGCGCATTTCAGGACGTTCACTGGGGGCTCCCGAGGTGGGATATGGTCACAGTGGATAAATGGAGGCGCGTCAAGTACTCAGGACTTGAAGCTCTCGGTTACACACCAGCTGTGAAATCCAGGACCCGCTATTTTCTGAAAACACCATTCTGTTTTTCTGGGACTCAATAACAAGGATGTGGAATTGGGAGGTGGGGGGCTGCATTGTAGATACCAGTCTTGACTCTGCCCTGGAATCAGATGATACCCAAGTGTGGCTTCGAATGTGCGCAGGCCAGTCATGCTGGAGAAGGAGGAGCTCCCCAATGTACCCCACACGCTGTCATCCACTCGGGAGCCCGGGGGAAACACCAGGAAACGCAAGACTTCAGGTTTGGCTCAAATTGAATTGTGTCCCCCAAAACTATGCATCAACTTGGGTGGACCGTGATCCTCAATGGATTGGCAGTTATGTAAAGACATCATACAGAGATCATGGCCGACACCCCGAGCCTGGAGGGCAGAGCCATTGCCTGGAGATGGTCTCAGAGAACAGGGGACAGTGAATTATTCTGCAGCATGTTTCACTGGCTCAGTGTGCTGCCCCCTTTGTAATGGACATGTCTGTCTTGGTCCTGGCCCGTCATTGTACTTTGGAAGCAGATACGTGTATTCGAGATTTACAGATAAAGAGAAACTTTGCCCCAGGATGGAATTTGAGCTTGGAGCTGCTTTAAGACTTTGGCGATGATGGAATGGGGTGAAAATGCTTTGGATGTGGCAAGGACATGGATTTGGAGGAGGCAAGTGGTAGAATGTCACGTATTGAATTGTGTCCCCGAGAATATGAGGGGACTTCAAAAAAAATCATGGAAATGGGATGAAAAGATAATGGAGGTTTTCTACTAACTTTGAAACCCTTAGCTCTCTGTGGTTTGTGATTATGTGGTTTGACACTGTGATAGTTGGAGTTTGTGTCAACTAGGCTGGGCAGCATCCTCAGTAGTTTGACAGTATCCTCAGTTATGACAGGCTCAAGGTGGGGTGTGACACCCTTACTCGGGCCACAGCCAACTCCAACATAAGGGGAGTCTCCCTATGGGGTAGTCCGCATCACCTTGCACCCTAGGCAAGATGAAAGGGGAGAAGCCAAGAGAAGGGAGACCTGACTATGACCAAGAAAGCAGAGCCAGGAGCAGAGCGAGGCCTCTGAACCCAGAATCCCTGCACCCAGGAGAACCTCCTGGACCCAGGGGAGGACTGGTGCCAGGACTCCCGGAGATCTCCAAGGAGCACTGGTTCCACAGAGGCTGAAAGGAGAAAGGGGCCTTCATCCAAGACTCCCGGGAGACAGTCTCTCCCGGAGCTCAGACTCGGAATTCGGACTTCACACTCTGAGTGTAGCTTCCTCAACTGGAGAGAGCAAGTGGCTGTCTGCTAACACCACTTCCCCCGCCCCGCCCCCGGTACTTCTGTGACAGCAACAAGGACAGGGTCCGTGCCAGTGCACTGAGGCAAATAAAGATGATAGACACACGGACAGACAAACAGCTGGGTGGCTGGAAAGAAAAAAATGTGTAATTGTCAATATTTGTAAATAACATATGGTCCTTGGGCTGTGATCTGCAATGTCAATGTCAGAAGTTTGAACCCACCAGTTGTTCTGTAGCAGAAAGATGGGGTTTCTACTTCTGTGAAGAGTTACATCTCGGAAGCTCGCAGAGGCAGCTCCACCCTGTCCTGCAGGGTTCCTGTGAGTCAGCTTAGACTAGATGGCAGTGAGTTTGGTTTGGGATTTTGACTGCTTACATAAAAAAAGCATCCAGAGTAATCCTTAGATAAATTACTGGGATTAACAAAAGACTAAAAGCCATTAAGTAAGAAGCAATTAAAGCTATGTGCATATTACCAGAAATGAAATGTTTAAATGACATCCTTTTCAATAACATCAAAAGTACCAAGTATCTGGTAAGTAAATGTAGCAACTGATGGTCCAGCTCTCCATGGAGAAAAACAACCTATGACAGAAACTAAAGGGGCCCTAAGTCAGGGGGAGTTGTGGTTCATCATGAGCTAGAAAACTCGATATACAAAGACATCAATTCTCCCCTAAAATCTAGAGATTCAAGGCAATCCCAAAGGGTAAATGCCCAAGATGATTCTAAATGTATCTGGGAAATTAGGTGGCTGAGAGCACCTAAGAAACTCTTGAAAAAAAAACCAACCAGGTAAGATGCCTTACCCCTGTCAGATGAAGGCTCACATCTATCTTTTCAGACTGTTAGCACTGCGTAGTAGTGGCTCAAGGGTGCAAAGAGGCCAGTGGAACAGAAGAGAAAGGCAGGCAACCAATCCATGCATGGACACTGGACAAAGCCGCATTTCCACGTGATGTGGAAAAGATGATGAGTTGGGACAATTGGGTATCCATATGGGAAAATATTAAACTGGCCTTCTTACTTCAACCCACTGTGGGTGAATTAAAAACTTACATGTGTAAAGCCAAACAGTATAAGGGACTATCACTATGTCATCCAGGTAGGGAACAATTTATTAAACAAGACGGGGAAAAACAACCATAAATAAAAAGATGGATACATTTGACTACATTAAAATGAAAAGTTTCTGGTATAACGCATGTATTGGCTCCCAAGTTACAGAACATTTTTTAAAGGGGGGGTGGTGCGGGCACAGATCCAGGAATGGGTTTGGGGCTCCCATTAAATCCTAGGTCCAACTTAAGAACAACCAGTTCTTACATCATGGCCTGCTGCATACTCACCTCCATGAAATGATCACTGACGATAAGGGTGCTGAAGCAACGTGTGGTGAAGGAAGCAGATGGTGCCCGGCTATCTATTGGAATAGTGTCTAGTGTCTTAAAGGTTTGTATTTAAACAAGCAGCCATCTAAGTGAGGACTCAACTAAGTCTGCACGGAAGAAGCAGGAGGGGTGGATGCATAATGAGAACAACTGATACAAGGGGATTTAGGGAATTCAGGGGTGACGGGAAGGGTGTGGGTGTTAGGGAAGGGAAGGGGATTTCAAGAGTAAAGTGGAGGGAGAAGACTCTAAAACTGAAGTGATTGAATGATTGAACTGTTGAATTATATGATATGTAAGTTACTTGCCAATAAAACTGCTGGGGGCGGGGAATGAAAAATGTCTTGTTATCAAAACACACAACTAAGAGAAAGCAAATGGAAGCCAGAACTTCCAACCCTTTGGCTAGCACACGGTTTGCACTACTCAGAGACTCCACGGAAAAGACATCAGTCTCTTGCATAAGCTGGAAGTCCACGTGGAAGTTGGCAACCCTGCCACGGGTAAGGCTACTCAGACTCTCTTTCATTTTGCTAATTGGTAGCGGTTTGGGGTTCAAGGCCAAGAGCCCCTCAGGCCACTCAGGCTGTTTCCGTTCAACCTGGAAGAGCAGCATTTCAGAATGAGAAATGTACTCTTATTGTGCCTGCTCGTCCAAGTCGGGTTTAGTGGGCATTCTCATGAGAGCGGATTGGTACCCTCACTCCTGATTAAGTGGAAGGATTAGGCACACCGTGCAGAAACGTTTCTTGGTATTGTCTTGTCTGGTTTTATTTTTCTTTGCAGCTACCCACTCCCCTAGTCCAGTCCCCTCAGCCTCTCCTGCCCTTCTAGCGGGGTGGCCTTGCTTCCAGACTCCGGCAACGCACATCTCTCAGCCCCAGATTGTGGAGTGTTCATCCGCTGTGTAATTGGGGCTGTTAACCTTTCATTAACTGGCAGCTGTGCCTCACTTCCTAGAGAGGGTAGGTCAGCGAGAACTACCTGGAAATGAACCTGTGACTTGGGAAGCCACTGTCACAGAGCTGGACTGGGACATGAGCCCATGGTCCATCTTTCAGGAGCATGCCACCCAGAGGTACAAGGATTCTTTGGGGTCAAACAGCACAGGGTAAAACCCATTCCAAGAGCTCACACTCCCTGACCCTGCTTCTTTCTTTGTCTTCCTTTCTGTCTTTTAATACTATGGGATGGCGTTTTCCATAAAAGTTTACATAGTAAACAAGCTTCCCACTTGACAAGTCTGATGCTCATTGATCAATGACTGCAGTCATGCTTTCACGAGGTGTCAGCGTCCTGCTTGCCCCTTTTCCAGTGCTCTGGTTTCTCCAACCTCTGGTCTCACCCATGCCTTGTTGGCCATTTGGTCTCCCACGGGTGGTTTTTTAAGAAAGCGCATGTGCACATTTTGGGCGTCAATGTATTGTTCCAGTGATACCTCAGGGTATAGTTTCAGTTCAAGGTTTAAATTGTATCTCGAGGTGTGGTAGTTACAGCATCTGTTGTCAATTTGAGACTTGAGAGTAAAGGGGTGGAGTTTAGCCTGCCAATCAGGTCGCAGTTGGTGACCTCATTTGGAGATGCTAAAGAGATAAATAACTCACTGGAGGCAGGACACTGGCTCACTCCCTGTGAGACATCACTGACAATGAGTCTGATGGCGCTATGCTGATGCAGCCAGAGCTCTGGAGCTATAGGAGCCATGCGGAGACCCCGGCCAGCACTGAGATGCTTCCACTGCCACTGGACCCACAAGACTTTCCACCCACTGGCCTGTGATCTTCCTGCATTCGGCGTCACTGCATGTGTTGTGTGACTCTGAAGAGGAATTTATAGACTTGTGCTCAACATATGGGCTAATATCGGACTTATGGACTTGGACCACACTGGGCTGGGATGCTTTCTTAATGTACAATTGCTCTTTGATATAAAACTCTCTCATACACATGAGTGTCTATGAATTTGTTTTTCTAGTCTACCCAGACTAACACATGGGGTGAGACCCTCATGAAGTGCTGTAGTCTCAACTGGTCTCGTAATAATCACTGAGTTCTGTTCCCCATTTTCCTCTTGTCCTCTCAGGGCCCGTCTATGTTCCCAATCAGGACCCCCCATAGTGGTAGCTGGGCACCATCGAGTTCTTCCAATTCGGGGGTATGTGAAAACATGGCTCTTGTAGGCTAGTAGACCTGAAGAAGAGTCTCTTCTCTAAAACGTACGTGTGTGTGTGTGTGTGTGTGTCCAGCCAGAACAAAAGGAGACATCAGACTATATTCAGATCACCGTAGGAGTCTAATGCAATGCCAAAAGTCAATATAGATCTCCCTGTGCTGCTCAGAACGAAGTCCTCATCGGCAGCTGGGAGGCTGAGGGACTTCACGCATGTCCACATTGTCCAGGCATCACTCAGGATCACAGCATCCATGATCCTATCTCATCTGCTCTCAGGGACCCTGCACCAAGAACACTGCACAGCCACCGGCTGCAGGGGGACACGATGCAGACACACACACACACACACACACACACACACACACACACACACACACCAGCAGCTCTCTCCCTTCTCACTCTGGGCACTTGAGTTCAGGCTAAAGTGCCCATCGCCAACAGCCAAGAAGAGGTCAAATTAAGAACGGTGCTCTCTTTAGCAACTACAAAAAGTTCTCCTTTTCTCATCGAGTAACGTTCTCTAATGGCTGGTAGATGAGTCCAATTTCTAATCGGTCCTGAATTGGGTCATTTCCCTCTCAGTGACTCCGGCCCCCCGCGGGGCAGATTGCCATGGGCTCCACGGGCGCCCAAGGAAACAGCAGGAGCCAGCATCTCCCCATCCGGCCGCCCTACCTTCTGGGTTTTAACTCTGCTCCAAAGCCAAAGCTTTACGAGAGACTGGAGGGGGCACAGATTCTGAAACTGTCCCCCTCAAACCGATGCAGCAGCCCACATTTCTTAAGAAAATCCCACCCCTCTTTTCTAGGTTCGCCTAGAGGACATGGGGGTGGCAGGTGGGGTGGGGGTTGGATGGGTGGACCGGGGGACTTACACTGTAGAAATAAATAACCTACAGAAGCACTCTCCATGGGGTTCTTGAGCAAGAGTTTCTGCAGTCGGGGCTGGCAGAGACCCCAATGGGCCCTACCCAGGCAACAGTGAATTGCACCTGCCTCTGGACCAGAAGTCCCCACAAAATGGGCCTCAGAGCTCCCTACCTGGCCCTGAGCATCCATGCCCACCTGTGCTTCTTCCTACCCCATCTGAGCCCAGTGTCCATAAGACATGCAACGCAGGCGCTGCCTGCTCTCCACGCAGTGGCTCAGGGGCAGCTAAGCACCTGGGGCGCTAGCTGCTGGTCATTGCCATTGAGTTAGGTGACCTTACAGGGCAGAAGGGAGCGGGGCTGGGTTCTGTGCCGGCCTCACGTCGTCGCACGCTGGAGTCTATTGCTGTGGCTGCTGGGTCACCCGGCTCGTGGGGAGTCCCCTTGTTCTCACCTTCCTTCCCGCCAGGGTGTGCTTTCCACTGACCGGTCCCTGTGTCGCCGTCCCTGCTTCCACGGACCAGTCTGGTCGCATCTCTTCTACTGGCCTGTGCCTTCTTTCAGCTGCCCACAGGGATAGTGAATGCAGGTTGCCAGGGCCACAGTTGGAACAGGTCAATGCTCCTTGTCATCCATTTGCATTACCCACCTCTCACGTGCATTGGGGGTGATTGAAAAGACCGTGGCTTGGGTCAGACACTTGATCTAGAACACTCAAGAAGCCTTAATAGGACTTTGATTGGGGGTAATGAGGCAGCTGGATATGACCTCACAGTCCCGGCTCTTAAGTCTAAGTCAAATGACTGCTTTGGCCACAGTCCATGCTGTCACCACTGATTAGTGTGCAGGATGCTGGGTGGGGCAAGTGTGGGTGCTGCTAGGTCTGTGCCGCCTTCTCCCAATGCTCTCAATGTTTAAGCACCCACTGTGTGCAGGTGTGTGTGTGGGGGGGAGAAACCAAGCACCTTCCCCGGGGCTCCCATTTGGAGGCTCAAGCCCTCCATCAGCTCCAGCACCAGGTCATCCTGCCTCCATGTCCCCTGGGTCTGTTTTACCACTGACAAAGAGGGGAGACACACCCAAGGAAGTGCCTCTGCCCCCACTGCCAGCTGCCCCCTGCCCTGAGTCTTAGAGTGTGGGGATCCTGAGCCTTGCTGGGCCCTGCAAGCTGAGCTGACTGGTGCCTCCCCAAGGACCTGTCGCTTTGCCAACCATTGACATGCTCTTGTCCTGAAGACCCACTTCTGGTCCACCCTGTAACAGAGGAGAGGCGTGGTCTTGGCAGCAGTCAGAGCCTCCCAGAGACGGAGAAACTCTCTGGGTTTCTCCAGCCCAGTAGCCTCTGGTCCACTTAGCAACCTTCTATGGCTCCCTACCACCCAGGGCAGCCAGGCTGCAAAGCCTGGCATTCAATGGACTCTAAGAGCCTACCTCTTCAATTCCACCCATTCACCACCACCCACCAACACACACACACGCACACACACACACACACACACACACACACACACACACCATCCCTCGGGCCTGCATAGAGCCTTCTCACACCACATCCTCTGGCCATCACATCTGCCACACCTGGCTCATGTTGTACCTTTTCCTGATTCGCTGGCCCTGCCTGCAGGATGCCTGCTCAGAATCCACCCCAGGCCCCCGGCAGCATGCCTCTCGTCACCATGGCTGTCCCCTCCAGTGAAGACTCGGAGCCGGGCCCTGTCACACCTCTGCAGCCTTCTGCCCACATGTGCCAGCTGAGCATGTCCTAAGACGCCTGGGGTCCAACCTGAACCCGGCCTGGCCCCCCCAAGGACTCGGGTGTGGCTCCACCACCCACAGAGACACAGCCACCCCTCTGAGGAGCCAGGAACAGAGGGGCTGCACGGGCCTGACCCTCTGAGGCCACGCCGAGGCCACGCCCCACCCAGGCTATGGCAGCTCTCTGTTGCCATGACACATTTTAATTAAGGGGAAGGATTTGTTTCTTGATAACAGAAAACCTTCTCTTTTGTTTGGATCTGTTTGGGAAAGGAGGTGGGGGTGTGGAGCTCGAAGCTGGTTCTTAGCAGAGCAGAGGGAATGTGCCAACCCCTGTTGCCCCAGTGCCCCTGCTCTGGAGCTATTTTCCAAGGCTAAGTGGTCACTAAGGGAAAGGGGACAGTGCCTGGCAGTCACTCTACTAACACCCTTGGTAAGTAATCTCGTTTCCACCAGGGATCAAAACAAGGCCACAGCCAGGCACTGGAGCAGGACAGGGCCTCTCCGCAGCCAGCCGTGTGCACAGGAATGCACACGTGAGTGCACAGAGTCACACGTATACACACACACACACACACACTTCCCCCTCTCTGGCAGACCCCGCACCAGCCACCCTGGAGCTTATGGTGACCCCAGGTGGGTCGTAAATAGAAGTGTGCTCTGGACAGTCTGGGGAAGTAGGTGACCAGGCCTTTCCTGGGAGGCACCTCTGGGTGGACTCGAAGTCCCTGTCTGTTCAGGGTAGTAGTTCAGCACAGCAGTGATTTGCGCCTCCTGAAACCCCGGCTGCGAGTCCTCCAGGAGCTCTGACTCCGTGGTGGACGCCATGATGCTGAGGGAGGCCACTCAGGGGCTGAGGGACCCGTTTTAGAGGTGAAGCCTCTGAAGCAGGATTCGAATCCAAGTCTGTCTGGCTCCAGACATAGTGTTCTCTGCCCACCAGGCTGTTAGTGTTCCCTGCACCCTGAGGGGCTCTGGGGGCTGGGGTGAGGAGCAGCGATGCCCAGCAGACATCAAATGCAGGGCATGTGGGTGATTTAAATGCCCCGGGAACCGCATTAACACATGAACACAGGTGAGATTCATTTTAAAGATAAATGTTCCTTAGCAACCTGTCCCCAAAATAGTCCAACAGGTAATCAATACAGGAAATGATGGGTGGGCCTTGTCACAGGAAGTCTTAGGAAGCACGAGCATACCTGGCCCTCGTGCCAGCTCCAGGGGCAGACTCACTCCCTTTCAAGTGCTCCCAGTGGTCATGGCCACTTGTTGGACAAGGCAGAGCCAGGCAGCCCCTCCGGCTGGCCGAGGGCTTCAGAAGGGTGGACGGAAGGTCAGCTTCTGCACCCCCAGCTCGTGCAGGAGAGGAACCGTGCTCAGAGGATAGGGGCTTTCCCAGGGCCACAGTCACTTGGTGGCAGGGCTGGGGCCGGAACCCCAGTGCCCACACTCCTGGCTGCTTCTGCTGCGCCTGCTCTCACCCCTCATGCCCTCGCCAGCACCCTGCGGTCTGGCCTCTGGGTCCCAGGAGAACAGAGCTGAGTGACCAGGGAGCAGAGGAAGCAGTTAGGTATCACCCTGTCGTCCCACTGGCCACGCTCTAAGAGGAGGTGATAAAACAGCTGGCACTTCCTGGGGGCCAGCTCTGATGACTCAAGCCCGAGGGGGTGGAAGGGCAGGCCACACAGCTAGAACCGCTGCGCTGGGCTCTGAGCTCAGACCCACCTGAGCCTGGGAGCCCAGTGCTGCCCCTCCACCTCTGCGCCCCAGACTCTATCCTCAGCCCCTCTCTATAGGGGTGGCACCAGCTCTCAGGAGGGCCCTCCGTGACCCTCTCCTTGTGCTCTAGCATTTACCTGCTTGTGGTGGTGGTGGTGGTCGCTGGCAAGTCAGTTCCAAAGCAAAGCGAACCCGCTGCCCTCCGGTCGATGCCAACTGCTCACCACCCCAGAGGACGGAGGAGAACGGCCCCTATGGCTTCCACAGCTGTCGTCTTTGCAGGACAGCTCACTGCTATCCCACAGAGCAACCGGTGGGTTCAAACCACTGTCCTTCCGATAGTGGCTCAAGGCGGAAACCCACAGAGCCACCAGGACTCCTAATCCCCGCCATCCTGAGCTCGAACCCAAGCCCAAGCCCACGGCCATTGAGTCAATTCAACCACATCGCACCCTGTAAGACCCTCAGGGTTTCTGAGGCTGCAAACCTTTGCTGGAGCAGCAAGCCTCCTCTTGCTCCCTCCGAGTGACTGATGGGTTCAAACTGCTGACCTTTGGGTTCACAGCCCAACCTGAAACCCCCGCACCCACCAGGGCTCCTGCCCACAGGCCTGTCTACATTGAACAGGGCTGCCACGGCGATGTCCTCTGCTCATGGTGGCAATGAAGGAAGGTGGCCTTGGAGACGAGACTGTGGAAGACTCCCTCGGGGTCACTCGCTCTCAGGACAGCCAGCCACCATATTGGGAGGGTGCTCAAGCATTCAGGGCGAGGCCGCCGGTGGGAGAGAGCGGAGCCTCTCGCCTGGTCAGCGCTCATGGCCGGCTCAGGAGTAAGTGGATGTCTCCTCTAACACCTACTGCAGCTGAAGAGGACAGAAAGAAGCCCCAACCCCTTGGCCACAGCCTCCTGAGGGACCTGTGCCTGGTCATCAGACCCACAGAACCCGTTGGACACCGCCGTCATTTGGGTTGAAGCCATGTCTGGGTGTGGTCTGCAAAGTGGCAATCGATCATGAATGCACCGGGGCAGAAAGGGAGAAGCGCCAGGCTGGGAGGCCCAACACACTCAGCTCAGCCCTGGACGGGCCCAGCACCATTGCCCCAACCTTCCCAGCCTCAGAGCCCCTGTCCCTCCCCCACCCCGCTGCGACCAGGGGCACTTCTTCCTTCAGACCCTTGGTGCTAAATGGCTCTGTGACACACTCATTCTCTCCATTGCCCACAAGGAATTGTGGCTTGGCCCAGCTCAAATCAGGGGTCAGGCAGGAGACCAGGCAGATGGAGGCAGCAGCCAGCTGGGAGGGATGGGGTACAGCTCCCCGGGCGAGCCTCCAAGTTATAAAGGAGCCCCCCTCCCTTTGCCTGGGCACTTACGCCAATCTCTCTCCTGCTGTTGTCTTTCCCAGATTGCTCCCAGGAATGCCTGGATCCCTGTTTAACTCCCCCCATGGCCCTCACTCCTTCGGAGGCAACGGGTGTGGGAAGTGGCCCCATAGAGCGGGCCCCAGCGAGATGGGCATTCTGGGGCCCAGCAGGATCCAGCAAGCCCTGCGTGCAACCAGTCCACGTGACATCTGCTCTGCTTTAGGGGGACATCGGTCCCACCTGCCACCTTGCGGGCAGCACAGCGTCCGTTCACCCCCTCGCTGTCCTCCCAGGATGGGGTTGGCTATGCTGTGGGGCCACAGCACGGCACACGCACCAGGACTCCCAGCATCTCCAGAGCAAAGCTCCCAGCCCCAAACATGGAGCAAGCCGAGGTGCCTGGGCTGCTGCTGTGGCATCCCTGGGCGACACAAAGGAGCCCTGACGGTGCCACAGAGGGCTACATGCTGGGCTGCTGACTTCAAGGTCAGCCGTTCAAATCTATCAGCAGCTGGACGAGAGAAAGAGGAGGCTTTCTACTCCTATAAAAAGTTACGGTCTCCGTTACTTGGCTTGGCTTGGTTTGGTTGGCACAAGTGCTTGACCCTTCAGCTACTAACAGAAAGGTTGACCGTTCAAACCCACCAGACGCAGCTTGGAAGACAGAGCTGGTGGGGTGATCACAGCCTTGAAATCCCTACCCTATGCAACAGCTCTGCTCTGTCTCTCATGTTGCCATAAGCCACAGCCACCAGGGTTGGGTGTGCCATGGCTCTCAGGTGTTGGCTGGGCACTGGGCTCAGTAGGGCTGAGAAAGAGAGAGTGCTGACTGGGCCCCAGTCTTCCTGTTGCCTTCCTTCTGAAAGAAACTTCCAGATACTGGAGGCAGATGAAGACAACCTCTCCTCACATGCCCTGGCTCAGAATCCTAGGCACTCACAGACATGCTCTGACCAGCCGTCAGGACCTTGTCAGGGGAGTCGTTGAGCTCCCATTGCACATGAAGAACTGAGAGTCCGGAAGCAGAGTAAATCGGCTCAGAGTTCTACAGGGAGTATTAAGGACAGCTGCACAATTTGCAGGTCTGCTGACCTCAAGGTCGGCAGTTCAAACCCACTAGCTGCTCTGAGGGAGAAAGAGGAGATTGCCTGCTCCTGGAAAGATTTAGCCTCAGAACCACTACATGGGGCTGCTTCGCGTTGGAATCCGCTCGATGGCAGTGGGGGGCGGTTTCTAGTAGGAATGTCACGCTGTCAGGGTCAGCACACTCCTGGGCCAAGCCCAACCCAAGACATGTTATTTTTGTAACTCAGGAACTAAAAATGTTTCTTATATTTTTTAATGATTGGTCAGAATCAAACACACAAAAGAAAAACAAACTCACTGTCATTGAGTCACGCCGACGCACGGCGATTCTAAGGGACAGGGCAGAACCGCTCCTGTGCGTTCCCCAGACTGCCACTCTTGACAGGAGTAGAAAGCCCCATCTTTCTCCCTCGGAGTGGCTGGTGGTTTCAAACTGCTGACCCTACAATTAGCGGCCCAACATAACCACTACACCGCGGGCACTCCCTTGGAGGAAATGAAAAGGTGAACGAGCTATCCTGGCACGTCAAGGGAACGCCACCCTTCACTGCCCAGAAGGACAGCTGGGAGCCTGGTGGCCCAGTGCGTCCTCAAAGGCTGGTGAGCAGAGCGCCCGCACCAGTGCCGCGTGGGGCAAGGCTGAAACCTTCGGCTTCCAGAAGCCCTGTGGGTCCTGTGAGTCTGAACAGGCTCAATGACAATAGGGGGTGAAACCTCGAAATGTGTCCATTAAAAGCCTCGTGTGTGTGGAAATTCTCTTTAAAAAGAGATGGCAGCAGCAGAGCGTCAGCGTCAGCGAGGGCTGTGCCACGCGCAGGGGCTGGCTGTCCCAGGGCTCTGAGTGAGGGTGAGCCAGAGGGATGGGGCCAGGACCTCTGTGCAGAGGCCACACGCGGAGGCCTCCAGCCCCCCACAGCTGACCCTCCTGGCTAGGCCTCAGGCTCCAGCGGGCCCGGGGCCCTGATCGCATTAGCGGAATTCAATTGCGATGCCCTCTAATGACCATCTTTTCCTAGAAGCAAGAGGACCAAACTGAATTAACAGGGGGCAACCGTCCAAATTCTCTTTTAGTGGGGAGAAAGGCGAAATTAGATTGCACTTTGTGGGACCTGGGTGGAGCTGTCCGAAGGCCCCTGCAGTTGCATCTGGTCTTTAACACACAGGGGACCCAGAGGGCTGTGGAGTGGAGAGTGGGAGGTGTCCTCTCTCAGCCCTGAAATGGGGAGAAAGCACTGCTTTGGGAAAATGAAGGTGCCCTGTGGACGTAGGGGTGGCCTGTGGGGCTGCTAACTGCAAAGTCAGCTGTTCGAAACCACCAGCCGCTGTGCGGGAGAGACGGGCGCTCTACTCCCGTCAAAAGTGGCAGTCTGGGAAAGTCACAGGGGTGGTCCTGCTCTGGGCTAAAGGGTCGCTATGAGTCTCATCAACGAGGCGGCAGTGAGGCTTCTTTGGAAATTGAGACCACACAGTAGTACTGACCCCTTTGAAAGCAGGGTCATTGAAGGGCCCAAAAGCCAAGCCAAAAACTGCCCACTAAGAAATGTGAAAACCCACGACAATAAATCAGTGTCGTGGAGGTGGTGCCAATTCACCGTGGCCCGATAGGAGACTGTAGCCTGTAGCTGTTGTCGGGAGTGAAACGCGTCGTCTTTCTCCTCGGAGCAGCCAGTGGTTTTGAACTGCTGACCTTTGTGAATCGCAGCCCCGCACATAACCACAGTGCCACCAGGGCTCCTGTGGAAACCCCAGTGCAGGTGAAATGTGTTTTGTTGTGCTGTGGGATCGCGGAGCCCTGTCGTGAGACTACATAGAATTAAAAACAGGCTCTGTTGAAATACTCACAGATCTTTCAGTCGGAGGACCTGGGCTCTCCTTTATTCTGCTCCACCATAAATATTTCATAAATTACATGCAATTATTAACAACGTCAACACTAGCAAATTAATTACTGTCGATTCATATTAATAAAACTGAATTTTGTAATAAATAAAGTTAGTTTACTGCGCGTCCGTCTCGGAGGTATTCACATTTATCAATTGTCCTCTACTTCAGGCTAAAACAAAAGTAATCAAATAACTAATTATGGTACTAAATGTATCACCGCTTGCACGTCAATGAAAACTCCTGGTTATTTATAACCCTGAGCAGTGAATATTCAAATCTGGGCTTATTTCGGCGGGGGCCAGGGGGTATTTTCCGGCCCTTCCTCCCCTCACCTACGCCTGCAGTCTCCCTGGTCATCCAGCTGGGGACAACATGGCCTGGGGCCGGGGCTCTCAGTGCAGATGCCTCAGCCAGCAGAGACTGACTCGAACAAGGTCTGCAGAATGCATGTGCCGGTGCCAGGGAGAGGCAAGAGAGGGGGCTCTGGGCAGAGGAACCCACTAAGCAGAGACCCAGGGGCTGGGCAGGGGGACCAAGAAAACCACGGCCCTAATGGTAAAAGCTGCTGACACAGCCCGGCAGTTATCCTCCGAGGGGTTACTATGCACATGTGACCGAGGAGGAAACCGAGACCCGGAGGGATCAGCAACTGGCCCAGACACCGCAGAGCTTCCCGCAACACGCAAGCTTCCGTTCACAGACAGGTCAGCTGGTGGCTACACTGAGGTGGCTTGGGCAGGAACCAGACCCGGCCTCCTGCATGGAAAGCTAGAGAGGATTCCACCACGGGACCACAGAGCCTCTTCACTAGAAAGCCGCCTTCACTCACGCAACACATGCAATGATGCCGAGTGCAGGAAGATCACAGGCCGGTGGGCGGAAAGTCTTGTGGATCCAGTGGCGGTGGAAACATCTCAGCGCTGGCGTGGGTCTCCACATGGCTCCTCTACCTCTAGGGCTCTGGCTCTATCAGTGAAGCTCCATGTGTCTTGTCAACAGGACTGTCTCACAGGGAGTGAGTGTGCATCCTGCCTCAGAGAGCTATTTAGCTCCTTAGCCCCTCCAAATGAGGTCATCAAGCTGTGACCTGACTGACAGGCTAGACTCCACCCCTTCACTCTAAGAGTCTCAAGTTGACAACAGACGTTGCAACTACCACACCTTGCAGTTACAGGCCAACATGTATCCACTACACCACCAGGGCTCCCTCAGCCAGGGGCTTGGGAGACTCCAAATAGGGACCATCAGCCCAGGAGGTGGAGGGAGGGGGAGGGACTCGTGCTCATGGGCGTGGTCTCATTATGCAAGGGATAATGGAGCAGTAAAAATCAAAGCAGAAGCACACTTGTTTGCCCCACTCCCCCCCCCTTCAAGTCCTTCACAAGAGAAAGACTGTGGCCTTGAGGAGGTCCAGCCTCGGGACCCACAGGCCCCTTCTACTCTAGTGTGTAGGGTCTCTGTGCGCTGGACTCGACTCTATGGCGCGGAGTTTGGTTCGGGTTTTCAAGATCTGGAGGAGCTTGGAAATCCTCTCGTGGGACTCCTGCATTTTACAGTCAAAGGAAGAGGAACCGGGAGGCTGTGAGGCCAAGCCTCAAGCCCAAGACCCTCTTTCCATCACCCTCTGCTGCGGCCGCCTAAGAAATGCTGCTCCTTCAGGAAGGTAGCCAGAAAAGCAGTAGACACACATGCATATATACACACATATGCACATGCACACATCCATCCAGCCATGCATGCACATACATATGCATCGTTTTTTCATGTTTAAAAAAAAACGAATCCAGGAGCTCAAATGTTGACATGACATTGCCTTTCATTAATGATGACCTCATCACTTTCTCTTGTCAACCACAGAGTGAGGTAAGGGACTGCCAACCCTGAGGGTCTTACGTTTTAATAGTAGCTACCAGCACCTTGAAGTGTCTCAAATGTAGTCGCTTTGCATTGAATTGAAATACAGTAAAGGAAAGACCAAATAAAGGTACTTTAACTCCCAGAGGAGGGACAGGGGTGGGGTGGGGGGTTGGAGCATGAAGCAAAGAGGGCACATATTACGTAACTTTGTGAGGAAATTACCCGAACACAAAGACGTGGACCACATTCGACACTGGATATTGTCCAGAAAAATTAAACCTAGGTTGCTGCCTCCTGCGTCTGAATACAAGGAGTTGGCAGAAAGAAAAAAAGAAAGGGGGAAAAAACACATCTATTCTATGAGTAATAGCTTCTGCAGTTCTGGAGAGCAGCAGTACATAAATTTTTTAAAAAGAAAAGAAAGGGTAGGGAAAAAGAAAAGGAGAAAGAGGGGGTTAGGAGAGAAAGAGAAAACGAGTCCTGAGCCTTTTTTTCCCTCCAAAATGGTGCTAATGCATTCGTGAAACTTAATTTTATAATTTACTGGCAGTCAAGATGGCAGGAAATAAAATAATTTGCTATATTCTGCACAACAAACCCAGCTTTTCCTGGGAAGGGGTAATTATCCCCCATGGGAAAAAAAAAGAAAGAGAGAAAGAAAGAAAGAAAAAAAATACGCCATCTCATATTAGGCTAAAGTCTCATCAAGAAGAGAAAAAGTGCCTCATTACACGTAATTACCAGGGAATTAGAAACATCATTTAAGTAAATGAGCGAATAATGCTCAGGATATTGAAGAAACTTGCCTGCACTTCTGCAAAGCACTCTAAGTCCCATTACAAAAATTGCCCCTCTTTAATGGAATAATTTTAGGCCTTGTCTGCCTTGCTTTAAAAATAAAGAGCATCTGAGAGGCAGAAAGAGACTGAACCGGTCACAAACAACTGTTGAAAGGGACTGGGGAGAAGACGCTGTCTCTCCGGGAGCCCAAGACTCAGAATGACTCATAATCCACTGTAATCAGGAAAATTAGGCCTGGGAGTGGAAGGAAGGGCTGCCCCCTTTTTAATTGTCCTCCCTCAAGTCCACCATGTGCTCGAGCGTCCACATTAGAGACGAAAGAGCTTCGGGTTCGGGGACAGCTTCCCTGTTCCACAACAAAGGCCGCTGGGTATGGTCCTTCGATGCTCTCGAAAACAACAAAGAGGAGGACATACCTGCAGACTGATGTTCAGTGCCGCTGCATGCGGTGGGTTTCTAGTCACTAGAAGGCTCCTGGACTTGGGCTGGGAGCCCCCTCACCACCACCCACCCGTCGGTACTTTTCCGAGATTCCAGGATTTAGGATGGAAACCATGAGTGTCGTGGTGCTGCCTGCACTGTTACTCGCTCAGGGAGCCAGGAGAAGGGCTACTGGTCATGGTTGCTTCCCCATTGTTGCTTGACTTTTGAGCAAGTCAAATTCAGGAAAGAATTGATAATGGCCCAGTTATTAGCACGCGTGTTTTTTTTTAAGAGGGGGCAGGGTTGGGAGCAGTCCAACGAGGTCCTTTAATAAAGAAACTGAGTCTGAGAGGGGGCTGCCGAGTCATCTCGAGGACCTTGCTCTGTGACCCAACAAGAAGCTGCCCCCAGTCACAAGCAAAGACCAGCCCCCACAGCCCCCTCATGACAGGAACTAGTTGGGTTAACTTAGGCCCAGAACTCCCCCATCGGTGTCAGAGTTGAACTGGGCTCCCTCGATTTTTCAACAGTGGACGTTTGGGAAATAGATCCCCAGGTCTTTCTTTCAAAGCACTTCTGGGTGGACTTGAACCTCCAACCTTTGGGTTAGCGGCCAACCATATGAACTGGGTTGCTCTGGGACAGTGATGCCAGTTACCGCTCGTCTCACTTAGGAAAGGTACACGAGGTGACCTGATTTGCCTATTAAGACCACACAAGTAGTATGGGGTGACCTTGAATCAGGCATAGATCCATCTGCTTCCAAGGCCCTTCCCCCACGCCCCCAGGGAAGGCCATCTTCTCCAATGAGCATTAAGGACACGCGTTGTGTGAATAACAACACTTAGCTCTGTACAGTAGAGCACTTCAACACGGTTCTCAAAGACTTTCCCCCTGTTCGCTCCACTGAGACACACCTGGATGACACAATCTCCATTTCGCACTAAAATCTGAAATAACCTGGATAAGGTCATGTCCCTGGTAGCCAAGAGCAGTGACTCTCAACCAGGTAGTCATGATAAAACAGTGGTGCTGGTGCTGGTGGAACCAGTCCTGGGAGAGGGTCCACGGCCTAACTGGTGTCAACACAGCTCCATTAATCCAGGTCATCATCGGCTTTAGTTTCTTTTTTTCAATGGAGGCAATACCAGGAGACTTTAGATATTTAAATCCCAGTGCTCTTCTTTCTCATGTTTTCCATTAGATCATCTATCTTGTGTCGTTAGTGAGCCAAGAAGGTTTAAATGATAGGAGCTAGCTCATCAAGATGACACAATAAGCCCACAATCTCTCTCCTTCAAATAGCCGGGCAATGACCGCGAGAATACAAGCGTAGACAAAAATAGACCAGAGTCAGGCCCTACAGGGAAATAGACACAGATCCATAGGGCTACCAGCAGGAAGCAGCAGAGAGGAGCTAGATGCCCACTGGACCAAGGGGGACCACGACCTACGGAGAGGGAGGGAAGTATAGAGAGAGGCGCAAACCAACAATGACCGAGGACCACAGTGTAAACCCTCCACTCAAAACAACCCTGAAGATTAAAATCGGGCATCAAAATCAACAATGAAAAGTGAATGTACCTCAGATGAGATTCCACTTACTGCTTAGCAACCACATAATTTTAATATTTAAGTTTCGAATATGCAGGGTGTAAAAATAACTTTTTTTAATTCAATAAAGGACCCAACCACCATTGAGCCATTCCCATTCATAATGGCCCTATATGTAGGGTTTCTGAGGCTGTAAATCTTTACAGGATCGGACAGCTTTCTCTTTCTCCGACAGAGCAGCTGTTGGATTTGAGCTACCAACCTGGAGGTAGGAGTCCAGAGCTTACTCGACAGCACCACCAGGTCTCCTAGAAAACGCACTATCACACCCCTGGCCATCGAATCAACGCTGCTCATAGTGACTCCGTAGGACAGGGCAGAATGGCCCCTGTGTGTTTTGTAGACTGTGACTCTACAGGGGCAGGGGGTTTCATCTTTCTCCCGTGGACCAACAGGTGGTCTCAAATAACCTTGTGGTTAGCAGCCAAACTAATAACCCTTTATGCCACCAGGGTTCCTAGAAGAAATTACTAGATGGGACTGTAGGGACAGAAAGGATCAGTAAACTGGAAGAGAGTGTGAAAGGACTCACCCAGAGCACAGCAGGGACGGACAACATTAAAGAATGAAAGAGCAATGAAGAGACATAGAGGAATACTTGAAAGAGTTATCAAGCAAGAGTACCAGATGGAGGGACTTGTGGGGAAGCAACATTCAGAGATATGATTGCTGGAAACCTTCCGGAATTGAAGGAGTGTGCCGCATCTTAATTAGCGAGCAAGGCTATGTCAAAACAAATGCAAACCTAGACACATGATAGTCAAACTACTGTATACAAAAGATAGCAAATAATTAATAGCTTCCAGAAGGAAAGAATAGAGATAGCCCTTGAAGAAACCATAACCAGACCACAGCATACCTAACAGAAGTACAAACTATATGCAAATACTGAGAAACTACTAACAATCACCTTAAAATTATATCCAGCTAAACTGTCTTTCAAGAGTGAGACCATTGGACAAAAGGAGAGTGAGAATGATTGCACAGCTGGGAAAATGTAACCAGTATTACTGAATTGTAGCTCACTTAGTGTATGTTCTGCTGTGTATATTTTCAACAACTAAAATACATTACATTTTTTAAAGAATGAGGGTCAAAATAGAGATATCTTAAATATAAACTTGTATTCTCAAGGAAGAAAATTTTCACAAGAAGGAAAAATGAACCCAAAGAAAGAAAATAACCATGGTTGGAGATTGAGAGAAATACATTCATGCACGACCTTGCTGAACTTCTAAAAATTAGGCTTCATGTTTTAAAATTGGGTGAATCTGAAACTAAGAATCAGTGATAAGATGGCGAGAGTATTCGGTAAGTCGGTAGCATGTGAGAGACCATTGCTCTTGTTGGGAAAAGGCGAGAAATACTGAACTACAGTTTGGTAGAAATTGTTGAAGTTCATTTTGAGTGTTAAACTTCTAAAGGTCCTTATCAAATTACTAAGAACAGACTAAGAGGGAACAGGCTGCTCCCGTCAAAGGAATTAGACTCTGAAAACCTCGTGGGGGATCAGTGGACCAAAATCAGAATTAGGAACAATAAAGGAAATATAGCTAGGAAAAGATTGTGTGTTCTTTTAATCACAAGAGAATACTACAAACTTAGAAGATTAGTTTTTAAAATACCTATATCTAAATTACCAAATTTGACTCCAGAAGAAATAGAAAGCTTCAATAAGTCAAACTGAATTTCTAATCAATTTTCCCCATGTTAATTAACACTTAACTCCTGAAAACTCCAGATGATTTCCTGGGAGGATTTTACCAAACTTTCTAGGATTAGATCATCCCTATTTTAAAGCATTTCAGGGAGGTGGGAAAGGGGGAGCCTGCCCAATCTGCTGTTGCCAAGCGGTAGATTTTGTGTTTCTTACGAACGGGAGGAGTTTGTGGCAGCCGTGTCCAGCAGTGCTGTTTTGCCAACACCGCACATTCACGCCATGCTGTCACCCTCTGGTCATTCTCACCACATTCTGATTAGTCTGCAGTCCACCCAAGAAGGTGTGTGTGTGTGTGTGTGTGTGTGTGTGTGTGTGTGTGCGCTTTCTTGCCACACCCGCTTCCTTGTGGCCGCCTAACCCAGCCTGCAGGATCTCTGAGGTCTGCTTCCACGTAAGAATTACTAGTATGGGCGGGGCCCGGGCCGTGTGCTGGGCTAAGCATCGAGCTGCTAATCACACGTCAGTGGTTCACATCTACCACCTGATCCCCGGAAGAAAGATGAGTCTGGCTGCTCTCAGAGAGGAAACTCAGAGGGGCAGGTCTACTCCATCCTGCAGGGTTACGGCGAGTCTCAATCGACTTGATGGCAGTGAGGCTGGTTGAGTTTAGAGCACACTGAGCCTTCACTGTGCCAGGCTGTTGATACTAGGTGCCATTGAGTCAGCTCTGACCCACAGTGACCCTGTGTACAACAGAGTGGAACACGGCTTGGTCCTGTGCCCGCCTCACACTTGTCCCTAAGTTTGAGCCCATTGTTGCAGCCGCTGTGTCCATCCATCTCATCAAGGGCTTTCTTCTTTGTTGCCACTCTACTCTACCAGCATGACGTCCCCCTCCAGGAACTGGCCTCTCCTGACAGGTCCAAAATACTTGATATGAAGTCTCACCATCCTTGCCTCTAAGACGATGCTGCTCTTGCTGCTTTGGGCAGTCCGTGGTACTGTCGATGCTCTTCTCCAGCCCCACCATTCAAATGCCCGATTCTCCTTCAGTCTTCCCCATTCAGTGTGCACCGTTCACATGCAGAAGTCCATGGAAAACGCCTGGCTTGAGCCAGGCGCACCTCAGTCCTCAAAGTAACCTCCTTACTTGTCAATACTTTGAGGAGGTCTTGTGCGGCAGATTTGCCTAATGCAACTCGCCTTGTGCTCTCTTGACTACTGCTTTCAAGAGCATTGATTTTGGACCCAAGCCAGATGAAATCCTTGACAAAGTTCATCTTTCTCCATTTATCATGATGTGAGGATTTGGGGGTAAATGAACAAATGTGGTGAAGAAAGCTGATGATGCCCGGCTATCAAAAGATATAGCATCTGGGGTCTTAAAGGCTTAAACATAAACAAGCGGCCATCTAGCTCAGAAGCAACAAAGCCCACATGGAAGAACCACATCAGCCCATGTGATCATGGGATGTCAATAGGATCAGGTATCAGGCATCAAAGAACCAAAAAAAAAATCCTATCATTGTGAATGAAGAGAAGTGTGGAGTGGAGACCCAAGGTCCATCTGTAGGCAACTGGACATCCCCTTACAGAAGGGCTGTGGGGAGGAGTCCGGCCAGTCAGGGTGCAGTGTAGCAAAGATGAAACATACAACTTTCCTCTAGTTCTTTAATGCTTCTTCCCCACGCCCCCCCAACTATCATGATCCCAATTCTACCTTATAAATTCAGCTAGACCAGAGCATGTACCCTGGTAGAGATAAGAGCTGGAAACACAGGGAATCCAGGACAGATAAACCCCTCAGGGCCAATAATGAGAGTAGCTATACCAGGCGAGGAAGGGGAAGGTGGGAGAGAAAGGGGGAACCAATTACAGTGATCTACATATAACCTCCTCCCTAGGGGGCGGACAACAGAAAAATGGGTGAAAGGAGAAATCGGACAGTGTAAGACATGAAAAAATAATAATAATCTATAAATAATCAAGGGGGAGAGAGGGAGGGAGGGTGGGAAAGAGAAAGGGGAAAATGAGGAGCTGATTCCAAGGGCTCAAGTAGAAAGCAAATGTTTTGAGAACGAGGATGGCAGCAAATGTACAGATGTGCTGGACACATTTGAGTGTATGTATGGATTGTGACAATAGCTAATACTTGTACAAGCCCCAATAAAATGATTTTGAATTGAGTCGTCGTCCACACTGAAGGCTGCAGTCCTTGATCTTCATCAGAGGAGCTTCGAGTCCTCCTCACGGTCACGTTTAGCAAGCTTGGGTCAGTTGCACACCTCAGCTTGTTAACAAGCCCTCCTCTAATCCTGATGCCTCACGCTTCTTCATATAATCCAACTTCTCTAATTGTTTGCTCACCATACCGGCTGAATAAGCACGAGGAGCGGATACAGCCCCATGCACACCTTTCCTGATTCTAAACCATGCTCCGTCCCCTTGTTCTGCTTGCACAGCAGCATCTTGGTCCATGTACAGGCTCAGCATGAGTACGATGGAGTGTTCTGAAAGTCCCATTCTTCTCACGGCTATCCATAGTTTGTTATGATTCACACCGTCAAGTGCCTTTGCACTGGGCTAGGTACTGCATATACTCATGGATAAGCCGAGTTTGTTCAGCACATTTTAATGCAGGTTTTTTTTTAATTAGGTGCCTCGGCTGATATTCTGGTTGGCTTATACTCAATTATATACATTGTTTTATATATATTTTCAAATATACAGTGCGCTCAACATTAAGGCATAATGGTTAGGTGAACCTGGGTGAGGGTAAGGGCATGCACTTGATAGGTCCTGGTCAGCCAGAACGTGAACCCCTAATAAAAATTGTCACAACTGATCACAAAAGCATGTGGGTCCTGTGAGAGGGAGAGAAGGGAGGAAGGGATAGAGAGCAGACAAACATGTGTGATGGCTGGAGATCCTGTTTTAGGAATTTTCACAAATCGGAATTTGCCTGGTTCCACACAACCACTTCCCTAGGTGGGAACTGGTCAGAAGTGTCATCTTGGTATGCATGGGGCACCTCATGATGCCCTAGAGGCCACGGGAGCCAGAAAGATTGTACTTTCTTCACCTGCATCTGGGCAGAACAGCTTTAAATAAGCAAAGGCTTTGAGGGGAGGAAAGGCCTTTTGAAAAGGACTTCACACTTGTCCCTCGTCCTCTTGCTCCTTGTGTGGGTCGGGGGAAGGCTTTACTGTGGGGATCCAACTGTGACATGGTTGTGGGGGGCTAAGGGGTGCAGGTCGAAGGGGCGCTGCGGGATCAGAGGAGACAATCCGAGGGGCTGGGGGTGTCCAGCCACCAAAGGGTCTGCCAGAAAGAGAGAGAGAGAGAGAGAGAGAGAGAGAGAGAGAGAGAAGAGGCCTCAGAAAGCAGTTGCCTCTGTCAGTGGGTCTGCAGGGTCAGGCATCAGAAAGAAGAGCTGGAAGCAAAGTGAAAGGAAGTGGGGCAAGCTGGCACCCACCAGCCACGTCTGCCAGTCTCCATCCCTCCTACCAGATGGGAGAAAACGCTCTGAGAGTAACAGCTGCCACCTCTGTAGGCCACTTCTAACCCGGAACCTTACAGCAAAGGGGGATGCTGGGAAACATAGTTCTTAGCTTAACCAAGCCCACGTTACAGGACACACTGGGCTCCTTTAATTAAATAGACCATTTTAAAGATTATTATTCACATTTGGGGAGATGTACATATTCATCATAATTACATGATAAATACTTCATGGTATATATCTTTTTCATATAATTAGAACTAAAAAAATGCAACCTCAAAAAGATGCTAAATAATTCAAATGGCTGAAGATATGATTAAGGCCCATGATTGAACTATGACCAGAATGTAATTCATGGTCTGCAAATACGATCTCTCAGACAACACGTCACAACTCAGGTGTTCTTGTGAAAAGGAAAAGGTAAGAGTGTTTTAAATAGAGCTAACCCCAAAGTTAAAACTGTGCATGACTTTAAATGTGTGGGGACGGGGGGGTATTGGTAAACAATGCATCCCGCTCATATACTCAGAGAGGCAAGGGATACCTTAGCTTATAAACCAATACCCACTCTCCTCTAGCCATCACCGGGGCCAGTACTCACTTGTTTTACAGACATTATCTTCCCCTTTTCAAGCCCGTTGAGGTTGGAGACCTCACAGCACGTAGGGCAAGAACAATGGGCACGTGGGGAAATAGTCCTTGACAAATGCCCACTGCAGCCCGTGCTCAGTGCTTCCTACTCTATACAAAGCATGGTAGTGGGTACTGGAGAGCTGGGGACCAGAGGGGTCCTTGATCTCTGCTGTTGCTGCTTCTTTCAGCTGTCGTCAAGTTGATGCCAACTCATGGCCACACACCCCCCTTCGCATGAGCAGAGCATGGCTGCACTGGAAGTAGGTGGCCAGTGGGTGGTGGGAACAGTACAAGGGATGACAGTGTACTGTCATGTACATGCAATTTATTTCAAAATAGAAACCAACTGGACTTTGCAAAGTGCTTTACTTGAAGTTCAGGGAAAGAGAATTGGGGAGCAAGGGGGCGAAATGAGGTGGATCGGATGTGGGGAGGCTTCTTACAGTAGGTGGGAGCAGGCCTTGATAGCTGACTAGGGCTCCAAAGGGGTGTGTGTGTGTGTGTGTGTGTGTGTATGTGTGCGCGCACGCGCGTGCACGCAAGAGCTCAGCTAAAAACAAAGGAAATGATTAGGGAATAATACGTTGGGGCGCAATTTTTCAGTGGATCAACTTAAATGTCCCCCATGCTTGTCCTTCAACCTGCAGAACGGTGGGTACCTGTGGATTCTATTCTTACATCTTCAACCACAGGCATGGACACTCCTATCAAGTTTTCAATCCTGAGTCTAAAGAACTTATGTTCTGTGGAGGAGATTAGAAACTTTCAGATAGACTCAGCAGTCAGTCACAAAACAAACCCCAAGCCCCTCACAGTCATCAAGCAGATCTGACTCAGTGACCCTAGAGCAGCGGTTCTCAACCTGTGGGTCACAACCCCTTTGGGGGTCGAACAACCCTTTCACAGGGGTTGTCTAAGACCATCAGAAAACACCTAAATACGTCACAATACATAATTACATATTGTTTTGAGTCATCATTATGCTTTAATGATGTTCAATTTGTAACAATGAAAATACATCCTCCACATCAGATATTTACATGACGATTCATAACAATGGCAAGATTGCAGTCATGAAGTAGCAATGGAAACAATGTGATGGTTGGGGGTCAGTCCCCACCACATGAGGACCTGTATGAAAGGGTCGCGGCATGAGGGAGGTGGCGAGCCACTGCCCTACAGCACAGAGTAGAACTGACCCTGCGGGGTTTCTGCGACTGTCAGTCTTCACTGGACTTGAAAGCCTTCTCTTTGTCCCAAGGAGCAGATGGTGGTTTTGACCTACGGACCTTGTGGGTAGCAGTCCAACTTGTAACCTACTGTGCCGCCTGAGCTCCAGTCATTCACAGACCTGACATTGATGTATTGATTATCTACTCTGGACCGGGCACAGGAGGGAAATCAAAATAAAGACACCTTTCTTACCCTCAATGCCCTTATTACCTAGTACTGAGTCTGAAACTATAAATATTGTATAGAGATGTATAGAATTAATTAATGAATGGGCAGAAAAAACACAATAAAAAAATCAACAACCCGTCAGTGCACAGGCTGTAGATTTAGGGTTCTGCGGGTGCTGGGCGTGTGGCCTGAGGACCTCACTTGACCTCTCGTGGCTTGTTTCCAACATCACTTCTTTGGCTTGCCATGAGGAAGCTCTGCAAGGAAGACTATGAAGGAGTGTCCGTTAGGCGGAATGAGTAAGATATGAAGGACTCTACGGAGAAATGGAGCCTTGGTGGTGTAGTGGTTACATGCTGGGTTGTGGTCCCCGTGGTCAGCAGTTCAAAACCACCAGCAATTTCGAGGGAGAAAGACTGAGCTTTCTACTCCCGTCAATGGTTAGTCTCAGAAACACACAGCGGGCACTGTGAGTCAGCATTGACTCCATGGCAGTGAGAGAAGCAGAAAGGGATAAATCGTTTCCATTTTTCCTGTCCCAAACCGTAATCTACTGACATGCTTAAGAAACCTACACAACCGTAGAAGTGGACGTGCAGAAGTGGAGACCTTTGGCCTCTAAAAGCAGAGACATTGAGTCAAGCCGCATCACCATGAGAAAGCCCCTTGGGGAGCCTCTCAGAGACATCTAGTCTCAAGTCCTTTGAGTCTCCCACGCCCGGCTCCCAAGTAGGCCAGGCTTCAGGCTCCTGGTACCCAGCCTAAAGCTGCCAGCGCTACTCCGCTTTGCCAGGAAATCTTTAGGAGAATTTTGGCCCCCAGAACAAGTAAGCAGGCCATATCTCCCTCACATCTTCCTCCTTCAAAAGAACTGGTCTTGGAAACTCTATTACACCATCCAAATGGCAGTCACCTTCCCAACACGCACACTCGACAGCGCAGGTTGACCATCCTCTAAAACCTGTACCAACGGGGCCCAGATGTAGGACATGGGTACCCACAAGATGCAGTGTCCTAACATGCAGCTAACAAAATATGCTCTGTCACGGTGTCCTCAAAAGGTCCAGTCATGTAATGGCATACGCATGTTAGATCTGACCCAGCGTGTGGGCTGGTGGCCATGCTGCGTTCACCATGGCCACCCTCCACCTCCTGGACCAAATGACACGGTGGTGTCTCAGGCACCCATTTCAAAAGCCCACCCACCAATGAGCACGTATCTCTAAGTCAACTTTTGCACAAATGCCTTTAATTGCCTGGAAGAAAGAGGACTGGTGGGAAAGGAGAGAGGAAAGACCTTCTTCATGGAGGCCACGACCAAGGACGGAGTCTTTAATGGCGTGTCCTTGTCGCTGGCTTCTGGGATTTTTCTCTTTTCTTTTTCTGCAAGCAGTTTATAATGATGGGCAATTCCATTAGTAGGGCAGCCAAGACTCCCTGGCTTTTCTATAAGGCCCTCAATGTTCAACCAGAAACTAGGCCTTCTGAAACTTTCCAGAACCCAATGCTTCTGAAGCCCAAGGCGCTGGACTACCCCTTGGTCAGCAGGTTCTGCTAACAAAGGAGGCCTTTTTCAACCGGATTGCTCCAGTTGTCAATTCCTGACCTTCACCTGTATTGCTGGAGCACTCACCAAAAGGAAGATGGTTTTTTCCCTCATGAAAGTCACAGTGATTCCAAAGATGAGCTTAGACCCATCCCAGCCGCCGGCCCACAGGCTCGCGTCCCCTGGCAATTGTGAGGCTCTTCGTGAAAAGCGGCACTTTTCACGGGTCCACCTGCCCCTCGCCTTCCAGACCCACGAGCCGGTGCTCAAGACAACAAGTACTGAGGCACTGCATCCTTGCCGATCAGGGGGAAATCTGTTTCGATCAACTTGATGAAGGCCAACTGGAAATGTCAACCAGCAAGTGGAGACTACTCTCCAAGAGGGGAGAGGGTGGCCAGCTGACTTCTCGGGATGCTCCTGGCTTGGGACTCGGTGACAAAGAAAAACTGCTCTGAAAATGTTGGCTGGTAACCAAATCAACATCTCGCCTCAATGGCGACCCTACAGAACAGGGTCGAACCGCCCCTGTGGGTTTCCTAGACTGTAACTCTTTACAGGGAATCGAAAGCTGCTTCTTGCTCCTTGGGAGCGGCTGGTAGTTTTGAACTGCTGACCATGCAGTTAGCAGCCCAGTACATCAGTGGGTCGAAGGTCAAACTGAAGGTTGGTCCGGTGACTTTTCGAGTCATCTGAAGAGGCTCGTGTCCTTGCGAGTCTCCTTCGGTGTGTCCCAAACCACAGGCCCAGAGGGCCTTAGGTAACCAAGCTGACTCGGTGCTTGTAGCCTAAAGGGTGCTTCTATAGAAGCACGACCTGTGCCCGACCTCAGTCACACGGTGGCTCAGGGAGTCCTCCAGGCCTGTTGGGTACACGGCTCAAAGCATTACTACAATTAAGACAAAGCACTAACAAGCCTGACCAGATGGATGGACACGGCAGAGCGGAGGCAGCAGCGGGCTCCAACGTGATCTACCATGAGGGTGGCGCAGGACCGGGCACTGCTCACGGGGAGCTACTTAAAAATTTCTCCTCCAACCTTATTTCACTGGCTTCACCTCCAAAATCAGTTGAGCGCAAATTCAGACTTCAGGGAGTCCAAATGAGGGCGCTTTCTCCAAACCCGAGGCATGAATGACCGCAGCGTCAATAGATCACACCAAAGTGCTGCATCTCACTCAAAAGCTCAGTGAGCCAACCTGTACCGGGTTCACGGGCTCCCAGCTAAGTAACAGGGAGCCAAGGTGAGGGCCTAGGTCTCAAGTGGGCAGTGCCCATGCTGGACTTCCGCTGGTTAGCTGAGCAGGATGGGATCACCTGGCGAATGGCAGCAGCGAAGGATGTGTGGGGACGCTCCTTGTTCGTATACAGGCCCTCCATTTCCACCGTCACCTTTGTGCCCGGATGTCACGTCTTCAAAACAGTACTCTCCGGAATCCCTGACACTCCGGGTGAACGGACAAGGAACTCGGCCAGGGGTGGGCTGCTCGCGTGCCAGAACTCGACGGAGGTCCACACAGCCGTTGCTGCAAGCCAGGGCTATGTCTTTGAGGAGAGCGCTGATGACCAAGTGAACGTGAAACACTGCCGGGGGCCAAGGGTGGCTTGGTCCTATGATTTGGGGAGAATGTTAGGGTCTTCCTGGCAGAGGAGACGTGGGCAATCTAACACCAAAGATAAATCACTGGTTCTTTAAGAATACGTTTTTGAAAAAAATACGTGGCTTGTGCTAGGAAAATCTTCCAGGGCCCAGGATTTTGAGAATTATAAAGTGATGTGAGAACAAGGTCAGGAGTCTGGGTGCACACATTTTAAATTACTGCAATAGCCTATACCAGAGGCCTATAAAGGGGCTGAAAGGTGCTTAGTTACCACGCTGGGAAAGCAAACTTCAGTGCTTCTAGGCCGGGAGGTGTGATTTGTACAGCTTCTTCAGGTTGTGTTAAGCGCCCGAGGTTGGCTTGTATGGTCAAGAGGTGAGAGCGAATTTCTTGGGAAATCCGTTAATGAAATAGAACCACTGGATATGAACGTCCAAGGCCAGCCTGGCTCCAGGCTCCGTGAACACGCCATAAAGTTAGGGGAAGGAGAGCGACTTCCCAGACGTTTCTTCCATCCTTCCATTTCTCGCTACAAGATCAATGCTGCCTTCCAGAAGAGCATCCGACGGCTCTGAGGGCTTCCTGGCCCAGAGGCAAAGCATCGGGGTGACTGGAAACCTTCACCCCTCACAGGAGGAAGTTAAAACACAAATAATGTTCGAGGAGCTGACTGCCGAATCGTGAGGGATATCGCAAGTAGGCAGGCCTACTCCTGCCCAGTTTCCCCAATTATAACTCTCACAATCCAGTCTGGTTTCACCCTCAGTTCCGTTCCATCAGGACACAAAATGCTTCCCAACAGACCAGAGCCCTCCAACAAGCAGCCCCGGCCATTCCATGGGGAGCATCCGAAACGAAGCACCGATTCTACATGCCACGGACCACGGAAACGGGCCGAGTACGTGCTCCATGGGCCGACTGGTTATTTGGTGGCCACCAGCTCCCCTCTCTCTCAGCACTAGTTCAAAGCCACGTGGCCAGGTGCCATTTTTAAAGGAAACTGCTGTAATTCATCCTAATGGCTTACACCCACCCTTCCCCACGTGAGATGGGCTCCTCAGACATTCAGAGACTGAGGGGGGGGGAGTGTAGGGGGGTGAGGCGGGAACTCAAACTGTAACTCACTGCCCAGCTGGCACTAAGTACATATTCTTATAGACCCATCTACTGGGCACTGCTACACATCCTCCCGGAATGCACTTCAGGGGAATGCACTAAGATGATCCGGTTTCACCCTCGAATGGCTCAGCGAGGCCAAGCTGACGAGCTTCCTGCTGTCTCCAGGACCCCTCAGCTCATGGTCTGCCTGGTGTTCGCCCTGCGAACAGGAGCTTGGGGCTTTGTCCCGATCTGCCACGGAGCCACTGCTGATGCTGAATTGGGGCATGAACATAAGCGGTTAGTGGGCTGCTCACTGCTACGTCGGCAGCTCAGTATCATCGGCCACTATCTACTCCTAGTTTCTGAAGCTCAGGGAAGTTCTACACGGTCCCATGAGGTTGCTATGAGTTGGCATCACCCCGATGGCAGGGAGCAAGATACTTACAGAAGGGGGGGCCTGGCAGCACAGGGGCTAAACCCTTGGGTCCCAAACAAAGGCCAGCAGTTCACACCCACCACCTGCTCCGAAGGGGAAAGGTGTGGCAGCCTGCTTCTGTAGAAGCAGCCTTGGGAATGCTGCAGGGCAGTCCTGTCCTGTAGGAGCATCACCGGAGTGGAGTTGATCCCCATGGCAGGGGCCTCATGGCAGTGAGGCGGGGCGGGGGCCACTCATTGGGAGATGACAGCCCAGGCGAACCCAGAGGGCAGTGTTACTGTCCCCCAGGGCTGACGGGAGGCAGAGACTTGGTGGCGATGGGTTTGGTATACTTAATGGGAATGGGACCAGTGCAGGGTGCGGATGACGTGTTAATGGTATGTGCAAGGGTTTTCTTTTAAAAAGGAGACCAAAGTGGCAAGATAGAACCTGCCGAGTCTGGATGTGTGAAAGTTCATCAATGAAAAACACACAAAAACCCGTGGCGAGTTTAAAAACTGGAAATCCCAAAGATGGTTGTGGGTTCGGCCAATTTGCTGACGTTAGCTGGCTCAAAGACAACATGGAACGAGGGCTCAAATTCTGCGGGAAGTCGGCGCCATTCCACGGGTGGAACATTCCGCAGTGCACTTTCCATCTGCCATCTCGTGGCTTAATCCTGGGAGATCAATCTGAGGCTCAGAAATGGAGCCAACTAGCTAGTGGCACAGTGGGTTCAGCAGTAAAGTCAGGGTCCAAGATTCACACTACCTCAATCAGCCAGACTTTACTCAGGGTGACATGGTCCAACTCCTTGTTCTTTTAAATACTAACCAGCTGCTCTAATGAGCTCTCTGTCCTCCAACCTGCTTTGCTAGTGTCCAGGCTCTCACCCCTCCTGCACTAACCCGGGGCGTGAACTTACTACACTGAAGGAATCACCTGACTTACCTGCAATGAGGAGCACACTAGCAGCTCATGGACGCACGGGCTGGCCGAGGGCATGAAAACAAAGCCTGGTCTCACTAAGGCACCCGCTTTATTGCTTTGCATGCTTGTCTCCTACCAGCCACCCCCTCTGCCCTTCTGAAAGCCCAGAGTTGGGGACTGAACTGTCCCCAAAGTGTGTGTCCGCACAGCTGTGCAAGGTGCGCTACTGGCTTCTCCCAGTGCAGAGCAGTGAGGAACCCAGAGTGAACTCGGCACCATCACGAGATCAGCATAGGATCTAGAAATTAAACAGTCTATGGGGGGGGGAGATACTGAACTTGTTCTTTGAAGACAGCCAAAACTGAGGACAAGACGAAGCATGCAATCCATGCCCCAAGCTACAATGTGAATGAAGGTGTGTGGGTGAACGTTGAGCAGGTGAAGGAACTATTACAGGTAAAAGGCTCCCAAGGACCGAGGCTACACAACGCTGCCCTCAGCTGCATCCGGGCAGCCCCACGGCTGGGCAGAGGAAGGCACAGGGCAAAAGGAAATGAAGGCAATCTGGAGAAGGGAGACCAGAAGACCACCAAGGCCTCCTCACCTGGGTGACTCAGGTCTGGGCGACTCATGGAAAGCGGGGTCAGCAGCCCCTGGGGAGGCAGAGAAAAGCTTGGTCCACAGGGACCACCTACAACACTCGCCGTACATTGAGCTTGCAATGTTGCTGAAGATGTTGCTTGAATTTGCCCTTTGATGGTATCATGTTCTGTTATACAATGTCTTAAAGTTTTGTCTTGTCTCTCACCCACTTACTATCGGCTGCAAACAGTCTGACTACAGAACCGTGATATTGAGCTCCTTAGAAACCTGCAGTTCCTTATTGACTGTGATCTCTTGATCTGACATGTCACCATACCTGTGCCCTTGCCTCTGCTAGGCCCCCGTTGGGTCAGGCCTGCAGCTACATGGCCTGCACTCCAAGAAACCTCTTCCATTCACCCCAACCCCACTGTCGTTAATCATCGTTACCACTCTTTAAACAAAAGGGGCAACTGAGGCAAACTGTGGGCACCAGCCACGTCCACTGGGCCTTAGGCTGTAGGACCCATGGCACCACAGCTGCGATCGATGGTCCAGGCTCGGGGACACCTCACAGCACTCCATCTGTCATACGGCGTATTTTGCATAGCACCTTAAAAGGGTGGCGAAGTGCAGGGGTAAACGGCACTGTTTACGTCCAAGGGCGTCTTCGCCTGGATCAGCACGGAGGAGGTCTTGTCATTTGGCAACACTTTGGGTGCGTGGGTGGAGACTTCTTTGGCAGCAGGACACCTGCTGGGTGGCCAGTAGCGGGAGGGTCGTGCCTGGGAGCATCTGGCAGCTGCCATGGCCTCTGTGGCTGCCCAGGGTGCCGCTGGTCCAGCCAGAGGAATGGCAGGGCTCCAAAAGCTGAACCCGGGTCAGAGCCGGCGCGACTGGCCAGGCAGCCCCCCCAGTGGATGGAGGTAAAATGTCCCCCAGCAGCCGGCTCTTGATTAAGGGGACAGTGCTTTTGCAGAAGCCTGTGAGAGTAGGAAATTGCACTCATTACCAACGTTTATAAACATCCAGCGTTGAAGGGCTCTGAACCTCAGCTTTATTAGACAGCACACAAATAACCGGTCAGATGGTGTGACAAACAGAACACGGCTGCTCAGAAAAAGCCTTGGGCTTGGGGAGGGGGGGGCAGGCGGTAAGGGACACACGGAACAATTCTTCAGACCCCTGCACAAGAATACAAAGACCCCTGATCCTAAAACGGCATCCTGTAGCACACGGTACACAGACAAGTTTCTTTTTACAACAGAAAAAGGAGAACCCCACACGCTACACCATGTGTCCCCGAGGACCACGCCACGTCCCTGAGGGGTAATCATGTCTTTGTAGCACGCACACCACGCTTTCCACAGAGAAACCACTTTCGCAGGACGGTTAGGTAGACCTGCAACGAAGAAGAGACATTGCCGGTGAGGGGCAGATTCAAACTGTTTGCAGCGCCGTTGCCCCGGACACGGAAACAGGGCGGTGTATGCGCTGGAGCTCTTTGCACAGCGGCAGCAGGGAGCAGCACACTCCAATCTGGGAGAGGACAGGCCCTGCTCGCACACATGCACTTGCAAAAGAATGAAATGAACGGCAGAGAAAAGGCCTGGGCACAAAGCTGCCACATGGGACTCCCTGAGTCGGCCTGGCTGAGTCCACGTTCTGCTTCAGTTTCCACACAAAATGAAAGCTCCTCCCGATCTATCATGGTTTTCCTCTGAACCTTCAGCCCCAACGCTGGGCCACTGAACTACATAAATGTCAGGAGAAATATGTAAACCTCATTAATGTTTCCAAAAATTCATTTAGAGATAGAAACAGGTCCAAATAGATGCCTGTCTAAATGTACTGCAATTACGTTACAATTATTTTCCAAATCCACAAATCTGCTCTGTCTTTTCTCAGTTCATTACTGACTCAAACAATCTGCCCTTCTGGGATCAATTGTTTGCTAATAAATAATTGTTTCCAGTCACAAAATGATGTTAGGAGGCTTTCTGATTCGTTTTCCTTCTGCACCCTAATAAGATTGAAAACTAGCTGATTCCCCAGAGCCTAACCTTAACCTCGCTTTGTTAACAGCCCAGGAAATGATGAACCATCTGCTTCGGCAAACAACGGCCGGCTGAGAGGAAATGCTGTTTAATTGCAGATTAACCTCCTCATGAGGCAGCCTGAAGCTGCTTCCGAAGCAGCCACAAAAACCAGCAAAAGCAACAAGCGGAGCCTTTGCCTCTCGCATCTGAGGCCCAGAAGACAGGACAAGAGAGGTCTAAGCCGTCTTTATTTACAAACACTTATTTCTACAGGGGACACAGACGTCACCAGCCACTGCTCCCTGGTCTGTTTGCCCAAAGACCTTGCACAGCAAATCTTCAACCCATCTCATGTATTTAGTGTTTTTAAAAAGAACATTGGGGGGGTAGGGGGAGGCGGGGTGTCAATAAAATCTTCTTTTCCATGATTTTCAGGTTTTTATAATATTAAGGTAGTACTTTCCCCTGGCTTCTTTGTTAAAATCAATCAGTCCACCACTAGGGAGGAGGAACTGCTTTATTATCATCAACATGGCACTTAAGTAAATCAAATCTTGTCAAGCACATGGTGACCTACAAGTTCAAAAGGAAAGAAGAACAGAGTGAGATCACAAAGGCTGGCCGGCCGGGACGACACACACACACAAGTGGCTACATGCAAACACAGGCCCTCAGCCAAGAGGCTCCAATGCCAAGTCTTTTCTAGAGCCCAGGCTCTGACAGAAAAACTGGCTACTCTGCCACCTGGGGATAAGATGGGGAGGGGGCCTCCAGCCAGTTCAAAGAGCACCACACCCATGTTTACCCAGAGGAAATCTAGGCCCCTGCTACACTCTGCTCTGCCATAAATGTTTACTGAGACCACCCCTCCAGGGGCTGAAAACAGAGGGGCCACCAACTGGACAGAGAACCTTGGGATTGGTATCTTATGGCATATCGCATGCCCTGGGATCCATTTTCCTTCAGCAGAGGGGAGGTAAGTCAGTGAAAGAAAGCAAGACGCCATTTTGGGGGGGGGGGGCGTAATCAAAAATTGCCCATGGTCTTCTCCCAGTCAACAGTTACGACCAAGAGCCAGAGACATCAGCGAAAATTTCCAAATTAAGGAAATCTGCTAGTCCAGACAAGACCAGCGTATGCAGTATGACCTGAAGATCATTCGTGCTGTGTAAATATTAGAGAAATAACCTCTGTGGAGAGAGAGGATTTTTGGCAGTTCAAATTCTTAGATATCTTAAATAGAATTTGCTCAAGCAAATTAGTCTTGAATTCCTCAGCTTCATTCCGAAGCACTGAGCTGGTCATGACTGCAGGGAGGCAAAGAACAGTGCCTATTCAAGAAGGAGGGAAGCTTGACATTCCTCTCCGAAACCCAACTGCGCGCCACTTTATCCGCCAGCCGTCTATCAACCTACGGATATTGAAAGCTTGGGTGAACAAGATAGCATCAGCTCCAGCCCTACAGCCAGCGGGAGGATCGAGCGGGCATCAGCAGTGCTGTTCGGGACTTCAGAGAAATTAATAAATCCTGGGTGGAATGCAAGAAAAGGCTCACACACAGGTGAAGCATACTCACTTGGGTTTTGTTTCTGCATCTGTCACCTGGCGAATGAAGACACCGTCTTCAGGATGCTCCGTGTCATCCATCTCATACATGTATGACGATGCTATGGCCAGCGTGGTCCCATCGCTGCTGAAGGCAAGGGATGCGATGCTGGTGGGGTACCGGTGGAACTGGCACAGTCGCTTCTTGTTAAACGGATCCCAGATATTCACAAATCCATCAGACCCACCTGCAGGGAGTGTCAGTCGTTTATAGGGTTCTTAATACCACAGACACAAGTCACCATGATCTTCACAAAGTTTAAGTTAAGGACGTCACCTTTTCCCCAGAGTATTTGATCACATGCCCTCAAACACTAACTACTACAGAGAACAAGTCTGGTTCATCTGTCTTTCCCGTCCTGCCTAGGTCCAAATGCTCAGTGTTCTCCGAAAGGAAAACAGAGGGCGCCTTGGTCAATGTTACCTGTGGCAAACGTATTGTGGATGTTGTGGAAGGAAATGGCATTGACGGGGTAGATCTGCTCAATGTTATTCTCCTTCAGCCGGTGGCACTTGAAGGCATACTTCTTCTTCTGTACCTCAGGGCTCGGGTCCAAGTACTCCACCGCCACCCGGCCCTCAATGGAGCTCAGCACGTAGCCCTGCCAGGGAAGGGCACACATGGTGAAGCCAGTGTCTGCACACAAAGCCCTGGTCCCCACATTCAACCCTTAAAAGAGGAGAGATAATTACTTCAAAATCAAAATGACCATCTAGTGAAATTGTAACCCAGTGCCAAATGGCACTGACAGAGCTACAAACATTTCAAGAATTTAATACGAATCCGTCTTCAAAATGACAATCAGGCTGCTGTCCACTGCCTCCTCCAAATGGTGCTTCCCATCTGTAAGCAAGGAGTCTGAGCAGTTTGTCTACCGGACAAGAACTCTGACGTGTTTCCGTATCATTATTTGTTATTATCATTATTTGTTATCTGCTGTCGCTCACACTCCACTCTTTCTGTTCAAGTTCTCTTTGCCCCAACAGCTGCAAGAATGCTTTCCTTCACTGGGGGTGGGGGGAGAAGGGGACACACGACACACAGCATTCACCTAAACAAACCTGGCTTACTACTCTTCTAAACATTTCCTCGTTTTTCTTGAAGTAACAAATATGCCAAAGGCAGTCCAAGATACAGAAAATGCAAAATCCACTTTTCATGCACGGAGCCAGACGCAGCCCCGAAATAAAGCTTCAGAATCACCCTACTCTGCTCAGCGGCTGACGTAGGCTGAGCTACAGGTGGGGTGGGGGGGAGTTCTCGGGGAAAGTTTAGGCTACAGTCAACAGCAATGTTCACGGGGGAAGTTTCATTGCATATTTTAGCCTCAACAAGTCCCAGGGAACTGGAATGCCTGATCTGACAGATTTACAACTTGCTGAATAAGAGTGTGGTCATCATTTGAAGTACTGAGGCAGAAGAGCCCAGGCGTAACTGCTGCTGTTCATGGTCTCCAGCCACAGCACTGCTCCAAGCCACTGGAGGCACTGCAGGGACAGTCACGGGGTTCCCAGGAGAGCTGGTGTACAGAATGGCTTCTTACGGAATTCCAACTGCATGCTGGCCCCCATCACCAACTCCCCCTAGAACCTCAGGATTTGGGGGTGAGGCTAGTCTGACAGTAGTTGTGATGGATGGGGACCCAGCCCGGACTCATTATCTCCAATCTAAAAAAAAAAATCTGAGTTCTGCAGTCAGATTGGTGAAAGAATTCAATCATTTCAGGGTTACAGAGAAACAAAGGCGGGGGGGGCGGGGGGGGAGAGCGTGCAGCAAAATTCATAAATACAAATTTCCATGTTTAAATTTGACTCCACTGGATTGTAAATGGAAATATCTGCAAAACTCTCTTCGATTATCACGTACCTATCAGGCATCTGGGGCCAGGAAGAACAAGGCCTCCCACTGGGCAAGCCCAGGCTAATTACTTAACCTCTCTGAACAGCCTGTCATTTCTCAAATGGAGTTACCACACAGACACAAGGCTGGTGAAAAGATTCCGTGAGGTTTGTCTGCAAAACTCTGGAAAATTCTGAATCACTACTCAAAAACCAAACACCAAAGTGACCACACCGTTCCATCTGGGTACCTGCTTGTTGGGGAAGGCCCGGATGCTGCGCGTCTGGTACTTGAGGCTGGACTCCCGGCGCTGCTGCACGTAGCCCATGTTCCGCAAGTCCCACACCAGCACTCGGCGGCCCGCCGTGCCCACGATCAGCCGGTCGCCAGACACGGACAGGGTGTACACCTTCGGAGAGAGATCCAGACTTGCTACAAGCCTTTTGTGAACCAGGAAACATGCGCCCAGAGAGCGCATCAAAATCGTAACGCCGCTGAAATCTTAAAATAGCTCATCAGACTCAAACGCAGGAATTAAGTTTTAAACGCTAGCTACACATAACAAGTAACTCACAAATAACAAGTCACGGTGCCCCTCATACTTGCTCACTATTTATTGTGTGACGTGCACTATAATTCATTCTATTTAGGAGCTCCGCAACCTCCATTTTCGTCATTCCCAAAACAAATTAAATCACTGAACTAATTTTTCCTGCTTTGCTTGCTTGTTTCTCGGAGACACAAACTGTGGAAGAGTAAGTAGCTCAGGCTATATACGGAGTCAGGCCACATTCCCACCGGCTCCTGGCAGTTCAGAAAGATATACTTTCCCATGAGCGTTTCTGGAAGGAGACATCATTTGGAAACACTTCCAAAATTGCCACTTCCTCGGCTGTCACCCCGAGTCAACAGGCCTTTCGAGAAAGAGGGAGCCTTCATTAATTAGCTGCCCCTTGTTTTTGGTGGCATGCAAAGTCAAACGTAGAGATCAGTAGAATGGGGACTGGTATATTCCTCTGCCCTGATGTCACAGTCACACTCAAAGACAGAAACTCATCGTTAAAGAAAAAAACCTTATAGCATTATTCTCCTGGAAATGTGTGCTTTTTCCTTTTGTAATGTCTTTTTCGAAATTAAAATAGCTTCCAGATAAAGTCCTTCCTAGCAAACCATGGTATTTCCTGAAATAAAAATGTAATGTGGTTAATTTTCCCATCTAACGTTACTTGGGGCAACAAGTTTGGCTAACAAATTCATAAAAATGGTGGCAAAAAACAAATTTTCCCCAATACTGAAACATTTTTAAATCTAAACTTCAGATAAGATATGTGACTGTACTCTGTACTACCACTTTCAATTCAAAAGCAACTAGTTTCATCTGATCTCCTTTCGAAACCTGCAGAACAAGACACATTGAAAAACGGCCCCATGACAAAGACAGACATCTCGAGAATTAAACCGCCTGGCAAATCATCGCCAGCGCATTCGCTGCACAAGTGAAGCTCAACAAAGCAAGGCCCGGCAGCAGCGACCACGTAGCCTGGAAATTCAACTACACCGAACAAGGAAAAGGAGTTATAAGGTTCAAACTACTGATTATAGATGGAGCGCAATAAACACAGCGGATGTGACATCGTTTTGTTTGTTTTTCAGTTTGCCATCATGTGAAGATTAACCAAAGATGTGGAAAAGAAAAAAAAATGTCGAAACAGGAAAAGCTCGATTTATAATGGAACAATTGTATCTGGAATTTTATCTTAAATCTTTACTGCACAGGTGACACACCAGGGGTCTGGCCAGGCTTTTGGTCCCCACTGATCGTAAATCAAGTGAAACCACTGTCATGCCACTGACGAGGTCTATACATTTATCAAGGGGAGTATTAAAAAAAAGTGACATAATGAACCTGGCTGAACCAATAAGCAGCTTGATTCAGTGGGGCTGTCCATTATATGACATTCTGTCAGCAATTTATCACAGCTGTTAACATGCTACACACAACCATAAATCAAAACTAGAAACAATGCAATTATTTTATTCAGAACAAAGGTCTTGCCAGGAGTAGATTCAACTGTGATGTGACAAAAATAATGGCTTGTTGGACGCACTACAGTATATAATGATGGCGAACAGGCGCCGGCTGGCGTATTTACACCAAGGAAACAGACTCCAGTGAGGGATACCTTTAAGCTGCTGAAACGATCCATCTTGAAAATTAACTACCACCTGATCAGGTCTGATGAGGCTACAGCAAAAATGTTCAATTACGCTTTCATCACACAGATCAGAAGGTTAGAACAATGCAGCAAGTTTCGATTTTAAGAAGCCTCATTCACTAGTGCCTTCAGACTACAGCTGACAAGCATCAAAAAATATATAAGCAAACAGCAAAAAGCCAGGGACCTGGACCACCTTTCTCATTTCCACTTGAAATAAGCCATTTTGCCTCCTTAAACAGTCAAAGCAAAGGAAACCTGGAGGCCTGGAGGAGGGGCCGGAGGTGAGCCTCCCCATGCCCTGGTGTGGAGAGATCAAATCCAGCCCAAAACAATCCACCATCTTTGCTAAATGACATCTGCTAAAATGTAAAACATACATGGAAGCGGGCTTAACGTAAGCTTAATGGCCTCTTGAACAAGCATAACAAACAACTGGAGAAAAGTTAGTCACCTCAAAGTTGCAACCTCAGTGGCAACGAAGCCAAAGTCAAGTTCCTCCTACACTGCATTTCCGTGTCGTTACAAAGCAGCGCCTGCATCAAGGTTTCCCAGCTAAGAGCAAGGTTTGTCATCCAACAATCACATCCAGTCAAATCAGCCAGGACAGTAATTCCTGTTCCGATCAAGTACCGACCTTTTCCGGCTGCGAGAAGGTTCCAGCATTACAGGGCGTTCGAGGATCCCACAACTTAACTGTCTGATCCCAACTCCCAGTAACCATCACATTCACTTCTGGACAGTACTCAACACATCTGATGGGGGCGTCATGGGTCCCGACAAGGTTTTCTATAAAAGAGGGTGGGGGAAAGGCAACACCTTGTTTAACTGATTCCTCACTTGAACCAAGGAAACATGCATTCAACCGTAAGGAACCAACTACACCAATTCTATAGAAATGACTGCAGGCAGCAAGTCCACAGTGTAAAGTTGGCCATTTGTCTCTCTTCACCTTACAGAACAGAGTTCAGTCCACTTCAGGGCAACTGCAGCAGTGGCCTTGAATCTCAGTCTACAAAAAAATAGTGGCCTGCCTGGCTCTTAAGTTCCCCTCTTGTTTCAACGTTCCTTAAAACCGGAACTCTGTTTCACTCTGGACCTCTGATTGTATCTGGTGCATAGTAGGTGCTCAAGAAATACCTGCTGAGCGAACAAGTGAGTGAAGAACTCTGATGCTTACAAGACACTCGTGTGCATGGTTACAGGAGTAGCTGAGAACCTGGGATGAGGAAGGAAGGGCAGGCGGGGGGGGGGGGGGGGGGGGAGCGGGGGAGGAATCTTAGTTCATTTGTTTTTCATGTGGGGCAAGCGTCCAACACAAACTTTCATTCTCTCAACTCTTCACACTATCTCATCCACTCATCCAAAAGCCATCACTGAGTGGCCTGGAGGTGCCAGTCTGCCACACACCAGGGCAAAGCAAAGGACAATCTGTGGTCCGGACCCTCCAGCTACTTCTTGAGAAACACACCACTTTACAAGAGAAAGCAAAGGTGAGTGGTCTGGCAGTGCTTTCCAGAATAAGCAGTCAGATCCCTAGATTACGGCAAGATCTCAAATCTGCTTGCTTTCCAGTGGTCCTTCTGCCCTCATCTTTGCAATATTCCCATCCCTCACCACCAACCCATGCCCCCACCAATTTTTCAGCAAAGAGAACCTAAGCCTGTAAACTTACCAAGTATCAGTTATAAGTGACTTGCACAAATTTCTTTTGAATTGATGGGCTGTTTTTTTGACACAGTGTTACACCCCTACTTGCCACTGTCCCCTCCTCTACATTTAGTCAGATCTCTGTGCCCACCTACGTTTGTCTAATACACACACTTGTCCACCCCAAGACTCAGCTAGAGTCTGTGGGTTTGGGCTCGACTCCAACCTCTGCCCCAAAGGCACCAAAACCATGGAGACAAGTTCACCCCACAGTTGGACCTCAAAGAAAATATGGGCTCTTGATCCTGACTCAGTTAGCCCAAGTGAAGCACATCTTACTGCTCAATAATTAAACGAATAGAGCGCTAGAAGGCAGTTTAGACAACAAAACCTCCTATCTCTCTTAACTGAAACAAAGGTAGCTGCAGGAAAGCGTTCTGAAGCATGAGCACGGTGCTGAAAATCTCTTATGACCCACGGATCACCGCAGGATTCGGTGCGTGGCCTGGGACAAGGGGAGCACTGAGAACTACTTCATGTTAACACCTGGGGTCCAGAGCACAATGAACTTCTCTGCAGAATCACAGGGCTTCCAAAAGTGTGTGGAAACCTAGCATTGGCAGACAATGGAATTTTTCAGCCAGCTTTTTAAGCCCCCTTGTACACACGTATGTATGTACACATCCAAATAACAAACATTTTCTGATAGGGGCATGAATAGACAGTAGTTAAATTTTAGAAGTCCTCAATTCCAGTTACTTCTATCTGTGACTATTTCAGGAATGACTCCCCTGAGATAAACCCTTATCTCTTAGGCCCCAGAAGCTACATACTCCGACCCAATAATTCACCAGCAACATGGTGGTTATATTACCTTGATCAGTATTCAAATCATGCATTTTCAGTTGATGATCTAACCCCCCACTCCAAGCATGAGTTGGATCCTAAAAAATAAAAAGTTTTCAAGTCATTTAAAACTTCTGGGACTTTCTTTTTTCAAAGCTTAAAAATTCCTGTTTCTACAGCTAACTCTGGTCTGTACTCTGAATGACATCTCCTGGGCTCAACTATAAAACGGCTCCAAGGTCCAGAGGAGGCAAACACTACGCACCAGGTTCACTGTGCCACCAAAGCATTGATTCTGACTTACAGGGTCACTTTGGGCTACTGCAAAAACCACCCCCATCCCCACCACCCCTGTAAATCTTTGGGGGGTCCAAACGGCCTCAGGTTTCTACTGCAGCGGTGCTAGAGGGTTTGGACCAGGCAGCCCAAAGCCTACCCCACCGCGGCACTAGGGCTACTTCACCAAGCTGCTTGTGAGTCCCAAGGCATCCTTTATAAACCTTCCTCTTCGGAGGGCGGTCAGATTGTACTGTTTCACTGCCAAGTTCCAATTCAAAGTGTCACACACGTCCAGAGAGGGTCCCGGGCTACTCTACTGGACTCAGCCGGAAAAGGAAGGCCCCCCAACTCAGGGGCTGCCAGATGCGCTCCACCCGGCGGCCCCCAGAGCCCGTGCGGGCCGGCTGGGCGGCACCTACATAGAAGGCGCAGTCCAGGACGGCGCCGGTGTGCTGGTACTTGAGCCGCATGGAGTTGGCCGGCACATCGTAGAGGCGCACGGACGTGTCCCACGAGGACACGAGCAGGAACTGGGACGTGTTGGGGCTGAACTTCACCGACGAGATGCCATCCTCGGGCGGCTGGTTCAGCTTGAACTCGTTAGAGCCGGTCATCTACGGGAGAAGAGCCCAGTGAAGCCCCCACGTGTCCCGGCGTAGAGGGGCTAGGGAGCCCGGTGGCGGGGCGGTGGGGGTTTGCAGGAAAAGATCCCACGCGGGAAAAGAGAACTGGGCTTCGACGCCAAGCCATCGCTCCCGCCACCGTCCGCCGCCCCTCCCCCGCGCCCCCACCGGCCAGCGCGGCCACCCGCGCTTCCTACCCCGCCCGCGAGGCCGGTAGCCCGAACGCTGCCGGGGAGGAGGACGGTGGAAGCGCACCGGGCTCCCCTCCGGACGGCTCCGCCAGCTCGGGGCCCGTCGCCTGGCTCTCTACCTTAAGCTCCGCTCAGAAACAACGCTGCCGCCGCCGCCGTTCCCGCCGCTGGGCCACTTTCGGAGCGGTAGCGGGCTGGGCAAAGGAGGCGGAGAAAAAGCTCTAGCGGATGCCTACCGTTGGCTGGTTTCAAACGCCAACGTCTCACCCTAGACAGCCGATTGGTCCGCTCAACGGCTCGCCTTCAGTCAACCCAGTCATCCAGTTCCGGCTCAAAGGGAAACCGCGGCGCTTCCGGTCACATGGTCTCGCAGTACACCCCGGGTGAGGCACCCGCGCGAGGGCTGCGCAGATGAAAACTACAACTCCCAGCGAGCATCGCGCAAGAGCGGATTTCACGTTCTTTCCTGCCTGTTTGCGGCACGCTGGGAGATGTAGTCCTTCTGAGTCGACGCCCTGCCGGGACTCAAGAGTCGTAATCCGGACAGATGCTCCTTCTAGCGCTTTTCATAGCGCTTTCCTAAACCCAATCTCTTAGGCAAAAGAATCTTCTTTTAGTCAGTACTCCTACAGAGCCTGTGAATTTGTTAAAAATTAGGGTGGAAAAGGAACCTGATTCCAATCAAGTAAATATTTTGCCCTAATTACCCCTTTGCTCCCAATTCCCTGGAGTTTCCCCCTAAGAACCAAGGTCTCACATTTTGCATTGTCTTGAATCTAAGTGAACCCACAGATTTGTATCCTTATTTATACTACGTTTTCCTCCCTCGGTTGGTTTCATCATCCCGCTAACACCTTTAGAGTGCCTGCTGGGTGCCACCTCTGATGAGAGGCTCTGGGAGCGGTGAGTTCAACACAGGAGCCCTTGCAGCCTGCCCAGGAGGCATAGACCACACTGGTGAACAGGGCAGGAAACCGAGGATGACTGCAACCTGTTAAGACTCAGACACATTTAGGAGATGCCCTGGTACTCCTCAGAGTAAGGAGTGGGTTGCCCATTGGGCTACTAACCACAAGGTCAGCAGTTCGAAGGCCCTAGGTGCTCCATGAAAGAAAGATGAGGCTGTCTATTCCCATAAAGAAACCCAAAGAGGGCAGTTGTACTCTGTAAGAGGTACGTCAGAATTCACTTGATGGGTGTGAGTTACTCCCCAGAGTTGCTAGTTCCTGGTGCGCCCTTTGCTGCTTCTTGAATCCTCTGAAAATACCAAGATCAAGATGGGTCCTTCAGTCTGCACAAGTGATTTGATCATCATGAAAGGAAAAACACAAACCAAACTCACTGCCAACAAGTACATGCCTACCCATAACGACCCTGTAGGACAAGGTAGAACTGTCTGTGGGTTTCTGATCCCGTAATAGCTTAGGAAGTAGAAAGCCCCATCTTTCTCCACATGAAAGGACCCACTGTAATATTTAATTACTCACTGGAATGCAATGACTCTTGAATCGTAAACCGCTCTATGCAAATGTTTAACTCAATCTATGCTTTTTGTCCTTTTTCACTACCTTTTGTGAAGGAGAAAAAACTCACTTTATTACTTAACTTCGTATGAAGTGGGGGGATATTGTTGGGGTTGAAGCGCTCAACTTTTAAGGTGCACTAAGGAGTGTTGTGTGATCTTTCTGCCTTCACACACCCTTCTCTGACTCCTGCTACAGCAGACCTGTACAGCAACCTCCCTCTGCCATGGCACTGATGATACTGTTGCTAAAAGAGATTATTGCCCTACACACACACACACACACACACACACACACACACAACCTCATACTTAACTCTCCAGACCTTCTCCATCAACAAGTTAATGGCCAAGTTCAGAATTTTTAAAAGGAAAGGAAAGGGGGGAGGGATGATCTTTGCCTCCATTTTAACTTTAGCTAAATAATTTTATCTTCTGTCTTATTTGGTTCTCTCTCCTCGTTGTTTATTTAATTCTATTAGTGTTTGGAGAGGCTGGGCAGGAATGACCCGCTAATAAAATCTAAGTGTATTTCATTATCCTGTGTGCATGATTCAGGTCCCCCTGGGCTCGCAGTTGCAGGCGGACTCTATTTGAGTTTCAGGAGACGTCAGTCTTTTAAATCTAGTTGAGAGCTTGAGAGAAGGTTGATGGTTTTGTTGATTATTCAAATGAATTGATGGTCTTGAGATAGGCAAGCTGCTATTGGTGGAGTCTTGAGTAACATTTGAAATCCACATGCAAGATCTATTTCTGTTGTACTCATACTTAGCTGCCCTAAGAAAGGAATTCCTTGCATTAATAACTACACCCTTGGGTCACCTTTGATGGCTAATTTCTAGATTGGGAACAAGGAGTCAAATAGACACTTCCCTGTTTTGTCCTGAAGCGCCTTGACTGACAGGAGCTAGAGGAAATTGCTTCCTGTAAGGAAAGTAAGCGTGGGACGAAATTCAGTGCCCAGGCATTGTTTAAACCCGCACAACTCCAACTCATATCTAGTGAAATGCAAGTAAATATGGGTGCCGGTGGGCTATTCCTAGACATGCGGGTCTAGAGACAGCTTGGTTATTTCTGCGTGAATTCCTTAGGCGTTTGATTCGAAAGGAATCAAATAGGAGGCAAGAACTTCAGTTTTTAAAAAATGTGTGCGCTGTGAACCAGAAATAAGAAAGCAGAATTCCAGTCGCTTTTGTTTCCCGGCGGACTAGTTGCTATTTAGTGAAGTGCTCTGCATTGACTAACGCCGGGCAACTATAGATGGAGCTGCACTGCGTTGAAAGGAAACGAACGCTTCCTGGTAGATGTGCGTTCTGAGCACCATCCTTCTGGCATCGCTTTGGGAGAGATTGGAATTTTTTTAATGAAATCTATTGTGAGAAGAAGAAATCTATAGATCGCCTCAAGGTGAACAAAATCAGACTCGTTGTCGACAGGCAGTTGTAGTCGTTCTCAGACGGTTTACAGCTATCTTACAGATTCTTACAAAACGGAGGTAATATCAACGGTTCTCAGCTGAAAGGACCAAGTTTATCACACACCCCCTTCTCGTGGCTGAGATCAGGCCCCAGTGCGGCAGGCCCCAACAATCATCCGGCGTGAGGGTCCCCGGGGGTCGGGCATAAAGGACCAAAGAATCCACTTTCTGGGCCCCGGAACGCTCTACTCGCTCGATGCTGAGGTTTCCTTTCCCCACGTTTTACAAAGGAACAGGTGGCCCAAAGGGCAAGGGCACGAGAGACTGATTTGCATGACACTCCTGCGTCTATTCCCTGGGATCCGATCGGCGCGCTCCCGGGCCCCGCGCGGCGGCAGGTGTGCCTGGGCGCGGGCGCCGCCGGGCTTCACGTCTTGGCTCCAGCAGCGCGCACCGCAGCGTTCTGGCCGGTGATCTGGCCGCTTCGCCACGCACCTTGCGAACTCTTCACCACCAAAGTTGGGGATAGGCGCCTTGGGCTCCCGCCCCTATTTTGATTAATCAGCGGAGTAGCCTCTGATCCCTCTTCCGCCGAAGCGCAGACTTGCCGTCAAGTTCCCGCGTCGCGCGGGAAGGGAACCGGAGCCGGCGAGTGGCTGCAGAGAGTCGGTCACGGTCACGCCTGGCTCCGCGCTCCGAACCAAACGAGAGCTTTGACGGCTGGCGCAGCGCCGCTCTGCGGACTCCGCGCTCTGGAACGGGAAGCCCGGGGCACAGCGCTGCAGCCGAGCCCAAAGCAATCCCAGTGCGGGCACCAGGCTGCCAGGGCTCGGTCCGGCTCCCCAGCGGAGGCAGCCATGCCCAACAGTCTGGCCCGCCTCCCAGCCTCATCCATCTCGGCACAGGCTCCTGAGAGCGCGCCACAGTCCTGTGCCGGGAATCTCAGCTCCCGGAGTGGGTGGGGTGGGAGGTGCCTCCAAGGTCCCGACCTCCGACCCCTGGCCCTGGCCCCACCCTCCACGTGGGCTAGAGGCTGCAAACGCTCCCACGGAAAATCGAGAAACCCTTTGCGCGTTTGCACACCCCGGAATCAAGCCCATCTAAGGTAGCAAAGATGTTCAGAATATTTTATTTTTTCCCCTCCTCTTTAAAAATATTTACAGGTCTGAAATCGTCCCTTTCGCCCCTGGGGAAAGGGGAAACAGGAGAGAAAAAAAAAGTCGAATCGCTCATTGTCCAGAAGCCTCCAAGGGGCTGGATTGGCCAAGCATATGTACATGTACACACATATATATACAGGTGTATATATGGGGCGTGGTGGGAGGTGGGCCTGCTTTTATTAGTGGTCTTTTCTCTGTCTCCTTGTTCCGAGTCTACCAGCCAAGGCTGATGTGGCCCAAACGGCCCCTCCCGCCACCACGGGAGACCGTTCCCCCTCCAAAATGTTTTCCAAAGCGTATTGGTCAGTGTGGGTAGAAAGCAGGCGATCTGGCTTGAGAAGTGCCTATAAATACCCGAAATAATCAAAAGAAAAAGGAGAGCTGAGGCCATAAATAAGAGCTCATGAATACACATGGTGTATAAATTGCAGGAGACCGAGGGGCCGCGCTGGGGGCCCGGGCGGCGGCGGCTCAGTAGTCCAGTTTGTTGTAGAGATTGTACAGCGGTAAGGCCGAGAGGTTGCCGCTGGGGTAGTAGAGCGGCGCGGGGAAGGCGAGCGAGCGCGGCACGGGCACGCGCAGCAGCGAGCTGTCCCGGAACACCAGCGGCATGCCCACCAGAGTCTGCGCCGACGCGTGCGCCATGTTGGCGGCCTCCAGCTCGGCCGAGAGCTGCCGCTTCCACTTGTTGCGGCGGTTCTGGAACCAAGTCTTGACCTGCGTCTCGGTGAGCTGCAGGCTGGAGGCGAGGCAGGCGCGCTCCGAGCTGCTCAGGTAGCGCTTCATGTCGAAGGTGGACTCCAGCTGGTACACCTGGCTGCGCGAGAAGACCGTGCGCGTCTTCTTCTTCGTGGCGCCAGCCTGCCGCTCGGCGCCGCTGTCCCGCGGCCGCTCGGGCCCCGGCGACGGCGAGCCTGCAGACAAGAGCCGCTCCTTCTCCTCCTTAAAGTCCTGGTGCGCCGGGGAGAGGAAAGGCGTGCGCTCCGAGCCCGCCGACCCCGCCGCGCCGCTGCCCTTGGGGGGACCTGGGGAGCGAGAACAGACAGGAAGGCTTTGGGGGGCGCGAGAGCCTTGGGGATCCCTCCCCCCAACTCTTGCCAGGCCATGGGGCAGGCTGGTGGCGTCTACAGCTATGATCCCATCTTATCAATTCCACCTTCTCCCTCTGGCTGGTACTGAGCCCTGCACCGTGGCCTTTTAAAAAGCCACAAGAAAGGAACCCCGTGCCACGGGTCTGGATAGTGGCCCAGGGTCTCTGCGCTCCCATCTTCCTGAAAGGACAGGTGGCAACGGTGGCGGGGTGGAGGTGGGGGCCGGAGGGGAAGAGGTCTGGTGGGAGGAACAACATCCTTTTAAAGGGGTATTTTGCCTCCTCAGATCTGAGCCGGAAGAGCCCTGCGCTGTAGAGGGGGCATCGTGTCACAAGGCTGTTAGTTCAGAAATCGGCTCACGACGAACGACGAACGCGTGGCTCCCCTTGGTCAGATGTGGCAAAGAGGAACCATTTTTGAGATGCACCCTTGTCAATCATCTTGGAGTGCTAATCACCCGAAGAGCAGAGAGGGGAGCAAGAGGGCTCCGAAAGAGATTGAAGTAGAGACTAGCAGATTCGGACTAGAGACACGGACGCGGCTCCGACCCCACTCCAGACCTCCGCCAGGACTAGAACACTCCCACGTGCAAGGGGACTATTGAGGGCACGGCCCTGTGTGTGATCTCCCAGTGCCCAACCTGCTGTGGTGCCCTCTCCATCCAACCTCACCCTCTGCCCCTCCAATACACCCGAGCCACTCGGGATCCGTGTCCCTCGCGTGCTCGCGTGGCAATGTCCCAGGAAGCAGCTGAGTGCCGGTCCCCTCCCCTTGGCCCTGGAGCCTGGGCGGGGTGCACAGCCTCCCTCCCCTGGCTCTCACTCTCGCCTGGGCCGGCCCGGCGGCGCGCTCTCTTACCCAGACCAGGGAAGGGGATGGGGGCGTGGTGCTTGGGGCCCAGCTCCTTGGGGCCGTGCGGGTCCGGGCAGAAGCAGGCGGGCGCCTTCCAGCCATCGTCCGGCTCCTCCTCCTCCGAGGACACGGACAGGCTGCGCTTCCTGGCCGGCCAGCCGCTGGGCTCCGGAGGCGCCTCCGAGGGGCCCCCGCCCAGGATGGACTGGATGGTGAAGCTGGAGACGCCGCCGGCCGCGGGACACCCCTTGCCGGCATCTTCCTTGCTGCCCATCCTGGGTTCATAAGAAATCGGAGGAAACCAAGAACTCCTTTAGAGATGATCTGGGTGGAAGGTGGTGCGGGCAGGGGGAGGGGCGGGAGAGAATGGCAGGGGAGGGGGCAGCGGGGCTGGCGCGGCGTCCCCTCCGCGCGGGGGACAAGCGGGCGCGGGACGGCGGCGCGGGGTCCCTGCCCGCGCGGCTCTGGGTGCGCCAGCCCAGCCCCGGCGCTAATGCCAGCCTAGCAAGCTGGCTCCCGGGGCTCGGGCGGCGGGGGCGGCGCGGCCTCATTTGCATAGAGGTTACCGGCTGCGGCCAATCGCAGCGCCGCCGAGAGGCCCCGGAAATTTCAAAAAGGCCGGGCCTGCCACGCGTCTCCGTGCGACCCCAGGTGCGCCGACCAGCCGGCGCCCCGCCGCCGAGTCCTCGCCCCCACGGGTTACGGGCTGTCTGGTTGCGGGGACTCCCACCGCGAAGACCCCGGCCCTTTAGCGGGGCCGGAGCAACCGCCGGCTCCCAGATGCAGCAGCCGGGACCAGACGGCTCCAGCGCCCTCCGCAGGCCCTTCTCATCCAGGACAGCGGCCACCTGACCCCGGCGCCCCGCGCTGCGAGGGGATAGGGACCACGAGGCTGGGAGCGGACCCACGAACTTCTGCAGCCCGCACCTTTGCCACGGCTCTTGCGGGGACTCGGCGATCTTTGAGTCAAGGCAGCAGGCCCCAGATGTGGAGTGTGAAGACTTGGGTTCGAGTCCCAGTACCGGCACTTGTGCACACGCTGCCTGAACTAGAACAAGCCTGCCTGGCCTCAGCTTCTCAGACCTGTCAGATATAAAGGGGCCTTAGCATGGTCCCTTCTCCAGCTTTGAGGATCACAGTTGCTAGAAGGCTTAGAGGGGGCAGTCAGTAGGGGGTCCTTAGGGCTTGGCTGACTAGGCCGTGGCCCACCAGCCCTCTGAGTTTCCCTGAGTTGGGGAGGGTTGTGGTAAACATTGATAGTTTCGGAACTGTTGCATAAACAAAGGTGCTTTGCTGCCTGCATGTGGAAGGAACAGAGAGGCAGGGGCGGAAACAAGGATTCAGAATTGGGCATGGTTCCTTTCCATTCAGGCTGGACAAGTAAGTTGCTGAACTTTTCCTGAGCTTAGGTCCTCCCTGAGGATGTAATCAGCAACTCCCTCGCAGAGACTCAGGGCTGGGTCCCAGGTAGGCTCCCAACACCCGCCCCCACCCCGTGCGTGCTTTCGGGTCCTTGCCTTCACGCCCCCCTGAGCCCTGCCTCTCCCACGTGGGTTCCCAGTTAAGCTGTTACTGGACCTCGAATCAGTCCAGCCCCCAGCAGAGCGGTTCGGGGCCACAGTTCTCCAGGGAGGCCAGGCGCCCACGTACCCCCACGTCTGGGTCTGTGGCCTCAGGATCACTGGGCAAGGAGATTCCGTGAGCGCTGACCCCCAAATGCGGCCTGGAGTCGCGAGCCGGGCGCGAACCAGTGCCCAGGAATGTCAGGCACCCTGACGCTGCACTTCCCGGCGGGCCCGAGCTCAAGTTCCTGAGTGAAGCGCCTATAATATCATTAGCCGCCGCGAGTTCGCGACGGCGACACCACGGCCCCGCCCCGCCCGCAGTGAGCCTCGCCCTACTTAACTCCTTCTCGGGCTCGTTAATGGGCTAATTGATTAGGAGTCCGCGGCGCAGCCGGGGCTGGGTGGGCGCGAGGCGGGGGCCAGGCCGAGGGAGCGGCGGGCGAGGGGCAGGTGCCGGCCTCCGTCACTGCATTAACCTCTTCAGGGCTCGGCGGCGGGGTCGAGACACATTACAAATGGTCAGCTTTAATCATGGTGTCAGCTCATTAACCCGGAAGGACCCGGTGCTGAAATACAATTTGGGCGGCCTCCTCCGAGCGGCCGGGCCTCCGTCACCGCCAGGTCCCACGAGCGGCCACGTTGTTGCGGGGTGAGAAGTCTCCAGAAAAGCAATGCCTGGCTGCCTCCCATTGGGACTGGGCGGTGGGGGTGGGGGTGGCTGGGTAGGGGGGCTGGGCCTAGGTGTTCCCGCATGACATAGAGCCAGCCTATGACCAGAGTCCGTTCTGCTAAACCGAACCGGTGACTACTTGGTCCAGGGAGCGTGCTGGAAACATCCTTTCTCCACTTAAACTGCCTGTGAAGCAGAACTTTCTCCCCAATGTACAGGCGAGTAAAGTGAGGCTCAGAGAAAGAGGGCCTTGCCCCAGACTGGCCCCCATGCCCTTGGGCTGGGGTTGAGGGACCCACCCGCAGGCAATGGTGCAGTGGCCCAGGAAGCCAGAAGCACACAGCTGTTTCAGATCTGCAGAGACAGGTGTTTGAATAGCATGGGGGGTTTACTGGGGGAGTGGGGGGCCCTCTGCCAGGGTGGAGACAGTCCAAGGTGGTGGCCAAGCGGGGGTCTGTCTGTGGAACCCACCCAGCCTGAGTACCCTAAAGCAGAGTCTCCTCAACACCTCACTTCTGGCCTTTCATCCCTTCTAGACCTAGTCTGGAAAGTCTGAGGGAGGAGCAGCTTCCTCCTCTGCCTGCCAGCTGCATCCTCGATGGCAGGACCAGACCATTAGTTCAGATCAAGAGGAGCAAGTGGCCACTGCCCAGCCCTTGAGGTCGCCTCCACCCCACCCCTCTCTCCTGGATAGGTGAAGGGAAGTAGGGAGAAGGCTGGCCACCGAGTCAGGCTGGCCACTGGTGGGCACTCACCTAGGCTGAGGGTCTCCTGCTTCCCAGGCACCTGATGGCAGAGCCTGAAACATCCCCACTGTTGCTTTTTGGGCATCTAGGGATCACCACCCCACCACCTCCCCCTGGCTACAGGGGAAAAAAAAAAACAAACGAAGGCCCAGACTCTAGCTACTGTAAAACACTTCCCAGAACCTTCAGCTCCAGAGTCACGCTCCTAGCCCCCACCCCTCCAACCCCCCAGTCACACACACCTGGCCTCCTGGTCTCCTAGTCCCCAAGCATAGCAACCCTTCCATTCAGCACCCTCCCACCCCTCGCTCCCTCACCCCAGTCTCTAGGCTAGCTCCTCCTGCTCTCCTAGTTACTGCTCTTTTTCCCAGGAGGGTGGCCCCCTGCATCATCTTTGGGATAGCCACCCCCCCCCCAGGAATGAGGCATCACCAGGGCCCAAGGAATGATAAACTTTCCAAGACCAGAAGGATACTTAAAGTCTAGGCCGCAAGCTGATGCCCGCTGCTCGATAGGAAAGCGGCCCAGAGCAAACTGGCCAAGAAGCCTAATAAAAATTGATCCTCTCTGCTCTGCGGCAGTTGGGAAATAGGCTGGCCGCGCGGGGTAATAGTGGAAGAAGGCTCCCTCCGAAATGACAGATGAAGTCATAAACAAGTTTGATCTTGGAATCAAGCTTCGATAAATATTAAACACAGTCTCCCCCACCCCTATACGCCAGTGGATTATGATATATGGCGCGTCCAAACTTTAAAATAAGGAAATACCAGAGAAAATGATCTCAATAAATTTTCTAAGTATAAACGTTGATTATGTTTCGATTTTCATTCAAGGGCCTCTGCTGTTCGTTCTTTGGTGCAAATGACATCTCGCAATAGGCTTTTGGGGGGAAAGAGCTCCCTATTTGAAAAAGAAAGCCCCAGAGGTGTGCAATTTATGTAATCTGCAGCTGGAAAATGAATTGTGTAATTTATTGGAAAACAGAAAGTCATGAAGATTGGATCAGCATAGCCGAGTCCCGACACCACCCGACACCCCCCACCCCCAATCCATCAAGTTCCAATTAACAGCCTAACCAGAGAGCTTTAATGGGTTTCCAATCTAGTGGCCTGATAGACTCATCAATTCCTCTGGGAGAAATTAAGAAAATCGACCGCCCCTTGGCGACGCAGTGTCATTCCTTTCTGCAACTATATGTCAAATTAAAAACACAATTAAAATTTAAACTGTTTCAATCAAAGGGTGCCCTGCAACCTATGTTTCACTTAATAGAACTTTGATGAAAATCTGATGCCTGCACTCCATCACCAAGGGGGGCGAGGGCAGCGGAGGAGCTCCCAAGGAAGAAGGGGATTCTTTCTATTTCTTTAAGACAGTAGCTCTCCGTGAGACTCTCCAGGTGACTTCCACCTCGTTACTCCGCGGGCCCAGTGACCGGCGCGCCGCATTCCACTCTGCGCTCTACAGCTCGCTTGCGCGCTTCCTGCCGCCGCAGCTCTTGTTCCTATCAATCCACCGCAACCCAAGGGAGCCCTCTGGGGCCCGGTGACCCAGACTTGGGTCGCTTTCGACGGAGAGACGTATCCGTCTGGGACCTCAGCCAAGGAAGCGACCTGCACCAATACCATCGGTGTCCACCGGCCAGAAATTCTCCGGCGAGCTGCCGCGTGCTTGCTGGCTCCCAAACCGCACAGGCCGCAGACGCATGAACGCGGTTCCACTACGGGTCCCGGAGGCGGAAGGGTGGGGAAGAATTCCAACCGACGGGTCACAGGGAGGACTTGTGCAGTGGCTCCATGGCGACTCCGGGCTTGACCTCCAGGTGGAGGCAGCTCCTCGCTCCCCTCTCCCCCGGCATCCCCTGGCACTTCCGGAAAAGTAGCGCGGCGGTGCAAGTGCACCCCAAGTAGTATCCCAGGGATCTGGCACAGTTTCTGCAGCTTGGTCTCTCTCCTGCTGTCTCCCCAACTGTTTGCAGGTCAAAAGGTCAACACCATCCGTTGATCCTGCACACCCAGATGCACTGATGGTTGTCCGCGCCCCGCCCCCCCCCCCCCCCCCCCCCCCCCGCTAAATCTGGCGGGCGGGGCAGGGTCCGGAGCAGCTAGTGGGCTGGAAGCCAGGAGGAGCAGCATGCAGAGCGCCCCTAAGAGGCCACGTACTTGTGCGGGCGCTGGCTGCACCCCCTGGGGCGGCAAGGCTGAATGGTGTCCACCAAAAGGATTTCTGTGCCCAGGCTCTCAAACCTCAACCAAGCTCCCTCAGCTAAGGCTGAGAGCTCCCTCTCAGGGTCACTAGGGCCTGGGCCTGGGCTGCCTGGACAGGTGAGGTCAAGAAAAGTCACCGAAGCAGGCTGGTGCACCCAGGATGGCTGCCTTCCAACCCCCCGCGGATCTCAAGAGGAGCTCAGGTGCCCGCTTGGAGGAGTGGCAGCTTGAGAGTTAGGTGGGCACTGAAAGGCCCAGCAGGCCAAGCCTAGCAGAGCCCCTTCCAGGCCTCTGGCGACAGAGCCCTCCTGCCCCAGACACTTCACCCCACCCCACTCCCCAAGACTCAGGCCCCTTGGGAGTCTGTCCAGCAAGTGCTGGCAAGGAAGAGCAAGTGAGTCCCACCAACCTTTCGGCCTCCTTCTCCCAGAGAAACAGGCCTTCTCCGGAGTCGCTTGCAGCATCTCCCGTGGCCTATAGTGCCCAGTGGCCAGGGTAGTTTATATCTGTCTTGCTGTTTGCTGTACACATACCCCCTCTATTTACTACCAAATAAAAGAAATACATCTGTGTTGCCAACAGAAACAGCTCGGGAGCTGGTTCCACTGTCTCCCAGAGGTGCTCAGAGCTGCAGCATGAGCATACCGTGGGAACCGTGGCTCCGAGTGGGGTCTGGACTGTCCACTGTGGTGGTCTGAAGTGGTCTATGATGGGCTCCGTTCATGTGTCCCGAGTTACTGGAAGATGAGAGGGAGTGGTCCCTGTGAAGGGTGTTTCCGCTGGAACACAGAGGGGGCCTCCTCCCCCAGCTCCCTGACCAACCCTTTCCCAAGGATGCCTCCCACAGCTGCCCAGAGCCACCTCCAACACCATGCAAGTGAATAGGGCTTGGCCAGGCTGTGACCTCAACACTCCCATGGGTGCTTCAGCTGCTGTGTCCCTGCAATTGCACATACATGCATACTACTGGAGGGGATCCCACCCCTGTCAGTCCTGTGTTTGCTTGGGGGACAGGGTAATATAGAAAAGGTCTCAAGGGAAGACAATGAATGCTGTTTGCAGTGACTTAAGGCTTCATTAGGATGCAGGTGGGGAAGGATGAGAAGTTGGAATGAGTCAGGAGAATGTTGGGTTCCACCACCTTAAGGGGATGAGAGGGTAACTCAGGAGTGCTATTGCAGTGGTTCAGAAGAGGGGAGGTGGGATGACTGATGGAGAGGGGTGGGGTTGGGGAAGAAGTTGGAGAAAGCACCCCTGTTCCCCAAATTGCCCCCCTTCAGCTGAGTAATTCTGGAAACTTCAGGCAAGCATCCTGGGTGGGCAAAGATGGCCCAAGCTAGCTCTCTGAGATATGACAACCCCTAAGCACTCCCTCACTCCCTTGACCTCTCCTGCTTCTAAGGCCTCCAAAATCACTCAATGCCATCAAGTCAACACTAACTTGTAGAACCTATAAGGACAGGGTTGAACTGCCCAGGGGAATTTCTGTGACTGTTTATGCAAATAGAAAGGCCTGTCTTTGCCCTCCCCTTCCCCCAGGAGAGGAAGGTGGTTTTGAACAGCCGACCTTGTGACTCACAGTCCAACTCATAACCACTATGCCACCAAAAGACCACTCTTATACTGGATGCTGTGTGCAGAGTGGCTTGGAGCCTGGGTTACCTCTGTCACTAGGAGAGGAAAAGTTTTCGGACCCCCACTAGCATGGAGGGCAGCTGAGGCTGCCACCTTTGGTGAGCTTCCTGATCCACAAGCAGGCAGGCACCCATCCTGGGTCTCCAAAGGGCCACTGCCTGCCCCCCCTCCGTAAAGGGCCATGAAGCCCCAGGTCGAGGGGTTCACCAAGAGAGGGCAAGGGAGCTGGGGTGCTGGACAAAGGATATGGCTTCTTGTAGAGAACCAGTTATTTCTTGACTTTGTAAAGACGGGGTGGGTCAAGAACCGTTTTCCAGAATCCAAACACAAATAAAGAAGTCTTTCCTTGGCGCTTGATAGCATCAAGTTCTGGCTATAACAAACCAAGAATGTGTTTGCTTTTGCAACATTAGTTTTAATGAGCTGTTATTGGCCTGTCCCCCAGTTAGTATTACCAACAGTAAAAGGCATCACTCTGTTTGCAGGTAACACAAGCACAACATATTTTGACCCCGAATTTCTGTTTATTTTTCATTTACGACACATGCCCGCGTTTTTATTCCAAACCAGAGGGAAATAAAGGGCGATCTATCTTCACTGGAGGCCAGGCTAAAATTTTGCCATAAATACGCGTGCTGGTTTATTTGAGGGCGGTTTTCCATCAACAGAAACGATACTCGACGCTTCAGCCAGAGTAGAATCAATTGTGTCGATTGAGTTCGAGGAACCGGCCACGCGCTGGGCCAAGGCCAGGTGCGCTGGCGGGCAGTCACTCCCTGGTGGTGGACGCGCCCTGCCTGTGCGCTCCTGGCTCCTCCCCGCTGCGTGCCGAGCTCTCTAGCTCGCGTCTGGGTCCCAGTTTCCAGGGTGCCCTGCCTGAACCCCCAACTTCAAAACGGGCAGCTGCGCGAGGTGGCGAGGGGCGCTCAGGCACCAGCTTCCGCTAGGAGCGTGCTGCGGGACTGGGACGGAGGCCCCCAGGTAGGGCTCTCGCAGCGTTGGGTGCCACAGGGGAGAGAAGGGCTTGGCCAGGCGGGGACAACGTGCTCTGTTCCCTGACACGTGTCACTTCAGGACCGCTCTCCTATGCCAGCCGAATCCAGAGCTACCTTTGCTCAAGGCCTGGGAAGCTCCCCGTTTCCAGCGCCTGCGTCGCCAGGGCTGGTTGGTCTCGTGGGAGCCAAGCTCTTATAGTCGGACTACACCCTTCTGTCCCCACGCCAGAGGCCATCGCAGCCCCTCCAGTGTTCAGCCCGCTGGCCAGTGCCTACAGAAGCCCCTGGCAGGAGCGCTGGGCTTTGGAAGTCCCGGCGAAGACCAGGAACATTGCAAGCCTGTGCTCAGAATCACCAGCCCGTGGCATCGCTGCCCTTCACTCCGTTTGAAATCTAGATGACCTTAGGTCTCCACCCAGTCTGCCCGCAGGGCTCCCTGTTCGCAGAGCATTTCAAGCTGGGGGGATACGAAAGAGCCCCTGATCTGGAACAAAGCAGCCTCTGTCCCCTTCGCCTCCTGGATTACAGGAGCGGTTGGAGCCGAGTTCCCAGGACTCTGCGCTGCGAGGGGGAAAAAAGTGGTCCTATGTGAGACACCGGAACACAGGAAGCCTCACATTTCGTTTCGTTTCTTTTTTAATGAATTCATTTTCACGACAACATTCAGTGTAACAACATTTTGTGGTGTTTTTTTCCCCTTTTTTCCCCCCATAAAAAGGGACTGACCCTGGGCAGAAGTCGGGTAGGTAGGGGGTGGGGTAGGGAATGAAGGGAAAGCAAAGGGGATAAACAGGTGTAGCCGACAGAAAGCAACCAGACTGGGACCCAGGCTAAGGAAGGGAGGGTGAACTTTACAAGCAAGCTGTACATTATCAAATAAGTTAAAATTCTCCTAAGTTGATTGTCCTTCACTTAAAGCGCTCCAGTATGCTAACTTCCTCCTCTGAGCATCCATACCTATCTTTAGTTCCTCCCTTCCCCTCCTTCGTTTTCTCTCCTTACCCCAACGACCAGGAATATACAGTGAAAACATCTGCCCCTCTTAGCAAAGGAAGAAGCAGGGCTCGCGGGAAAATTTGTACAATATTGCACAGGTCCGAAGTACAACATTACGGTGAGGGGAGGAGGAGGTAGGGGGAGAAGTTAAAAGATAAGTGGGTTTGGTTTCCCCCACCCCCCCCCACCCCCCCGCCACTCTTTCCTTTTAAATATCAAAATTACTCTCTCAAAACCGGGCACAAATAGCAACAGTAACATGAATGGTAATTGATCCAGAAGTAGAAGTCCCCAAATAAAATACCGCAGACAAATAGGACCACTCAAACCCAGGCAAGACGTGGAGTTGTTTTAACACCGAATTCTCTGGTTTTTGGAAGAGGCCTAGCAGGTGACTGCCCTCTCCCAGTGAGCAAAAAAGCTGGAGAAAGGATTCTCCTAGAGGCCTATTCAGATTCTAAATATTGGGAAGAGGATCCTTGATTGCAGGCGGCCCACCCAGACATCCAAGTACTATGCTATGAACTCTCTGACTCCCGGGACTTCTGGAAATACTTGTATAGAAATACAGGAACAAGAGGGATTCGTCTGTGCATGTCTTCTTCTATAAAAATAAAACCCAAAAGCCACAGCGCAGTGCAATTTGGGGGCGGGGGTGGTGTTGAGAGTGAGGACGGAAGTGGAGGAAGGACTGGAAATGTTATAAAAGCTTTCAGCGGAAATATTTGCCCCAGAAATTTCGTTTTCGTCCTCCTTTCTCTTAATATAAAGCAAAACCAAAAATAAGAGGGGAAGCGCCTCAAATCCAGTAAGGGTGAATTGCACGAAAATGCGTTGCAAATACTTACAAAACGCTACCGATTGGGGGAAGAGGGCCGGGCCCATGCGCCCGAAGCCCGGGGTTCCAAAAGGCCGCTGGAGGGACTCGGGTGCCCTCGACCCCGCCGGCCGCCCGGCCCAGTCTTCGCCTGCCCCCTGGGAGCTCAGACGGGCCGCAGGAGCGGCACAGACGAGACCACGGGGTGCGAGTAGTAGACTGGGTGAGGGAAGGTGAGCAGCGGCTGGCTGACTGGCACAGGGGCGCCCGCGGCCGCCGCGGCCGCCGCGCCCTCGGCCGCCGAGTTCTCGTGGTAGAGGATGGGCACCCGCACGATGCGCTGTGCCGCCGCGTGGCTCAGGTTGGCCGCCTCCAGCTCGGCTGCCAGCTGCCGCTTCCACTTGTTGCGGCGGTTCTGGAACCAGATCTTGACCTGCGTCTCGGTGAGGTGCAGCGACGCGGCCAGGCCGGCGCGCTCCGAGCTGCTCAGGTAGCGCTTCATGTCGAAGGTGGACTCCAGCTGGAACACCTGGCTGCGCGAGAAGACCGTGCGCGTCTTCTTCTTGCGGCACGCCGGCTTCTTCTCCGGGCTCTCGGCGCCCTTCTTCCAGTCCTCCGCGCCCGGCGCCGCCGCCGCCGCGCCCAGGCTTGCCCCGGCTGCGCCCGGCGCCGCCTCGCCCTCCTTCTTGCCTTCCTCCGAGTCGCTCTCCTCCAGAATGATCTCGTCCGGGCTCTTGGAATCCAGCTCCTTGTGGTCCGGGTCGGCCTTGAGCAGCGGCTCAGGAGAGTCGCGGTCAGTGCCCGAGGCAGGGGAGGAGTCTCGCAGGAGGATTTTCTCTGAAGCTGCAGAGAGAGACAGACAGACAGACTCGCGCACACGCACACGGACGTGAACTTCAGAGAGGCCCTGCGCCCCGGGGCCGCAGCCCACACCCTCATGCTGGCCTCCAGCCCCAAGCCCCGAGGCCTCCTCGCCCTCGCCGGCCTCCTTCCGGCGCGGCGAGGCTGGGGCCCCGGGGTCTTGGGACCTGGGACCCTCCTGCTCCCGAGAAGCGCGAGAGGCCGGGCTAAGGACAGCCCTTGCGTGCCCTCAGCTCCTCCTCCAGGGATCCAGGGAAAGATTCGCCCCCAGGCAGGGGAGGCCCCCGGTGCCCCCGGCTTCCAAGGCCGCATCCTCGCCTCGGCAACCGGTCAGTCCTCAACCCACTCACGCCCGAAGCGATTTGTCCAGGGCAGCGCGCCGCGCCCGGGACTCCCAACTTCGCCTCTTTTCTCCCCAAGTGGGATTGGGTGCCAGGGCGGCGCGCCGGGACGCGTGGACTGGAGGCTCAAGCAGGGCCCAACAGTGGATGTGAGGGTGCAGGGACCCCGGGCTGCGGGGGCGGCAATGCGGGAGGGGGGGCGGGAGGGAAGCGAAGAGACAACGAAAGTTCAAAGAGCGGTTGATACCTTCGGGTCGCGGGAGGAGGCCGCCGGCGGGGGTCAGGGTGTAGGGGTACCACCAGGCCGGGGAGCGCTCCAGGTAGTGCGCGGGCAAGGCAAACCTCTGCGCCGGGATCTCAAAGCGAGGGAAAGCCAGGTCGCCCACCTGCGAGAGCGCGAAGCCCGCGGCGCCCTCCAGGGCCCCCTTGGCCGCGGCGGCGGCGGCGGCAGCGGCGGCCGAGGCCGGAGCGAACAGCGTCCGTGGGGGCGGCTGTGGCTTGGGGGGCGGCCGGTGATGGTCTCCGTTGAGCAAGTTCTTAATGGAAAACGGGGACTCCTTGGGCGCGGGCGGCTGGGGAGGCGGCGGCGGGGGTTGCGCGCTGGCGGCGCTGGGGGCGTCCGGCCCGGGTTCCGGCATGGTCCCCTCTCCTCCGGGTCCCCGGCAGGGAGGGAGCGGGACAGACGGGCGGCCGGGCGAGCAGGCTGGAGGCCGGAAATCAGACCATCCACGGAACTCTGCTACCGGGCGCAAAGTCGGGGGCCGCCCGGGGCGGGAAGCGAGCGCAGGGAGGGCGGGGTGAGGCCCGGGCCGGGGCGGGAGAGCATGGGGGAGGGGGCGGCGGGTGGGGAGAGGCCGGACCGCGGCTCCGAGGAAGCTGGGCGGCGAGGCGGCTGCAGCTCCGGGGGAGGAGGCGGCAGGAGCAGTACCCGGCTCGGGGCTGCGTCAATCCGGCGCCGGATGCTAATGATGAAATCAAAATGTCATCCAAGTTAAATGCGGGGAGTATACGGCGATTGGGCGCGTACAATGGCAAATGGGATTAGGCTGGCGAAGGCGCAGCCGAGCCCGGGCCCCGCAGCCGCCTCCGCCACCGCCCCCTCTTCGCCTTCCCTCGGATTTTGGCGCTTTGGCTTCGGGCTATAAGAGCCCGCCTGTTATTGGCTTTATATAGTCCAATTAGGCAGCAAATGAGGACAAGCCTATTAGCACAAAAGGATATTGGCTCCCGCTAAAGAGGCACTCGGAGCGCTCCGGCGAGCGCAGGAGGCGAGCGAGGGACGCGGAGCCGCCGGCGCCCCTGGCCGGAGCGCACTGACAGCCGCGGCGCCCAGAGCCAGCGCAGCTCTCTCCCCCCTGCAGCTCCGGGACCGGCTTCGCGCCTCCAGGCCCGCGGGAGGGGGCGGGGCGGGCCGGGCCCGCCCGGGTCACCTCGGGGTTACCCGCGCTTGCAGCTGCCTCTCCTCCGCCCCTCGGGGCCTGGCCAGAGCCCCCTCCTCCGCTGTTGGAGAGTGTCACCGTGCGGGGGGGGGGGGGCCCAGGCGGCAGGGCGCGACTTGCGGCCCGCGGCCACCTCGGCCCTTCCCTAACCTTTGGGGTCCGGGGGGCCTCAACACGCTCCCCAAAGCCTACTAGGAAGTGGGCACCACTACAGAGAGGTTTGGGTCCCTCAGCTACTAGCGATGGGAAGGGAGTTGGATGGAAGTTCTGGCACTGCCTCTTGGGGCTCAGGAACCTGCGAGGCCTTGGCCTTCGGCCCTGGAAAACCGAAGCGTGAGCCTGCCGGCAGGAGCACGAATGGGTGTGCATCTTCGCGCACCCGCGTGTGCGCGCGAGGCCGGCCACAGCCCGCGAGTCACTCGGAGGAGCCGCGGCGGGCAGCCGCGGCCCGGCACTGACGACATAGGCGTTCGAAAGGCACTCCGGACCTCTGACCGCCAGTTGCCAGAGGCATGGGAACGAATTCCGAGCCCGGGCCTCCAAGGCAGGACCTTCGCCCCTGGAAGACCCCCTGGCCTGCGTTCGGAGCTGCCCAACACTAGAGATAGGAGAAAGGCGAGCGGCCAGTCACAGTGGCGAACTGTCCTCCGCCGTGGCTATGGCCCAGGCGCCCTCAGAGAGCCCAAGGGGGGGTCCAGTCTCAGTGGGGCCAGTGGGGCCTCTCAGAAGAGCCGGCCAGAAGGTCGCTCGAGTACAGAGTCCATAGGCTTTAAAACCTCCCTAGAGAATTTTGTGGAGCAGGGCATACAACACTCAATTTAAGCATCAACAGTGGTTTGGGGATCCCATCCCAAGAGGCATATAGCAAAGTGGCTATCGCCCCACTTCCGCCCAGATGCAGACCTGTTCATTTGAGCTTTTCGTTGTTGTTGTTCCATGGAGACCTCGTTTAATGCAAGGCATTGGCAGCTGAGATCGCTTTGACCCCCCAGCTAAGAAGCTGGTACACACAGTTTAAGTTCTGGTTGCGGAGGGGCGGGGGAGGGGGGCGTCGCACCCTCCACTACCAAGACTCCATGGGGAGGGCGCAGTTTCTTTCAGGGAGCCTACAGTAGTGACTCCCAGGCTTACGCTGGGCACCTGGAAGCATCGCCAAGGAAGCTTCCATAAACAAGGGTGGTCGTGATATTTCCTGGAGTTTCCGTAGGGTTTGCCGTTGACAAAAAACCGCTAACACGGTCCAAAGTCGGAGCTAAGCGCAGCCTCGAGAACCACTGGTCTCAAGGACGAATTTCAAATTTGGAATCTGGCAACCAAAGAGATAGAAATAGGACCAGGGTCATCCAGCACGTGCCGGACACCCGCTCCTGTCCCCAAGACCTTTTATTTTCCCCAACCGCAAAACAGCGCGGGCTGGTTGTGATCTGAGGATTGTGGCTTGGTCTGCACTCTCCTGCCACTTGGCCCCGGACCCGCCTTGAGAGGCCCCTGCATGTGTGTGTGTGTGGGGGGGGGGTTGCTCGGGCGAGCGCGTGCTGTGGGCGCTCTGCTATGCTGAGCCGGCGCGCGAGGACTTGGCCAGTGTTCTGACACTCGGAAGCTGCCTTGAAACTGAGACGACGAAAAAGCTACTCTTTTCTCCATGGAACAAGGAGGGTGCGCCAAATGTCATCAAAGAGGGTCTGGCTGAGAAGGTGGGCTCTTGGCTTAAGGCAACTCTGGGGACTGGACTTTGGCTGGCAGGACAGGGGGCTGCGATGGCCACGCCCTGCATCCGCTGAGCAACTCCCCTTTGGAGCCTCAATTTATCCTGCTCTCTCCATCTCCCAGGGGCGCGAGAGGGGCACTGGTATTTGCGCACGTTTTGACAAAGCGCTCCCTTGTCAAAGGCCTTCTTGGTGCCAGTACCATCGTCCCAATTTCAGGAATGCTGCTTAGAACACCCTCCCGATTAGTGGCAGCGCGTGGGAGCCAGGCACGGCGTGTGAGCGCAGCCGCCCGCTCGCCCTCTGGCTAGGGATGTTGCTGGAACGCCTCGCGCCTCGGCCAACTGCGCCTCCTTTTCCATCCAAAGTCGGGCAAACGGCGCCCTCTGTGGGACAGGCTCGGAACGAAACACGCTCGCCGGACCCTGGAACCACCGACTCTTCCTGACCGCAAGTGGATCAGAAAAGCATTTTATCTCTTAGTTCAGGAGAAGCAAGGGATGAACTCCTCGCACGTTTCCGCTGATCTTTATCGTGCCTGACCCTCCCGCCCTTGCTTCCCCTGGCCCCTTTTAGAGCTACATTCCCTGTGCAACCTGGCTCCTAGGTACAGTAACGGTCAGGCTGCACAAATGTGAGCTCTGGGGATGCAGGCTGAGATTGCTCTCTCCAGGAATCAGCAGGTCTCTCAGCTAGGGCTGCTGATGCAGGAGAGAGTGAGTGAGTGAGTGAGTGAGTGAGTGAGTGAGTGAGTGAGTGAGTGAGTGAGTGAGTGAGTGAGTTCACAGTCCCCACTGCAGGGGACTGGCCCAATTGATTAGTGTCCTTCTGAAAACCTGTTTGTATTATATCCAAAGACAGTCTTCAGAAAGTGGAAGACCGCCAATTTAGAGGATCCATTTTACAAAGCCGCAGAGTCCCGGGCACTGCCCAGGCAGAGCCAAGGCAGGTGGAACAGGTGTCTGCTTCTCTCCCACTGGAACACAGGCCAGAAGGGCAGAGGGGGTCTGGCAAAAAGCCTGCTTGGATGAGACCCCTCCCTGGCCATTCCCCCCACCCCACACACATATACAAATATACATTTGCACTGGGGCAGACCAATAGATCGTTCCTACTGTTCCTACCAGGAGTGATGGGCTTGATCCTACGACACCCTTTTGTTTATCAACCAAGTATTTAACGATTTTGGTCCCAGGGCTCTTAATGTACACAACTTCAGGCCAGTACTTGGGGCTTCTCAGGGAGCCAGAGTAGGGTCCTCCTGTCCAGGACAGCTTCCCCCAACAGCCCGCCTGCTTCTCTGGAGGGAGGACATCCTGAGCTCCTCACAATCAGCATGTGGCCAGAGTTCGAGGGTCCTGAGAGCCACATTAGGAGCCCTGGTGACATTGTGGGGAACACATTGGGCTGTGAACCACAAGGTCATCAGTTCGAAACCAGCCACTCTTTGGTAGCAAGATGAAGGTTTCTGGTTCAGTAAAGATTATAGCCCCAGAAGCCCACTGGGGCAGGTCAAGCTGGCCCTACAGGGTTATATGAATTGACTGTCTTCTTAACTTGCATGTCCTCTTATCGGGCAGAATGGACAGAAGCCTAGACTTGTGCTTCTGGGAATTGGTCCCCCAGACTGCCTGTACTCTGACCGGTCCCTCCTCAAGCCTCTCGCCCATCTGCTAGCCCATGTCTAGGGTCAGAAACGCTTCCAAAGTTCCCCAACGAGCCCCTGGGAGATGAAATGGATCATTGCCCTGCTGCCCTGGGCCAGGATTGCACTGTTCTTTGTTACACACATGTATGTGACATGTATGTGTTACATACATGAGTAATGGGATGGATGCCATTTCCTCAGAGGAAAGAGAACAACTTTTCGGAGTCCATATGAGCTGGAAGCCTCTGGGTGATGCAAACAGTTCATGTGATGGATTGCAACCCCAAAGGCTGGCAGTTTAAATTCACCCAGAGGCCCCTCGGAAGAAAGGCCTGGTGATCTACTTCTGATAAGTCAGTTGCTGGAAACTGTATGGAGTATGGAGCACAATTCTACTCCGGTGGACATCAGGTCACTATGAGTCACAATGGACACAATGGCAACTGGTAAAGTGGATTAATTTTAGCAATTACTCATACTGAGAAGTGAGGAGTTATTTTGAGGACCAGGGTATGCCTAACCCAAGCCATGGTATTTTAGGTGAGCTCACATGCCTGTGAAAGCTGGGCATTGAGAAGGGAGAAAAATCAATGCAGTTGAGCTATGATACGGGAGAAGAATATTGAAAGTATCATGGGCCACCAAAAGAACCAACAAATTTGTCTTGGAAGAAGTACAGCCAGAAGGCTTTTTAAGGCCAGGATGGTGAGACATGGTGTCATGTCCTTTGGACATGTTGTAGAGACCAGTCCCTGAAGAAGGACCTTATGCTTGGTAAAGCAGAGGGGCAGCGACAGAGAGAAAGACCCTTGATGAGATGGGTGGGCACAGTGGGGATGGCTAAGGAGCAGGAAGTCTCACTCCGTTAGTTATACGGAAGGTCCCTGTGGGTCGGACCGGACTCGGTGGTGCCTAACAGCAACACTGATGACATGCTCCCTATGTGCTGCCCTGTGGGAGAAAAGTACTGGCAACCTGCTCCTGTAAAGATGACATCCTAAAAAAAACCCCAAAGAAACAGAAAGCGATTACATCCCAGAAAACCCTGTGCTGCTAGGTGGTTCTTTGCCGTCCAAAGGGGTCGCTGTGCCTTGAACGGTTTCAGCACTGGACAGCGCCTAAAAACTAGGAGCGCTGTACTTTACATAGACTAGCCTGTTGCATCCTCAGCCAACCTTGGTGAGGTAGGGACTATCATCACTCCTGATGGACATACAGAGAAAACAAAGCACTAAGTGTGCCAGAGGCCAGTGGAGAAAGGGCCCCTTGGCCTCCGAGGGGTCTTATAAGGACTATGGAGCACACAGTAAGTACTGGTGTTGCTGGCTGCTCTTTATTCTGCCCCCACTGCAGGAAGAACCCGCTGGGAAGAATCTTAGGGACCTCTGTTCTGCTTTGAGAAGGCAATGTAACTTAAGGATGCTGCCTCGCCTCAAGGAGGCCCCACTTGACTCTCCCCAAACCCCAAACCAGTGCCATAGATTCATCCCCAGACCAAAGAAACCAGACTCACTCTCATGAAGTTATTTTCAATTCATAGTGACCGACAGACCAGGATAGAACTGCCCCTGTGGGTTTCTGAGACTGTAGCCCTTTATCAGAGTAGAGAGCCCCCTCTTTCTTCCTCAGAGCGCCTGGTAGTTTCACATGGCTAACTTTGGAGATAGCAGCCCAACTTATAATCCCCTGTGCCACTAGAGCTCCTGGCTGACTCATAGCAGCCCCACACAGGGTTTCCTAGCCTGTAAATCCTTACGAGAGCCGTCAGCCTCATCACTCTCCATTAGAGGTGCCGGTGGCTTTGAACTGCCGACCTTGTGGTTAGCAGCCCAATGCCTAGTCCACAGCACCATCTGAGTTTCTTTCATTCTGTTGTTAGGGAAGGCCAGCACCCCAACAGAGAGACCGAGTATTGCTGTGCGTGAGAGTTCGGCAGATTGCACCCCTCCACGGATTCATGGGAGAAAGGATTTTCTGGTCTGAAGCTGGGCTGGTGACAGCCTCGGGAACTGATGGGGCTGTGGTTCTACTCTGCCTACAGGAGCCACTATGGCCAGGAATCCATTGGTCACTAGTAACCAGGTGAGATTGAAATGGAGACTCTAAGAAGGTGAGGTGGTAGGAAGTGTGTCCCAGGAAGGGTTTGCTTCAGGGCAACAGAGTAGGAGAAGCTCTTGGGGAAATGGGGAGCAGGTCACGTGTCTTTGTTCTGAGGCAATAGGGGCCCAGCACAGAGGGATTTAATATTTAGTTAGCTAATTTGTATCCTGATAAAATATATGATTGTGGTAGTTACATAATTTGGTGTCAACTTGTGGAGGGGTGTGGTTTGGCTTGTCAATCAGGTCGCAGCTTGATGACCTCATTTGAAGATGCTAAGGAGATAATTAGCTTGCTGGAGGCAGGACACATATTCGCCCCCTGTGAGACATCACTGACGATGAACCTGATGGAGCTATGCTGATGCAGCCAGGAGCCACGTGGAGACCCAGGCCAGCACTGAGATGCTTCCACCGCCACTGGACCCACAAGACTTTCCACCCACTGGCCTGTGATCTTCCTGCATTCGGCATCACTGCATGTGTTGCATGAGGACTTTATAGATTGGTATTGGATATATGGGCTAATATTGGACTTATGGACTTGATCTGGCCTGGGCTGGGATGTTTTCTCACTATTCAATTGTTCTTGTATATAAAGCTCTTTCTTATACATGTGAGTCTCCCTGGATTTGTTTCTCTGGTCCACCCGGACTGACACAATGATTAACTCTTGCTTCTAAGGTTCCAGGTCTTACACGCGCCTCCTTTGTTGTTTTGTTTGGTTTTGCCTTGTTTTTGCACTTATTAATGTCTCTACATGTCTAAGATAGGCGGGATAAACAATTCAGAGAAGGAAACAATGTGACCGACAGTTCAGGGGACACGGGAGAAGGGGAGGCGGGAAAAAGGAAGGGGGGGTGGTGGTCAACCAACCCAGAGACAAGTGAACTAAAATCAATGGAGAGAAGGGTGTAGGATGCCTAGTGGGGCTTAATCAAGGGCAATAAAACAGTGAGGAATTACTGAAACCCAAATGAAGGCCGAACATGATAGTGGGACAAGAGGAAAGCAGAAAGAAATAGAGGAAAAAACTAGGAGGCGAAGGACATTTTTAGACATTTACATTATACGTAAATATATTTATATATAATGATAGGGAAATAGATACATGAACCTATATTTATATGTTAAGTATTAATGTAGCAGATGGACATTGGGCCTCAACTCAAGTACTCCCTCAACGCAAGAATATTTTGTTCTAATAATCCGGCATTCTGTGATACTCACCTTCCCAACACGATCCCTGAAGAAAAAATGGGTGCATAAGCAAATGTTATGAAGAAAGCTGATGGTGTCCGGTTATCAAAAGATAGAGTCTCTGGGGTCTTTTTTTCTTACTTTTATTGGGGGTTCTTACATCTCTTATCACAATCCATACATTCCTGTGTGTCAAGCACATTTGCACACATGCCACCGTCATCATTTTCAAGGCCTTCTCTTCTCACTTGAGCCCCTGATAGCAGCTCCCCATCATCTGGGGCCTTAAAAGTTTGAAGATAAACAAGCAGCCATCTCGCTGAGAATCAACAAAGCCCACATGGAAGAAGCACCAGCCTGTGTGATCATGAATGTCCATGGGATCAGGTATCAGGCATCAAAGACCCAGAACAAAAACCATACCAATGTGAATGGGGGGTGAGGTGGCACAGAGTGGAGACCCAAAGCCCATCTGTAGACAATTGGACATCCCCCTTCCAGAAGGGTCACAAGGAAGAGAGGCGCCATTCAGGGCTCAGGATAGCACCAAGGAAACACACATCTTTCCTCTAATTCTTTAATGCTTTCCCCACTATCATGACCTCAATTCTATCTTACAAATCTGACTAGACCAGAACATGTACACTGCTACAGATAACACCCCTCAACACAGGGAATCCAGGACAGGCAAACACCTCAGGGCCACCAATGGGAATAGTGATACCAGGAGGATAAGGGGAAGGTGGGGGAAGAAAGGGGGAATCAATCACAAGGATCAACATATAACTCCCTCCCAGGGGGATGAGCCACAGAAAAGTGGGTGAAGGGAGACAGTGGATGATGTAAGATATGAAAATAATAATTTATAATTTATCACAGGTTCATGAGGGAGGGAAGATGGGTGAGGGAGGGAAAAATGAGGAGATGACATCAAGTAGAAAGATGGCAACATATGTAGAAAATATCCTTGACACAATGGATGTATTTATGGATTGTGATAAGAGCTGTAATAGCCCCCAATAAAAATATTTAATTAAAAATATATGCTAAAAAGTTATAGCCTCAGAAACCCTATACAGGGTCACTATGTGCCTGAATTAACTCAAACAGCAAGGGGTTTGGTCCTTTCCCCCCACCCCCATTTCATGAGTGTTCAAAAAACTCTCCATCAAGAGTGGTTTCCAAGGGGACCTGCTGGGCCAGTTAAATCCAGACGCCGAGGTCAGCGCAGAACGTATGGTGACTTTCTTAGGGAAGTTCCAAGGGGTCATCTTGATTTTCTCAAAGGATGCAGGACAACTATGGGGATTGATTAAGAAGAAATTTTAAGAAAAATAAAAAACTGTATTGGTGAGAAAAAGGCCTGGAAAATTAAAGATCCCTCCCCCCCCATGACAACGCTCAGTCTTCGAGGGCAGCAAAAGCTGTCCTGTGAGAGTTTCTTTGGGACACCTTACCCCATTACCCTACAGCCTTGATCTTGCCCAAATTCAAAGACTATTTCAAAGGAGCATGATTTGAGTCCCTCAAGGGCTCAAAATTGCCATTCGATGTGATGTAAATTGGAGAGTCCAGAATTCTCTGAGGGCCAGTTTAGAGAAACGGAAACTTCACCATCAGAAGTGTTATACTTGCATGGAGGATAGAGCAAGGACCAGTGACTTCATATTTTGATATTTGGGTTTAATAAAGGTTTCTATGGATTTTCCCCCCAGCAATACTTCATGGCTTACCCCTGTATATCTAATATAGAGCGCAAAACCTTTGCTTATTCGGTAGTTTTTCAGTGTATAATTCAGCGAGGTTGATTATGCTCACCGTGCTGCATGGCCACTGTCTATTTTTTTTTCAAATTACTTCTTCATCATTAACAGAAACTCAATGGCCCCTCCGCAACAGTAGCCCCCTTCCCATGTCCAGTAGCCCCGATCATCTTTGGTTTCTATGGTATAATCACACAAGACTTGCCCTTTCGTGATTGACTTAGGTCACTCCGCATAATGTTCCCATTATGCTCACGCCTAAGAACCAATGGGAAGACGGCTCAGGACTGGGCAGCGTGTGATTCTGTTGGGCGCAGGGTCACTGTGGGACAGAACCAACCGGATGGGACCAGACAACACCACGGTCCATGCATGTCATAGCGCGCATCAGAACTTAATTTCTCTCTGTGACTGAGTCACCGTCCATTGTGTGAAAGACCACATTTTGTTCATCCACAAAAATGGTTTGCTTATTGTTGTCGTTGCTTTCGGAATAGTTTACAATGCAATCAGATGCACACATTCTGAGAATGCGGTTTGATGAGCTCTGACGAATGTAAAATCTAGTCATGGTTATCCAAATCTGTGATAGCACAAATCAAAAGCTATGGAATCGTAGTCTTTCCATAAGTGAATTGTATAATATGTAGGAGATAATCACAATCAAGTTATTATAGGAAAAATCCCACCTCCCCGCCACCAAGGGCAGGTGCCTTTCCCCACAGCCTCTTGTCAGGGAGCTGTGTGACTGGCCTAGGGGTCCAGCCTTCTCACTCAGCTCTTGTTTCTGCTGGTGGTTGGGCAGAAGGTGAGAGCCACCGTGACCTGTGCTGTCATCCCATGACGGCGGTAACATGTGTGCTACCCCAATGCTGGAAGTTATGCCACTGGTATTTTGGATACTAGGAAGATCACCCATGGGGGATGAGTTTCAACACAGCTCCTGGACTAAGACCATCGACTTCCAAGAGTCAGTCAATGCAACCTCAAGAACCTCACACAGCATTCTCTGACCCAGTGTTGGAAGGTGAGCCTCCCGTGTCTAAAGACATTCGAGACACACAGTGACTCCCACAGTGGGTCGGGCCCACCGACACCAGAAAGGTGGTGGAAGACCAGGTGATGTTTCGTTCTATTGTTTGCGAGAGCGTCAAAAGGTTCATGAAGAAATGGATTAGGAAAACAATGGACTGTTCCCATGACCTTTTTGAAGCCCTCTCAAAGTGGGGTCCCCGCGAATCGGGGTCTGAGAGCACACTAGCTAGCAATGATGACCATGCCTGAGAGGTTGGACTGTCTGTTCACCCGCGATGGCTCTGCGCCTGTCAGACCACACCGTGGGACATGGCGGTGACGGTGGGGGCTCATGAGCGGTGGGAGGTGAAGGAACTGGTCTTGAGGGAAAGGCGTAGGGAAGGTCAGTGGGCTGGAAGCCAAGTCTGGGACACAGCCTCTGGCCCCAAGGTTGTCCGTGTAGGAGGCCAGCGTACAGGCTTCCCTGCCTCTGCTTTGAGTAGTGTTTGGCCAAGGGACGATGGGGGTTTGGCGTGGGCACATCCACTTGCAGGTGCTGCCAGCTCATTTTGCAAAGTGGCTCCAGGACCCCAGGGCAGCCAGGCTCCTGAGGAGAACCACAGGTACTGACAGGTGGAGGCAGAGGCACCTGAAGTGGTGACAGATTGGGCTGGGCTGGGACCTGGGGTAGAAGGTGTCTGCTGTTTGTTCCAGGACCCGATCAGTATGGCGGAACACCCTTGCCTTGTTCTGCGGCGGCAACAGAACCCCAGCCCACTGCTCCTGGACCTGGGTCCCCTCAGATCAGACCCCTTCCTCCTTGTCACTGACCGGACCCAGGAAGTAAGGTGTGCCCGAAACAGACACGGCTCTGGTAGGGTCACACATTAGGGGCCTGACACGGCTCTGGTAGGGTCACACATTAGGGGCCTCTCCTTCTTTCCCTGTGCTGACCACAAAAGAAGGCAGACCCTCTCCGCCTGTTCGCTGTCTTTGGAAATTTGTGGCAACCATTTCAGTTTAAACATATGACAATGAAATCGTTAGGTGTTCCGATGCCGAATTAATTACCCAGCAGCAAAGGGATCGATTGGGTAAATATATCATTTACGTAATGAGTCCTGCCTGTGATTTAGATGTCCAGGATGGTTTTTCTCCTCGCTCCTGTCCTGAAAACAAGCCCAGGCTCTGGGCCAGGGCCCACGATCAGGACTAGTCCCGGGCAGACAGCGGCCCAAAGACAGAGGTGAGGGCAGGTGATCCCGGGCTGAGATGGTGGGGGAAATTGGAGCAATTTGCTCAAATGAGGCCAGCTCCGATTATTCTCTCGGTCTCTGCAGAAAATGGCTCTTCAGAAGCTGGGGCTGGAAGTTAAACCTCCCCTTAAAGGACCCTTCAGGGACGGCACGTCTCCCCTCAGCTCCCGGCGAAGACATCAGCGTTCTCTAGGGAGCATCTTGCCTTACAGAGGAACACACAATGGGTTCCTGGAGGCCGAGCATGCGCCCAACGTGGAACATTCTTGGGGTTTTAAGTGCTGCCCATCGTGAGCCAGGGGACACATCCGTTTCAGGCCACCACCCGGCGGGGGCCTCCGGGACAGACAATCCTTGTTTCACGTTTTAAAATTCCACTCAAAGCGACATCAAAACTCACGGCTATTGAGTCAACTTGACTCGTGGTGACCCTATAGGCCAGGGCAGCCCTGCCCCTGAGGGTTTCCAAGACTGTAACTCTTTACTTGACTAGAAAGTCTCATCTTTCCCCTGCAAGGAGTGACTGGTGGCTTCGAGCAGCTTTGGAGCCCAGCATGTACCCACTCAGCCTCCTTCCTGAGCACAGACTCTGTGTCCCCACCCCCTGGATCCTGGGCCAAGTGGAACCTCTGACCCTTCCCCATGGCGGCATCGCATCTGCTGCCTCTGCTGCTGTGAACACATGGCCTCTGGGCCGGGCCCGCGCTGCCTCTCCACTGGGAGGCCAGCCCACAGGGGAACACTCAGAGGATCAGAGAAACACCCCAGAAGATCCCTTGCCTGGGGTATCATAGGGTGCTGTGGGGAAGGGGAGCCTTGAAGTAGGGTGAAGGACTTGGAGACACGGCCAGATTCCACCCCCCCCCCCTCAGAGAACTGCTGTCCTCTGAGGTGCCCCCAAACACCCCATCCTTCTCCTGAGTCATCTCCCTTCCTCCCTCCTGTTCCAGGGACACAGGGACCTAAGGTTCACCCCTACCCAGGGACAGATTACCCAATAATCAAGGCAGGCATGGGAGACATGATCTCTCTGGACTAATCTCTGATGAGCCGTTTCACCGAGTCATTGCTATCAGTGACTTGGTGATACCAGTGAACCTGTTTCTTACAAGTGAGCATGTAAACCCAATGAAGTGATGTGGACCTTGCCCACCTGCCTATGCCCACAAGTCCTTGCCTAGGACATTCCCTAGGAAGAACTGGCCTGGAGGGACGTGAGCTGATTTGAGTTTTCGGCCCGGTCCTGCTGGGGTGTTTGGTAAAGCATCTCATGCAAGGCCCTTGCATCTCAGCTCTGTTTCCTGACCTGAGTCCTGATGGACCTTGAGACTCCAGGTCATTGGCTGGTCCCAGACCCCCTGTCCTGGGGGGGGGGGTGGGAGGATCTTCAGCTCCTGCCCTTTGTGAATGGATGAACTTGGAACATAAATGACCCAGGAACCCTTGGCCTTAGGGAAAATGAGATGGGAGGGGGTAATTATGTATCAAATGGTATGTATTTGTCAAGAATTCATTGCTTAATTGATGCTTTATTGCTCCCACCAACACGTGTGATCGAAATGAAATTGCATCTACTGGGAAGGAAGTGGAAATTTATTTCTGCTTGTATCTTAATGGCGAGAATAAGCATCAATTAAACAATGAAGATGACAGGTATTTGACGGATGACCCGAAGAAGGAGAATTACTCACCACAACATTACTATATGATTTTCAGGAATGGAGCACCTGGCACGAAGGGAGAGGGGCACAGTTCACACACTCTCCATCATTTTAAGATAGCAAAACTCCATCATTATTAAATAATACGAGACGACTTAACTTTCAGTAGGATAGGATAAGAATGGCACCAGCAAGTTCTCTGCTGACCGAGAACAAGCACGTGGGAGAGGAGACGGGCAAAGCAAGGAGAACACATAGACTTCCGGTTGTGCTGTACGGTTTTCTCCGTTGAGCCCTGCTTGGTGCTGCAGTGGGTTCCCAATTGGGCTGCTAGCACAAGAGCAGCAGGGCCAAAGCCGTTGGCCACTCCTCAGGAGAAAGACAAGGTTTCCTACTCCCAGAAAGATGCACACTCTTGGAAACCCACAAGGCAGTGCTGCTCTGTCCTAAAGGGTCGCCGTGAGTGGAAATTGACTCGATGGCAGTGAGAATGATACCTGTGCAGGTAATCCCATTTGGGAATAGGGTTTCTTGTGTTTTTTTATGCTGATGAGGTCATAGCAATGCAGGGCTTGCCTTAAATCTACCAACATTTGAGCGATAAAGAAAGGAGGTTAAAAAAAGAGGACCTGATGCAAGGGGCTTAAGTGGAGAGCAAATGCCTTGAGAATGATTGGGGCAGGGAATGTATGGATGTGCTTTATACAATTGATGTATGTATATGTATGGATTGTGGTAAGAGTTGTTTGAGTCCCTAATAAAATGTAAAAGAAGAAACGAGAAAAAAATGATTAGGGCAAAGACTGTACAGATGTGCTTTATACAATTGATGTATGTATATGTATGAACTGTGAAAAGAATTGTATCAGCCCCAATAAATTTTTAAAAAAAAAGAAGAAAAGAGAAAAAATGATTAGGGCAAAGACTGTACAGATGTGCTTTATACAATTGATGTATGTATATGTATGAACTGTGAAAAGAATTGTATGAGCCCCAATAAATTGTTTAAAAAAAAAAAAAAAAAAAAAGAAAGGAGGTTAGATTTGGTGTCACTAGGGCAGTGGTTCTCAACCTGTGGGTCGAGACCCCTTTGAGGGTGGAATGACTCTTTCACAGGGGTCACTTAAGACCATCAGAAAACACATATTTCCGATGGTCTTAGGAACCGAGACACTGCTCCTCTATCGTCTCCAGGTGGGTCCGCCCACGTGCAGATACGCCCACCTATGAGTACCCAGCATGAAGACTGTGACCCATGCTACACAACAAAATTTCACTTATTTGTCATTAGAAATAAATGTTTCACAATGTGTAATTACATATTATTTTCATGATTCATCACTAGGCTTTAATTTTGTTCAATTTGCAACAATAAAAATATATCCTGCATATCAGATATTTACATTATGATTCATCACAGTAGCAAAATGACAGTGATGAAGTAGCAACAAAAATAACTTTAAGGCTGGGGGTCCCCATGACATGCGGAGCTGTATGAAAGAGTCGCAGCATTAGGAAGGTTGAGAACCACTGACCTAGAGTCTTAAAAGCTGATGAGCAGACATCTCAAGTATAACTCTTGGGCCCTCCTTATCCAGAGGAAAGAAGATAGAAAACCAGAAGACACGTGGAAACAATTATCGCAGTGGACTCGGGCCACACACAAACACCAGTCTCCACAACCCTGAGACCAGAAGAACTAGATGTTGCCCGGCGACCACCACCTGCTCTGAAAGGGATCCCATTAGGAGGTCCCAGGAAGCGTGGGAGAAAGATGTGGAGCCAAACTCAAAATCACAAACAAGACCGGGCTTCCGACAGGCCTCACTCTTTGGGTCTGGAGCAGAATTCACCGCCGAGTTTGCATGACCAACTCTGTAAGATCCAAAGGTCAGCACGTACCCAAGGACCGTGTTCAGAGGGTTGGAAAAGAAGGAAGCGTGGGAAGGAGTGGTACCAGCAACGGCCCCTTGAGGGGATTGCAATGGAGGAGTGGAATCTGAATGTGTGCGAATTGCTGAATGTAACACTAGGATCTGCTCAGCAAACCTGCATGTGATGCTTAATAAAAAGTTGTGTGGGTGTATTTATTTTAAGAGCAGGTTAGACGCAGAATAAACAAGCTGGAGTGGGGAGATAGTGGCCATTTGGGGCAGGAACATGGAGGAATAAAGAGAATGCTAGGGAAATGGAAACAATGGTTCCCCCACACCACCCCTGAGGGGAACAAGAGAGCCTTCCCCTAGAGCCTGCACCTGAATTCGAACCACAAGCCTTCTGAACCGTGAGAAAATATACTCTTGTTCATTAAAGCCGCCATTTGTGGTCTTTCTGTTTTAGAAGCATTATTAAGACATTGATCTTAAAAAAACACACTTTTTATTGTGAGCTGAGTGAAATTTTACAAACCAGAGCATCACGTTTACATTGAGCAGTTTATACAGATTTTATTTCATCTCATTTATTGCAAGCTCACTGCCGCCAAGACAATTCTAACTCACAGTGACCCTCCAGGGCAGGGAAGAACTGCTCCCGTGGGTTTCCAAGACTGGGACTCTTTGCAGGGGTGGAAAGCCTCATCTTTCTCCTGTGGAGCAGCTGGTGGTTTCAAACTTCCAACCTTGAGGTTAACGGCTCGACATGTAACCCACTGTGCCACCAGGACTCTCCCACAGTCATTGTGGTCTCCTAAAAATGCCATCTGTCTCCCACATATTCCTTGTGCTTTCTGTGTGCCTTTCTCTTTCTTTCCTAAGCCTCTCAGCTTTCTTGTTGGGTAAACGCTGCCCCTTCGATCTGAAACACTGATTATTCTCAGGGGTGAGTACCCCACTAGTGGTTGCGTTCTCCCTATAGATCTATCGTCTGGCCGAAAACGAAGCCACAAGAGTGAGTTTAGTTCCAAACCTGGCGGGTGATGAAGGGCCACAGTCTAGAGGCTTCCACCCATCTCTACGCAAGGAGTAAGCCTGGTCATTTCGATGATTTTGAGTTCTGTCTTGCATTTTTCTCCTGCTCTATCCAGGACTCCTCTTAGAAGAAATGCAGTGGCGGCTGGGCGCCCTCTAGTACTTCTGGTCTCGATGTTGTGGAGACTGATGTCCACATGCACCATTCGTCCCCTGGACGCAAATCACTTTCATGTGTTTCTTCATTTCCATCTTCTTTCCTCGGATGGGACGAGACCAATAGTTGCACCTTAGCTGGCCGCTCACGAGCGCTTAGCACCCCAGCTGCCTCTCACTAAAGTCGGGTGTAGAACAGTCTTTGTGAATTATGTGATGTCGTTGACTTTGATGTCACCTAAGATGAGGGTCCTGAGCCCCCAGGCCCACCAACTCCTTCCCTCCGGTGTCTGGTGTATGTCTAAGAAGTTCTCCTACTCGGTTCCCTGTAAGCCCTGCCACAGGGACAGATACGTTTACAGAAAGCATAAATACACATGTACTGACATTCTCTGTCAAACCTGTGTTTGGAGATGGGCTCAGAACTTGGGGAGTCGTGATCAGAACAGGAGCGGAATCAGGCTCTGTGCTGAGCTTGACCAGCATGGCCTGTGTACCTTGGAGCGCCCCTCCTTTCCAGACAAAGCCAGAGACCTTGCTCCAGGCCAAACAGCAGGTTCACTGCCAATCAGTGATTTGAACCCAGGTCTGCCTGCATCAAAGGCCCGTGCTTGCCTTTCAGCCAGGCAGACGTTTAACAGAGGGAGGACAAGAAAAGACAGCGGTATCCAGGCACGACTGAGGTGCAGCTCAGGAGAAAGGGTTGGTGGGGGCCAGGGCTGCAGTGCCATGGGCCCAAGGGCAATGGAGGGAGGTGGAGGAGGAGGAAATGGGAACCACAAGGAAGAGCACACATATTTCTGAGATAAAGAGGGTATAGAGTGGAGCTCGCTCTGCGAATCTCTCCCACAGATTCAGAAAATAGTTTAGAAAAAGAAGACAGACAGACGGACACACACACACACACACACACCATATCTTCAATATAAATTGAAGAGAAGTTGCTGACACTTCAAAATATCTGTAAGAAAAATCATTAAATCTAGTGTACACACGCACACACACACTCACACACACACACACACACTCAACCGCCAAACCCCACAGTCAATGAAGTCAGTACTCTTCCAAGAATGAAACCAAACTCACTGCCATCCAGTTGATTCTGGCTCATAGAGACCCTGCAGGGCAGGGTAGAACTGCCCCTGTGGGTTTCCCAAACTGTTGCTCTTTATGAGAGTATAACATCTCCTCTCTCTCATCTTTCTAGTGAGGATCAGTCGGTGGTATTGAACTGCTGCCCTTGTGGTTAGCAGCCCAACTTGTAATGAAATTATGGACTCCTCATGAAATTAAGAGAGCCTGTCAATTGAGTGTCTATCAAGCATGATTCTTGCTTCATTTATTTTTATTATGAAATTAGAAGTATAGTCTTTTTGGAAAGAAATATGACCTAGTAATGCATCTAAAGGTTGCATTTTCTGACTATAGAAAAGCAACGGGAAAAATTCCTTGCCAGAAATATGATAAAGTATTAACACTTGCCAGATATAAAATCTTTGATAAATTATTACAAAATTATTTAATCTACATAGGGATCTAGACAAAGGATTTAATCAGCATGCCACAGAAATAATAATAAAATGCCTCTATTAATCAAAGACTGGCATCCGGGTGGCACAGTGGTTATAGGTTGGGTTGCTAATCGCAAAGTTGGCAGTTCAAAACCACCAGCTGCTCCTCAGGAGAAAGACAGGACTTTCTACTCCTGTAAAGAGTTACAGGCTCAGAAACTCACAGGGGCAGTTCTATCCTATCCGGTTGCTTATGAGTTGGCATTGCTCTATGGCAGTGAGTTTGTGGGTTGTCTTTTAAGTCAATCAAAGATATGCAAATTCAAATCAACGAGATGCCTTTTTATTATTAAATTAACAAAACTAAGGGAAAAAGATGGTGCTCAAAATTGGTGAGGATTAAAAGAAAGACGCTTTCGCTTTTTACCCTCACGCCTGGGAGTGCCTGACACACGGTGGCTGTGACTCGGAATTAACTCAGTGGCAGTGGTTTGGGATTGACTGGGAACGAATAACGGACCAAGTTCTCATGCTTTCAACCAGTAGTTATTTTTAGAATACATCCTAAAGAAACAGTTGGGAGCGGCGCCTACAGACACAGAGGCACAGAGTCCACTGCCATCTGTAATGCCACAGCTCCTAAATCGCCGTGTAGGCAAACGGTGGAAGGGAAGGTCACGTGAGTGGGCAGAAAGTGAACGACAAGGTAAAGTTCTCATAATCTTCAACAACAGCTAATAGCTTGCAACAGAGTCTCGATTAAAAATGTGTGTGTGGAGGGGAAACAATTGGAGAAGATAATAAAACATAGCGAAGGCATTTCTGACCCCTCTACCCTCATGCGCGGGAGGAGAGCCAGGACCAGCAGCCCCAGCCCCGCTGACCCCTCTGAGGCCGAGGGCAGGCTGCTTCCACCGCCCGCCTTTATGTCCGCTGTGGCCCCAGCTGTCCCTCCCGTGGCGCGCTCTGCTTCTCTGCTGGACTCAATAAGCCATTGCAGTGCCCACGTGGGACGCACAGATCACACTCTCGATGATGGGGTCTATTAGGGACAGACAAGGTTACAATTCAGGAGCAGCAGTGCCAGAGGAGAACCGCTTAGGGTTTCAGACACCTGATTTGCATCATTAACAAGCGATCCCGTTTCCTGGGTGGGACACAAGCACCTCGTTTCGCGTAGTCCATGAAGTCATTTGGTGTTCAGGCACAAGGTCACGTCAAGCACGCATGGCCATGTAAAAGTGCCCCATCGCACTGCAGAATTGTTGACGATGGGATCATGGGGACTTTTGGTTTTAGTCTGTGCACTTTTGTGTAGTTGTCAAATACGCTGAAATAAGCAATGAAACCTTTTGTAATTAAAAAACACTTATTACATTTTTAAAAACCAGTGGATCAGACTTGAGATAAAACATTCAAAGCATTTTGGGGATAAAGTATCACTGCTATTGGTTACGACTAATGAAACGAACACAAAAGAGTTCCTGTGGGTTTCTGTTAAGTATCAATTTGCTAAGGGAAAAGTGACTGAAGTTCATGTGAATAAATACAACCAAACTCATTGCCATGGTCTGATGCTGACTCCTGAGAGGCCAGGCTGTATAGTGGTTATACATCAGGCTACGAACCTCAAGGTTAGCAGGTTGAACCCATCAGCCACTTCTCAGGAGAATGATGCATCTTTCTGCAGTCTCAGAAATCCACAAATGCAGTTCTTCTCTGTCCTGTGGGTTCACTATGAACAAATAATAGGAGATAGGAAATCCAATTAATCGCAAAGCTGTTGGTCAAGAAAAAATGAAATTGGTTGCGTCCTGACAAGATGAGCTAATTCAGGCAAACAGTGGGAAAGCGCCTCCCCTCCCCCGCAGACTCCATTAGTGTATCAGACTAGCCAGAAGTCAGATTAATCTGCACTTTGTGCAGAATATTTATTATTTCAACAGCATGGTGATTCCAAGCTAAATGCACAATGGGATTTGGGACTCAGTTCTTTTTTAAAGTGATCACTTTATGATGTCTTTTTTAGTGAGTTAATCTGAAGAGAGGCTTTTAGGTTGGGCAGGAGGAACTTTTTTTCCTTTAATCTGAAAAAGATACAGGAGGAGAAGGCACAAAGAATGGTGTGATGGCTAAGGTTTTGTGTCAACTTGGCTGGGTTAGGGTTCTGAATGGTTTGGCATTTAAAACCTAGTAACTTTCCATGCACTATGCAGGGACCATCCAAAGACGATGCAAAGAAAACACAGAGGCACTGTACCAAAGCAACTCGTCGACGTGCCACCGTTTCAGGAGGTGGTACGTGAGCAAGCACCAATGGCAACAAAGGAAGAAGCTCAAGTTGCACCGAAAGCATCAGACCAAACAAGGCTCCGGGAGTTGATGGAGCATCAATTGAAATGTTTCAACAGGGTGATTAAGCACTGGACAAACTTACTCGTCTATACTAGGACATTTGGAAGACAGCTATTGAGTCAATTGAGTGGAAGAGATTCATATTCATACTAATTCCAAGGAAGAGTGACCCAACAGAATGCTCAACTTATAGAATAATATCACTGATATCACATGCAAGTAAAATTTTGCCGAATCTCATCTAACAGCGGTTGCAACGTACATTGACAGGTTGCTGCCAGAGGTTCAGGCTGGACGAGAAGAGGATGTGGAATTCGGGACATCACGGCTGACATCAGATGGATCTTGGCTGAAAGCAGAGAGTACCAGAAAGGCGCTAACTTGTGTTTCATTGGACTCTGTAGATCAAAACAAACTATGGACAACCTTGAGAAGGCTGGGAATTCCGTAACATTTCATTGTGCTCACGCGGAGCTTGTGCATGGATCAAGAGGCAGCTGCGAGAAGAAAACGAGGGAACACTGCATGGTTTAGAATCACGAAAGGTGTGAGTCAGGGTTGTATCTGCTCGCCATGCTTATTCAATCTGTACTCCGAGCAGCTACTCAGAGGAGCTGGATTATATGAAGAATGTGGCATCAGCATCAGAGGGAGGCCTGTTAACAAGCTGCGATATGCGGATGATGAAACTTGCGTGCTGAGAGTGAGGGGGACTTGAAGCACTTGCTGATGAAGAGCAAGGATTGCGGCCTCCAGTATGGACGACAACTCGATGTCAAGAAGACCCGAATCCCCACAACTGGGCCAATAGGAACCAGGATGATGACGGAGGAAAGGTTGGACTTATCAAGGATTTTTGTCTTGCTTGGATCCGCAATCAGCACTCGTGGGAGCAGCTGTCAGGAGCTCAAGCTGCATTGCGTTGGGTAAATCTGCTGCACAAGACCTCTCTAGAGTACAGAAAAGTGAGGATGCTACTTGGAGGACTAAGGCGCGCCTGACCCAAGGCGTGGTCTTTTTCATTGCCTCATAGTCACATGAAAGTTGGACATGGAATAAGGAAGACCGAAGAAGAATTGTTGTATTGGAATTGTGCGGGCCAAGAATATTGACAGTACTGTGGACTGCAAAAAGGACAAACATCTGGCTTGGAAGAAGTTCAGCCAGAGTGCTCCTCAGAGGTAAGGGTAGTGAGACTTTGCTGTATCTGCTTTGGACAGGTCAGGAGAGACGAGGACCTGGCGAAGGACGCCATGCTCGGTGAAATAGAGGGGCAGGGAAAAGGAAGAGAGTCTTCAAAGAGATGGACTGACGCAGTGGCTGCGACAATAGGCTCAGGGATAAGAACAATTGCGAGGACGGTGCAGGACTGGCCAGCGTCTCGTCTATTTACATCGGGTCGCGATGGGTGGGCCGCGACCAACCCAATGAGACTTAACAACAGCCACTTTCCAATGTAATCACATCTATCATGAGATCTAAGGAGCCCTGGGCGGCTGTTATGGTTCCATGTCGGGCTGCTAATTGCTAGGGTAGCAGTTTGGAACCACCAGCCCCTCCTCAAGAGAAAGATGGAGGTCATGGCTCCTTTAAAGGGTCACAGTGTCAGAAAGTCACAGGGATCGTGCTGCCTGTCCTATCAGGCCCCGAGTAGCCAGCATCAACTTGATGGCAGTGAGCTTGGTATAATGAGCTATGCAATGAGCAGCCAATCAAGGTAAGAAGATGAGGGTGGGATGCAACACCTTTACTTAGATCACTTGAAAGGAAGCATCCTTGGGGATGTGGCCTGCTTTCAATCTATGTGGACACTGTGGTAAAGCTTGCTTGCTTTTTGCTGGTATGAGGCCTGGATCTGGCTTATCCTGGGACGTCTGCTTCTTTGGACTTGAGCTAGAAGCCCAATGTGTTTCTTGCCTATCCTGGGAGTCAGCAGCAGCCTGCCACCTGACCGAGCAACCTTGCATTTGTTCCCCTCTGCAGTCACCAGCCCGTCATCTTCAGGAGAAGTCTCCAGCTCAGCCTCTGGTCCGCAGATGTGGACTTGGCTGGACTTGGAACTTGCCCGCTGCAGTGCTGTGTGAGCTATTTTCTTGATACACATTTCTCTCTCTCGAGACATAAGCGTATCTGTACACCTTCTTGGGTTTCGCTTCTCTGAGCTCATCTCAGACAGATGGCCTGGTGTCGGACATAGCAGTCTTAATCCCGTGGACTAGCAGGAAGAGGTGGAGGAATTGTTTAGACTCCGAATTTGAAACTACCCAAACCGCGTGGCACTGAGACTCAGGTGCAGGGTAGAGGCACACCCTGGGCCTCTGTACAGAGGTGACACCCAGCACTCTCAGGCGCAGGCCCTACAACAATCATGGCGTATTCCAATGAAAGTGGCAGTAGGGAGAGAGGATCAGTAATAGACAGAGGTTAGAGACCGGGATAAAATATGTCAGTGGAAGGCTGGAGATCTGGGGTGTGGGGGCAGGAGTGAGACCCAGTGTGTGGGCGGGGTGTCTAGGTGAGCATGGGGAATGGGATGGAGGATCAGAAATGGGTGTGGACCAGGAGTATTCTGGGCACCCTGAACTTGGAGGAGATCAGCAGGGGCAGGATGGTGGAGAGCCTTTGTTTCTTATATTACTTAATAAAGAGGTAGGTGTTGGCGATAAAAGAGTGATAGTAGGAAAAAGCAAACCAAACCCATTGCTGTCATACTGGTTTAGACTCACAGGAACCTCACGGGTTACAGAGACGAAGAGCAACATCAGGTGTTCTTGGCTATTATCCTTATGGAGGATCACCAGACCTTTCCTCTGTCGCTCGGCCGGGTGGGTCGGAACCACCGTCATCAAATACAAAGTGTTGTGTCTCCTAGGGACTTCAGCAGTGGGGTGAGGTAGAAGGGAGTTCTTTAGAAGGGTGGGGGGGGGGTAACTCACAAAGAGGCAAGAAGGCCGGGGCGCTGGCTTGCAAAAGAAGGAGCGGACCGGCTCTAGGCAGCAGGGTGCACACCGCCCATGACGAGAGCTCTCCAGGGTCTCCTGCACCGGGTCACCGGCCTCCCGCGACCCAGTCTCGGCAGCCTGGCTGGAAGCTACCACCAGCACGGGCACCCCCCCCCCCAAGAGGCAACATGTGGGAAACATCTGTCAAGACTGAATCACAGACCATGCCCCGGTCGAGGTGGGACGATTTGGCCCACGCCAGCTTCCCCTCGTTGGCAGACATTTCTGGGTCAGCTGGCAAACCCACGGCAAGTGCACCGGGCAAATTCACAGTGGCAGGAAGAGGAAGTCCATGGAAAGCATTTAACCCAGAGGCCGGAACACAATGGTTGTCAAGGCAGCTCTGGCTCTCAGTGGCCCTATGCGTAACAGAGCACCACACTGCCTGGTCCGGCGTCACCTCACAGCTGTTCCTCTATCGGAGCCCATTTCGTTGCTGCGGCCACTGGGCTCATCCAGCTCAGGAAACACCTTCCTTTTGTTCCACTGACCCGCTACTGTACCAGTCATGATGTCCTTCCCCAGGGACTGCCCCTGCTGAGAGCATGTACCAAGTACACGAGGTGACGCCTGGCCTCCTTGCTTCTAAGGGGCCTTCTGGCAGCACCTCCTGCAAGCCCGGTTCGCTTTCTCTTACGGCAGGCCATGGCTGTTGCTTTTCAGTACCGTTGGGTCAGTTCTGACTCACAGTGACCCGGTGCACAAGAGAATGAAACCCTGCTGGTTCCCAGACCTTCCTCACCATTGTCGTTGTGGGTGAGGCCATGGTCACGGCCACTGTGTCCATCCATCTCCTTGGCAGTCTTCTTGTCTGCTACCCTTCTACGTGACCAGACATGATGTCCCTTTCCAGGGACTGGTCTCTCCTGATAATGCGTCCAAAGTATACGAGACGAAGTTTTGTCATCCTCGCTTCTAAGAAGCATTCTGGTCGTCCTTATTCTAAGATTTGTTGAATCTTTTGGCTCCGTGATACTCTCAGTGTTCTTCTCCAACACCACAATTCACATGATTCGCCTCTTCTTCGGTCTTCCTTTTCAATGTGCCACTTTGACGCACATCCAGGCGACTGAGAACCGCATGGCTGGGGTCAGGCACACCTTCGTCCTCCAGGTGGCATCCTTGCTCTTCAACACCTTAAAGAGGTCTCCTGCAGCAGATGTCCCCAATGCAATGTGGGGCTGGAGCTCTTGACTTATGCTTCCATGAGCATTGGTTGTGGACCCAAGCAAGATGAAATCCTTGACAATGTCAATCTTTCTCCATCTGGTAGGATGTCGCTTGTGGGGCCAGTGAGTGTTGAACCCAGAGGCTGGCGGTCAATAATTTTAGACAGTTGATCATAACTTTGATATTCTAACTCTTCTGTTGTCTTCCTTAGTCTCTGTCCAGATTTCACGTGCACATGAGATGTTTGCAAATACCATAGCTTGAGTAGGACACAATATGGGGCATAATAATTGCTGGTCATTATTTCTATTAGAAGGTTGATCGTTTTAATCATTATTATTCATGAGACCTACACTTGGCCAATTGAATGAACTTGCCGGGGCAATGGGAGACCGATGAACTTTTCCTGCAAAGGCCGTTGCAAGTGTGCTGTGGAATGGAATTCAAACTCTCAACAAAGTAGCTGGTGGGTTTGAACCGCTGACCACATGGTTAGCAACCCAATGTGGTACCCACTACATCACCGAGAGCTGAATGGCACAGCGGGTAAAGCACTTGACTACTCGGCAAAAGATCAGTGGTTCGAACCCACCAGACTTTCCTTGGGAGAAAGAGGTGGCAGTCTGCTTTGGTAAAAATTACAGCCTTGTAACCCCTATGGGTCAGTCCTGTACTGTTCTATAGGGTCACCTAGAAACCCCCGTGGGTCAGTTCTATACTGTTCGATAGGGTCACTTAGAAACCCCCATGGGTCAGTCCTGTATTGTTCTATAGGGTCACCTAGAAACCCCGGTGGGTCAGTTCTGACTGTGATATAGGGTCACCTAGAAACCCCGGTGGGTCAGTCCTGTACTGTCCTATAGGGTCACTTAGAAACCCCCATGGGTCAGTCCTGTACTGTTCTATAGGGTCACCCAGAAACCCCGGTGGGTCAGTTCTGACTGTGCTATAGGGTCACTTAGAAACCTCTGTGGGTCAGTTCTGACTGTGCTATCAAGGGTCACTGTGAGTCACTTGAGGACAGCGGGCTTGGTATTTTGGTTTAGCACACACTTAGTACAGATTGTCATCTCTATTTAACATAGCGATGCAGGGACCAGAGATGAAGCAACTTGTTTGAATGTCACACAGGCAGAGGGTGGAATTGTAGGACAGGGCAGTTTCTCTCACCTCTAGTGTCTTCTTCAACATTCGACACCATCTTGCTTTTTCAAAAACCCGACAGTGTTGAGGTATAATTTACACAGAGTGAAATGTGCCAGTTTTAAATGTACAGTTAGGTATGTTTTGTCAAATGTCCCCGCCCATGGGCCATCATCACAATCAGGACGAGGGCTTCTGTTCCCCAGCAAATCCTCTGCTGCTCCTCTGCACCCCCCCTCCTCCGCCCCGCTCATCCAGCCCCAGGCCACTGCTCCTGTGCTTTCTGTCCCTGTACATTAGCTTTGTCCACTCTAGAAGTTCATAAAAATGAATTCATACGCATGCATTTTTGTGTGCCTGACTTCTTTTGCTCAGCATAATGGTTTTGGGATTGATCCAAATTGTCATGGCTATCAATAATTCATTCCTTTTTATTGTTGGCCAGGATACCGTTGTATGGCTATACTACTATTGACCTATTCATCTGTTCAGGCACATTTGACAAGTACGGATGGTGAGACCTTGTGTCACGCACTTTGGAGATGTTGAGGAGGACATTGTGATCGATCAAGTAAAGGTTCAGCGAAGGGGAGGGAGACTCTCCACGAGATGAACTGACACAGTGGCTACAACATTGGCCTTGATGAAAACAGCCATTGTGGGGCTGGGGCAGGAGTGAGTAGTGTTGTGCTCTGTTATATATGGGTCGCCATCAGCCAGAACCAACTCAGTGGCTCCCAGCAACAGCAAAAATAGCAACAACTGGATAGCTGCCATGAACACTTTTGTGTGAGCCCTTGTGTGGACATGTGTCATAGTTTTTCTTGGAGTGGAATGCCTGGGCCACTGGATAGCATTCTGGATAAATTTGAACTGATTAAAACAAAATTGCAAGATACATTTAGAAATATTGGCTCTATTTGGGTGAGGGTCCCCCAAGACCCTCTGATGATCTGCTCTATGACATATCCATCCTTAACTCTCCTGAAAGTGCAGCTGGAAATCCTTGTTCAGCCTCTAAATCAGTGGTTCTCAACCTTCCTCGTGTCGTGACCCTTTTACACAGTTCCTCATTTTGTGGTGACCCCCCAACCATAAAATTATCTTCATTGCTACTTCATCACTGTGTCAGATTAATTGTAGGACAGAGAGATAAATGGCTCAGCGAGCCTCACCTTTCCTGTCTCTTGCTCTTTGATGATGGGACCAGTGTGCGGCTGCTTTAGCTGGTTCTCTGCCTAAATTACAAGCTACACTACCTGTGGGACACCCAACCCATGGACTGTGTTACTGTAATTTGAGGTTCCTTCAAGACCTGCTTCACCACACTACTGGAATATACATCTCTTGAGCTAGAGACTGCCAGACCCTGTCATCTGGCTGACTGTTGGTGACCTGCCTTGCTGTTTGCTGCCTGTGCCCAGATAGCCTGAATTACACTATAGAGGACTACCTGGTGGCCCTCAAGACTTGAAGGACTGCCAGTGTCTCATAACTGTCTCATGGGAGTGAGTTACACTGAGCCATTTTTACTGCTTTATAATTTAATTAACTGGTTATTTCTTATAACTATCTATATAAATATATATAAAATTATTACTGTCCTGGTTTTGTTTCTCTAGAGAACCCTGTCTAAAATAATTTGACCCCCAGGTTGAGAACTGCTGCTCTAAATACTTAGGTGACCTAGAACCCGCTGCTTAACCTCGATGGGAATGAACTCCTACAGCCACAGCGAGGATAAGTCTAGTAATAATACCCACCTGGTTGTTCTTAGGGTTAAATGAGATACCATTTGTTGAAAGCACCCAGCATCTCCCAGGTGCTCCTTGTCCGGATGGTGGCTTTATGACAAGGGGGCCTTTCCCTGGAGAATAGGACAGGCTTTGTTCCCCACAGCTGAGGGGCGATCTCTCGTCACGTTTTATAGGGTGCAGAAATTAGCCCTTTCAGATGGATTTGCTTCAACAGTTCATATCGGAATTGTTGACACTTCTCGGAGCCCTGGCGGTCTAGATGGCAAGCAGAATCCAGGTGGGAAGGCTGTGGACAACGGGAATTGGTTCAGAAAGAGCATCAAGACGGGATTTTCCCCTCTCTTTGGCCGAAGCCAAGTTACTGGAAAACCGAGACGGTCCGCAAAGCAGGAGGGAGTTTAAGGCACATTCCCACTTAAGTCCCATCAACGATAACCAGCTGTGACCATCCCGTGTCCGCGGGCATTTTTGTCAGAAGGCAATGTCGTCCATCTCAGACATTGGAGGTGGCACACCACATGGAGATGGCTATCCATGTAGCCTCCCCCCCACTCCTGTCCCCCTCCACCCTACCTCTCTGTGCCAAGCCAGTCACCCCATATGAGCTCTGTTCTTTCTCATGGGCTCTGAGTCTAGCAAAAATAAATAATAGATGCGATCACTTTGCATTACTAAAGAGAGCCCACGAATGGCCGCCATGACTCGTGGTGAACCTGGTGAGCCATTTGATGTCCCAAGCATTGAAATGAGGGGCCGCGAGTGGTGTCCTGACTGGCCTGTGTCATCTCCCATCCCTGAGGAGCTGTGTCCTGCCCACGGATGAGGAACATGTGTTCACCGATAACGCACAGTCCTTGACTCTGTCCACAAGCGACCCTGTTCCAGGCGTGTGTGCCCTGGGGGGAATGTGAGATCCCTCTTCCCTACATGTGTGCCAGGGGCCAGTGTGGGATTCCTCCCTAGTATCTAGTGGGAGCCTTGGAGGAGGGGCCAGGTAGACATCTGTTTGCTGGGCTCACAGAGACTAGGTTCGAGGGCTGGTGTGCCAAGTCCCACGGACTGAGGGGCTTGCCTAGCAGGCATGTGCTGCCCCTGGCCCTGGTCTCTGCCGGCTTCCACAGCCCCAGTGCCTCTGGGAAGCCCCAGCCCCAGCCCCGGCCATGTGGTTGTGCTCCTCCCTGCATCTCCCCTGTGTTCATCTGGGGACTTTAGAGAAACAAATCCACAGAAACGCATGTATAAGAGAGAGTTTTATATAGAAGTTAAGTGTGCATCAAGAAAACATCCCAACCCACTGCTGCCCAAGCCCACAAGCCCAACATTAACCCATGTGTCTGACACCAATCTGCAAAGTTCTCCTCCATCTCACAAAACACATACCAGGATGCCGACTACAGGAGGAAAGCCGAATCAGTGAGTGTGTAAGCATCTCAGCACTGGCAGGGTCTCCACACGGCTCCTCCAGCGCCCAGGGCTGCATCGGGGTAAGTCCATGCAGCTTCTCCATGGGGACATCTTGCAGGAAGTGAACCTTCCCAGCTGAAGCAGGGAACTGGCTAAGGCAGCTGTACTCTGGTCCGACCATCAGAGAGCAAGAGACCCGAGAACTTGAAAGGCGAGGCTCACCGAGTCGTTTATCCCTCCGCCCTTCAAGTAACCCCACATGTGTTTATCGGCCAGGTTGGCACAATAAACATTAACTAACTCACCCTTGGGAATCTTTTTCATTTTTTTAAGACACCAGCCCTAGGGTCAGGACCTACAGTCCTGCAGAACGGCTTCCTGTTTAAACCTCAGCGCTAAGTGCCACCCGTTCAGCCATGACCCCGGGGGAGAACTGGGCTTCAGGGGGTTTCAGCGGCTGGGTTTTCAGGAACAGATCACCAGGCCTTTCTTCTGAGGTATCCCAGGTACTCTCACATTGTCAGCCTTTGGGTCACAGCCTCGCGTGTTAACCTTCTGCACTGCGCCCCCAGGGACTTCCGCCTCATGTGAACGGATAACTTCTCAAAGACCCTCTTTCCAAACCAGGTCACCTTCATAGGTTTCAGGAATTAGGATTTCAACATAAATTTGGGGGGCGGTAGAGCGGGGCACAAGGTCACACTGTCTCATTGTGCAACTCTGGCTGGGCCTCTGCGAGTCTCCTGGCCTCTGCGAGCCATCTGTCAGGAAGGAAGGCATTCTGGGGCACGTCAAGTCCTCCACCTTCTCTTCCTCCTCCTCCTCCTGCCTGCCTCTGGCCAGGCTGTTGAAACTTTTCTTCCCTTCCACTTACATTTTAATTAAGAAAATCACCCTTGGGTGAAAACTGCAGAGCTCTTGTGCTTAAGAATCAATAAAATGTGCAGGGTCTAAAATGAGATTAATAATGACCCAACTATCTATTTTGGGGGTAATTATTTATTCATCAAAGAAAACCAGGGCCTTAAGCCCACAGTCCCTCACCGGCGGCCCAGACGCTTCTACCCCAGCTCTCTTGTTAAAATTCTCTCCCATCGCTCCCGCCGGTGTTAAATAGAAGAATCAAGAAGGTTCAGTCTTCACCTGCATACATTTTAAATAAGAATCTCAACATTATCTTGTCCATTTAAAATAATTGTATGAAAATGTGAAGAAATATGATCTTGTAAAAGCTGCAGTCTGACGCACCCAGGGAACGGGCGAGAAGGAGCAAAGCTGCCGGAATTTAAAATTCATGGAGACGGCAGCAGCAAGATTGATCGTGAGGAGCTTCTATCTGGGACAATCGTGGCGCCTGGAGGCGAGAGGCTGGCTGGGCTGGGGGCTCAGCCAGCACTCCAGAGGAGGTGCCCCCAGCCCCAGACAGGGAACTGGGGCAGGAGGGTCCCTGGTTTTCACACTGCCTGGGGCCACGTCTGGCCTCTCTAGAGGAAGGAGAGAGGAACCAGCATCTTGGGTGACTGGGGTGGGGGGGGAGAGCCAACCCTGAGCCTCCCACCGTCAGGTCCACAGGCAGGGGTGGGGGGTGCTGCCTTGTGGAGTAGGGTGCTCATGCCAGGCTCAGAAGAAGGAAGGAGGCTTTGGCTGGAGTTTGCTTAGCCCCCTGTTCCTGGCATGCTGTGATCCTCTCACGGACAGCCAGAGGGCCAAAGCCACTGGGAATCTCAAAATGTTTCCTCTCACCTCTTCCTCTACCTCCCCACCGGCCTCTGCAACTGCGGCTCTTAGATTGAGTCACAAACTGGAGGTTCATCTCTGCCTCTTTCTTTCACCATGCCTGCATTCAGTTTCCTAGAGGAGCCCCAGTCGGTGACCTAGTGGTTTCACGTTGGGCTGTGAGCCACAAGGTCAGCAGTTCAAAGCCACTAACTGCTCCACGGGAGAAAGACAGGATGTCCTACTGCCGTAAAGAGTCACAGGCTCAGAAACTTACAGGAGGCAGCTCTACCCTGTCCTGTATAGGACTCGATGGCAGTAGTGGCGCTGTTGGGTAAGTGTTGGTAAGCTAACCTCAAGGTTGGTGGTTCAAATCCACCGGCACTTCGGAGAGAGACAGATGAGGCTGTCTGCTTCCTTAAAGATTTACAGCCTCAGAAACCCTGTACAGGGTGACTGTGAATCAGAATTGACTTGATTTCAATGAGCGATATTTCCTAGAGACAGCTGGCACAGACTCGCACAAACTCTGAGGCTTGCCTCTGCATACATCTTCGTATCCTCCAGTTCTGCATGTCAGACACCCTGACGCCCCGAGTGGGGCTCAGTGGGCAAAAATGAAGGTTCAGTGAGACTGCACCCCAGAGAGAGACTTGTTTCAAGGCGGCTTGCATTCCTTGGCTTGTGGCCACTCCCTCCATCTTCAAAGTCAGACACGGAGATGAGTCCTCCTCCCAAGCTTCACACTGATGTTTCTGGTTCCCGTCCCTCCATTAAACAGACAAACACAAGAAGACAGACAGAAGCCCATTGCTATTGAGTGGACCTCGACTCACAGAGAACCTATGACAGCATTAAGTCATGGGCATCTTTGGGGGGCTGTCATTATTCTGCCTACACGACAGGTCCCCAAATTATTCAGTGCCTCCCAGCAAAGAAAAACCTTTGTCCTTATATCCCATAACCCAGGATAAAGTTAGGGGTCTGCTTTTACAGCACCAATAGGCTCAGGCATAGAAACGATGGTGAGGATGGCCCGGGACGCGGCGGTGTCTCCTCCTGCTGTATGGACACAGGGCATCCAGGTAGAATGTGCTTTGAAATCTGTGAAGTTCCCCAGAGAGAGGAGAGGAGAGGCTCTGACACCATCGAACAAGCGCAGTCTGGAAGTCTTCCTGCGGACAGGCACGCACCGCTGAATTAGGCTAAGGGTTGTGTTGCATTGAATCTGACCTTTCTCCCTCCCCCTGCTCCTCAAACTGCCTGACTTCTCCGATGGGGGTCGACCGTGAACTCGTGGGAAAGAGCTGGGACATCCTCCACAGACCTTTGCTCTGCTGGTGCCCAGAGTCCGGCCAGGACAGGGCCCATCCACGAAGACATAAGGGGCCTGAGAAACTGAGGCTCCATCGTGAGGCAAGTACCCACCTCTGTCTGCGGGGAGAAGACGCCTGTGGGCTGAGGAAAGAGGACAACTGGAGGGGAGCCCGCTGCTGGGCTCCAAGGCCAGCATTGTGTGGGTGCACCCCGCCCCCTAGCACTTCCTAGACTGTGCCTCTTCTTCCCCACAGGTGAGCAGCAGAATCAGGATTCTGTCTGGAAGATGTCGCTCGGTTGATTCGAGCTCTTGCCGCCAGGGAAAAGGCCCAGGCATCGGAAGTGAGAACTTGACTCAACACTGTCTCTGCTCAGGGTCCCTCCATGTGTGTCCTGGGCCACTTGTCCTAGAGTCAACTTCGGAGTTCCCTGCCACGGAGCCGATGCTGACTCATAGCACCCCTATGGGACAGTGTCGAGCTGCCCCTGTGCGTTTCTGAGTCCGTATACCTTCACGAGAGTTGAGAGCGTCCTCTTTCTCCTGCCACCTGTGGAGGTGGGTAGGACTGTGTCAGACGACAGATTCCTGGGTCCCACCTCAACCTCTGGGCGGGAGCCGAGGAATCTGCATTTGCATCAGCTGCTCCTTGGTGATTATGGGGTTCCCTGGAATTTGGGAGCCCCAGGCCTGACCACAGGGTCTGAGGCACGAACCCAGGCCTCCCGGCAAGTCTCTGGCAGCCGAGTCTGCTGCTTCTCCGCCCTGCCACAGGACCCTGAGCTCAGCACTGATGCTGGCAACCCTGTCCACACCTCGGCTCTCCAGAGACCAGTGTCACCAGGCCCAGGTCCTCCTTGGGAAAGAACTTCCGGAATAAGGAGTTCTCCTGAGGGGCCAGAAATGAGAGGGGCCTAGGAGGCCCTGCTTTGGGCTACACTCTGCATGTCCTCCTTCGGCAGGTGAGCTGTCACCTGTCTCTTGCCTGCCTGAGGCTTCCCAGAGCACTTTGTCCCCTCCTCATTTTTCCCTTTAAACTCTGTCATTTGTACAGCCTATTAACCTTTAACTTTATGACTACCCAAAGATGAAATACTGGCAGCATTTAAGCCTGAGAATACTCCAGATCTACCTTCTGCGTTTGCACCCTGGTGAAGCACACGGTCTTAAATCAGTCATTTTTAATATCAGCCACAAAGACACTGCCCACCGAGGGTATTTTTGGCTCCACATCGTGAGCTGATCCATAATAAATGTAGCCAGGCTGGTTCCTACTTCCAGGCCTTTCTTGGGAGCGGGAATGCCTCCCCTCTCCTCCTAGTTACTGGGAGAAGTACTCTACCTATTAACAAAGCCCACCGCTTCCCCGATCTCTACCACGGGCGACGTCCGTCTGAGGCACAGAAAGACCCTGCAGAGCTAGGTACATTCACCCCCAACCCCCAATTTTCAGAGACTCAGAGAGGCTAAGTGGCTTCACTCAGGTCGCCCAGCCAGACCAGGACTGGATCTTAGGTCTGCTTCACTCCAAATTCTGGGCTTGGGTATCATTGAGCCGGTTCCGGTGGGTTCTTATTCCACGGACAATAGAAGGTAAATCCGGCTGGTCCTGGTTTAAACTCACGGTTGCAGCCACTGTGCTGACCCATCTTGTTGAGAGTCCTCCCACGGTCCCTGGAGCTTTCTCCAGGGGCTGGCCACTGCTGTAACTATGTCCAAAACACGTAGGACAAATCCGTGTCATCCTCGCCACCCAGGAGCTCTCTAGTAATTCTTACAAGACAACTCTGTTTGTTCTGGTAGCTCTTAAGTAACTTCAAGTTGGTTCCGACTCACAGCGACCCGATGGACAGCAGAGGGAAATACGTCCCGGTCCTGGGCCGTCCTCACTACTGTTTTTGTGTCTGAGCCCGTTTTTGCAGCCGTCTTGTCAAGGGCCTTGAGCTTCTTCGCTGCTCTGCTTCTGGCAGGACATGGTGTCAACTCATGAAGGGGTGGAGTCTAGCCTGCCAATCAGGTCGCAACTTGATGACCTCATTCGGAGGCACTAAGGAGATAAATAGCTCGCTGGAGGCCAGACTCACTCACTCCCTGCTTCCTCTTCCTGTTGATTTGCCACATGGAGCTACCCTGATGAAACCAGAACCCTGGAGCTGGAGGGGCCTTGTGGAGACCCACGCCAGCGCTGAGATGCTTCCATCGCCACTGGATCCATAAGACTTTCCACTCACTGGCCTGTGACCTTCCATTGCATGTGTTGCCTGAGTCTGAAGAGGAATTTATGGACTGGTATCAGATATATGGGCTAATATTGGACTTAGGCATTTGATCTGGACTGGGCTGGGCTGTTTTCTTAATATATAATTACTCTTTGATATAAAGCTCTCTCTTACACACATTGAGTGCTTATGAATTTGTTTCTCTGGTCCACCCAGACTAACACACACAGATTATTCAATATCCTTCACCAACATCAGAATGAAAATGCATTCTGTCTTGTCCAGTCTCCCTTAGTCATTGCCCGGCTTTCACAAGCCTGCCTGGCGACTAGAGATACTATGGCTTGGATCAGGCACACAGTACCTTAGACCTTAAAGAGACAGCTTTGCTTTCCAACAATAATAATTTATCAATTATCAAGGGATTTTGAGGGAGGAAGGGGGAAAAATAAAGGAGCTAAGACCAAAGGCTCAAATGTGCTTGACACAATGGATGGATGGATGATTGTGATAAGAGTTGTATGAGCCCCCAATAAAATGAATAAAAAAACCCAAAAAACATTCAATGCTTTAAAAAAATGTTTTTTGCATCAGATTTGCCAATGAAAAATCCTTTTGCTCCTTGTCAGCCTAGTCTTACTTAAATGTCCAGTGTAAGTTCTGTCTCCAGTTTTTACCAATGCACCCCATCGTACACTGAGCCTGTGGGAAGATGGTGGCCTTAGGGGGGCAGTGGAAAGCAGTAGGCCCAAGTTCATGGGAGAGTAGCTTTGCCACTTGTCCCTGGTGGTGTGGTGGTTATGCGTTGGACTACAATCCTCATGGTTGGCGGTTCAAAACCACCAGCAGCTCCCCGGGAGAAAGACTGGGCTTTCTACTCCCATAAACAGTTACAGTCTCAGAAACCCATGGGGGTGGGGGGGCACTAGGCGTCAGTATGGCCCCCACAGCAGTCAGGGAGTGGCATGCTGTCCCAGTGTGCTGGCACTGGAAGCCCCCACCAGCCCAGGAGAGATGGTCACCCCACTTATCAGTGGTTCTCGGCTCCAGATGCTGCGCTGTGAATGGGGACTGTCCTGCCAGTCTCAGAGGAAGCCATAGGATTCCCCTATAGAGTGGCGTCTGGGCCGGTGTAAGGTGTCACCAGCAGACCCCAGGCCCACTGGCTGGAAGGGAGCTGGGTAGCAAAGGCAGCTCCCAGGCCAGGGAAGCACCCTTCAGAAGGAAGTCAGCCCCCAAGAAAACAGTAGCACTTGGTCTGAAGAGACCATGGCTCCCTAACAGAGACCACCCTGCTGTCATGTCTTGTCCTGACTAGAAGGTCAGCTCTGTGAAGGCAGGGGCTTTTGTGTGTCTTGCTGCTCTTCCTGGGGACCTAGAACCTAGAACGACTCAGACTCACCGGCGCCTCCTGTTGCAGGAATTAAAAACTAGGGAAGGAACAGGACCGACGGGTGCTCTGGTACTCCACAAGACCAGCACCAGCTGGCCAGCAAGCCCAAAGCCGAGCCTGCTCAGGGTTGCTTCATCTCCTTGCACTGCACAGGGGTGGGGAAGGGGGTCGGGGGAGGGGGGGGGTCTCTCCCCATGGGCTCCAGCACCCATTCTCCAGCAGTGCCACCTGGTGGCCTGGATGCTTGGTGGCAGTTCTCCTCCATGCAGCTCTGAGCTGACTTGGGCTTAGGTTTGGCTAGAACCAAAGGGTTTTCTTACTCTGACAATGATGCTGGCCTGGGCAGGCCTTCCCTGTCTGAAGCTGTGTTCCAGGGTATCCCTCACCTCTGGCCCCAACATCCTGCGCTGCAGCCGTCAAGCAGCAGGGAGGGAGGAGCAGAAGGCCAAGCCAAAGCCAATTAAGGAGCGAGCCGGCGGTCCATGTCTAGTCCTCCCGCATGTCCGGGAGGGGGGAGGGGGGAAGGGGAGGGGGTGTCCTTAACTTCTTCACATGTATGTAAAAGTTTCACCTTATGTTGGTCCCATCTGATGGTTAGTAGAAGGCCAGTCTGAAAGATAATATATTGTGACTGTTATATTATTTATTTTCAAGCCCACTTATTGATCAGCACGGCTGAGGATGACAAATGGTGCCTGCGTGAGACACGGTCAGCAGGTTCCATTAAAGAAATGATAGTATTGCTCATGGATTGTTAAAAGGTTCAGTTTAGGTTCTTTATAGGTTTATATCCATCACTATTTAATGACCAAATGATGAAAAATATGAGCCGTGGGAACAATTTTTTTTTCTGTTGGAGTTTTATATCTAAGCAGTTAGCAAAATCAGAGACTCCGTTTGGGCGGGGGCAGCAGAGGGGCAGCAAGGGGAACGCCGTAAGATTTTATCTCTCCAGATTTAATAAATTGTCATAATTAATGCTGCAGGTATTTAATCAAGCAGGAAGATGATGGAAGAGCAAGAGCTCTGCCAGGTGGGAGAACCCACCGCCCAAGCCTCCTGCTGGGAAGGGTCTGACGGGGTCTCAACACCCGCCTGTTGGCACTGTGCTTTCTAGAGCACTGGGCATGGGCTGGCTCTGGGCTTCCCCCTGGAGCTAAGGCAGGTCTGACTGGTAGCAGGCAAGTCTGTGGGCTTCAAAGAGCCTGTGCAAAACCTCCCTGCCTGATGGGAAGGGGAGGAGTCTGCAAAGGCAGAAGGGGGCCAGCAGGCTCTGCATGTAAGGCTGTCTACAGAGGCCGCCAAAGAAGCTCAAAGGAAGATTCTGATGAGCGAGCACACTCCAAGAGGCTTGGCAAAGTGGCTGCAGATGACAAGGGAGCAGAGGGACCCGAGGCTCAGCTTTGGATCTTTACATGCTGAGCCAAGGAGAGCAAGAGGGCTACGGTGCTTGGTGGCTAACTTAGCGACTAGAGGTTTGAATCCACCTAGAGGTGCCTCAGAAGAAAGGCCTGGCAATCTACTTGTGAAAAAATCAGCCTATAAAAGCACCCTACATGTCCATCGATCGATGACTAGATGAGCCAAAGGTGGTACATACGAGGGGTACCCCTCCCCAAAACCCGATGCTCATTTGTGTTTTTTATGTGAGGCGGCTAGTGCATTTGGAGTTGGTTCCACCAGGTCAGACTCTTAATCAAGCTTTCTATTTAGAAAAGATAGTGTAACAGTGTGGGACAAAAAAGGCCTGTGGCAAGCAGGGGACTGGTGCGGCCACCGCGACAATGCACTTGCTCACGCAGCCATCTCGGTGCACCAGTTTGGGGCAATAAACAGCATGCCTCTCTTGCTCTACACACCTACTCACCTGACCTTGCTCTGTGCAACTTCTTTTTGTTTCTGAGAATGAAAAGGGGCATGAAAGGACAGTGATTTGACGCTGTAGAAGAGGTGAAAACAATGAGGGAGGTGCTGTCAGCCATCCACACAGATGACTGAATAATGGACTCACATATTTGACAAATGTATTAAGTGTCATCGAGCATACTTAGAAGGTGATAAGGTTGTTTTTTAAAAATTTAAAATACATAGCTTTAAAAATGTTTTCCATTTGGGAGGCAGGTACCTCCTTGTATGTACAACAGAATGCTATTCATCCGGAATGGGAATTCCAGAACCCTTAACTGTGCTCATATGGAGCCTGTCTCCAGACCAGGAAGCTGTCCTCACCAGAGGATGCTGCCTGGTTTAAAATCAAGGAAAGTACGTGTCAGGGCTGTATCCTCTCACCATACTTACTCAACCTGTGTGCCGAGAAAATCATATCAGAAACTGCACTGTATGAAGAAGAGCACAACATCAGGATTGGAAAACGTTTTTTGTTTATTTGTTTTTTCACAAATTTCGAAACTACAGATGACACAACCTTGTTTGCTGAAAGGAAGGAGGACTTGAAGTATCTGCCGATGAAGATCAAAGACGGCAGCCTTGAATATGGGTTGTAATCAATGCAAAGAAAACAAACATCCTCACGATTGGACCAGTAGACAGATATCATGCTAAATGGAAGAGACTGAAGTTGTCATGGATTTCAGTTTTTCAGGGTCCTCTCTTAATGCTCTTGGAAGCGGGACTCAGTAAATCATGTGACAGATTGCATTGGGCAAATCTGCAACACGAGACTTCTTTAAAGTAACAGAGAGCAAGGATGTCACTTTTGATGGGCTAAGGAGTGCCTGACCCAAGCCATGATATTTTCAGTCACCTCCTATGTATCTGAAAGCTGCACAATGAATAAGGAAGACCAGGGAAGAACGGATTCACGTGAATTGCGTTGGTAAAGAGTATTGAAAGTACTGTGGACTGCCACACAAAAGAACACGCAAATCCGCCTCGGAGGAAATTTAGCCAGAGCCCTCCTAGAATAACCCTAACCTACAACTAAACTCGCTGCCATCAAGGTGCCAGCTTACAGCAAAGCCTCCTGGACAAAATAGACCCGCCCCTGTGGGTTTCCGAGACTGTACCTATTTACAGGAGTAGAAAGCCCCATCTTTTGCCTGAGGAGTGCCCGATGGTTTTGAACCTCAGACTTTGTAGAGCACAGCCCACTGTGTAACCACTACGCCACCAGGGCTCTCTTAGAATCATAGGGGGTGAGCTTTTGTCTCGAGTACTTTGGTCATGCTATCAGGAGAGACTAGGTTCTAGAAAAGAGCATTGTGTTAGTTGACTAGTTGTTAGTTGACTAGTTGTTGGCTAGAGAAACAAATTCATAGACACTCATATGTGTAAAAGAAAGAGTTTTATATAAAGAGTAATTATACATTAAGCAAACATCCCAGGTCAAGTCCATAACTCCAATATTAGCCCATCTGTCCAATACCAATCTATAAAATTTTCTTCAGACTCACGAAACACATGCAATGATGCAGGAAGATCACAGGCCAGTGGGTGGGAAGTCTTGTGGATCCAATGGCGTTGTAAGCATCTCAGCACTGGCAGGGGTCTCCACGTGGCTCGTCAGCTACAATGTCCCCCAGGGTGTGAGCATGTGTCCCGCCTCCAGTGAGCTATTTATGTCGTTGGCGCCTCCACATGAGGTCATCAAGCTATGACCTGATTGACAGGCTATGCATCGCCCCTTTACTCTTAATCCCTTTAAATTGACAACAGATTATGTAACTACCACAAGCATCACGCTTGGTAAATAGAAGGCCATCAGGGAGAAGGAAGACCCTTGGTGAGGTAGATTGATGCCGTGACTTCAACAGTGAGCTCACGCCTGCTCATAACAGTGAGGAAGCCACAGGACCAGGCAGTGTTTGGATCCGCTGTACACAGCGTCGCGATGAGTTGGAACCTAACAACAGTAACACCCAGGATGAGAAATGAAGTCTGGATACCTGCTACAATGTGGATGGAGTTTGAAGAAATTATGCTGAGTGAAATAAGTCAATAATACAAATAAAGAGCCGACATTATATGAAGTCACTTATAGAAAAAGAGGCCAATGCAGCAAGACCAAAGTGTATCAGCGGAGAGCAAGGGGAAGAAGGTAGAGGAAGGGGGCTGCTGTTGCCTCCGGAAGACTGAATCATGGTCAACAGCGATGGAAACCTGACACCGACTGACTGTAGGGGTGTGCAGGTCATCTTGGTAAGAGCCGCAATGCCCCTGTAAAAAGTTGAATTAGTGAGAGAGAGAGAGAGAGAGAAGCTGCTGAAGCCACCATGTACAACCAAACACCTCATGGAATTGGGTCACTTGACCTGGAAGTTTGGGGTCACAGTTTCAGAGGACATCCCAGTTAACTGGCAATAATGCTTCATTCCTCCTGCTAGACACAATGTGTGGCATAGTCCCTGTAGTCTTAAAAGTTTGCAAGGCATAAGATTCGGTTTTTATCCACCGGGAACAACAGAGGAAGAAGGAGAGTCAGGAACAGGAGATGGAAATAAAATGCAGATGGCTGATGGTCCCTGTGAGCAGCTGCCCCTTCGCTATGAGACCAGAAGAACTAGATGATGCCCAGCTACCATGGCGATTCCCTGTCCCCAGGGCTTTGGGCAAGAAGAAGAAGCCATTTAAGGTTCTTGCTCATCTCTCTGAAACCTGCTGAACTCAACCATCACAGGATCCCGGAAAATATGTGGACTCAACTAGGCCAATCAGAACCTTAGTTTCAGGCATCTGAAACTGGGGCTCAGAGAGTGCCTTTAGAGCCTAGACATGACTCAGAAATGAGCCCAGGAGACCATTCTTCCTCTTATACACAGAAATAGGAGGCAGCCAAAGTGTGAGCAGAGAAAAGAATTGCACAGCTGGGTTTTGCGAAGTAGCAGTGAGGGACCGCGTTGCCCTAGGAATGCAGGGATTCTCCACATCTTGGTCTCCGGCTGCCGTAAGGAAGCCACATGGAAGAAGCACACCAACCCGTGTGACCCAAGGAGTGTAAATAATAAGATATAAGATCAGAGGAGGGAACGATATTAGAACTTAAATTCTGAGCACCTGGTTTGCAGAAGGCTACGATGACAGTGAAAGACCCACATTCATTTTCAAGGCCCTCACTTGAATATAAACTTTAATGAATCTTCCTTCAACATTGACCAGGAATGTGAGGGACCTTGCCTATCAGACCAGAGTGTATTGGCAAGTGAACTAATGCAAATGAAGTTAGGTTACTATTTAACAATCTTCTCATTGGTTCTCCCCTTTGACCCATTTTAAATGTGTCCTAGTATTTATTACTTGCAGCTGTTGTCCTTTCAGTGCAGATTTTTCTGTGTTCTTAGTTGTTACCGCTATTAGGGGTTTTTGTGTCTGTCTTTTCTGTACATGTATCCGAGGTAGGTACATCTGTAGAGACAGGAATGGATGCATGGGTTTTGAGGCTGTAACAGGGAGGCGGGGAATGGAGAGCTAGTGAGAATGAGTACAAGAGAGTAGAAAATGTTCTCAACTGGATTGTAGTGGCGACGGTGTAGCTCTTTTTAAGACATTTAAACTATGGAACCGTGTATGTGAATTATGTCCATAAACCTGTTTGGTTTTGTTTTTTAAAGAGGGAGCTCCTTGGGGGAAGGGAGATGGGCACATTCCTGTCACTGCAGTAGGTGGATTGTCCTGTGTCCCAATAAAGCACTCTTCACCTAAACTAGTCTAAGTGGGCTTTACTCCCAGCAAAACCCACACTCAAGCGGGTTCTCTTTGGACATCGACAGCAGCAGAAAAGAGGAGGGGAAGGCTGCCCCATACATAAAGCTGTCAGAGAAACTACTCCTCCACTCTGGGAGGGTAGAAAAGAGAATTTGTTTTAGAGAGGGCCTGTCCCTCTGGAGCTGAGCAGCAGTAAGTGAAAATACAAATATAGGATGGTGCAGCGCTGGGCGATGTTTTGCTCTGTTTTACACAGTCGCTATGAGTCAGAACCAAAGTAACAGCACCTAACAACAGCAAGTCAAAATACAAAGGACTCGAGGGGGGTGCGGGGAGGGAGGGGAAAAAAGAGGACTTGATGCAAAGGGCTTAAGTGGAGAGCAAATGTTTTGAAAATGATTAGGGCAAAGAATGTACAGATGTGCTTTATACAATTGATGTATGTATATGTATGGATTGTGATAAGAGTTGTATGAGCCCCTAATAAAATGTTTAAAAAATACAAAGGACTCTGCCAGGCTGAAGAAGAAGCAGGGTTTGTACATAAGGTTCAGCACGCCTAAAATGGCAAGTATCTCATATGGGACTTTTTGTTCTTGTCAGATATTTCCTGAGAACAGTTGTGCAAGGGCATTTTTGCTGCATGCTTCCTGGAGCATTTGTGGTACTTCTTTAAAAGAAGTACTTCTGTTTGCACACAATGACTTCTCCAAAGAGCACACAAGAGCGCCGTGAATGATCACTTCAGTGAGAACCCAGTTTGAAAGCTTCTATGCTTTGAATGTTCGCTCCCACATCACCTCCTTTTGATCAAGCCCCGATTGGTGCGCATCACTTTAGTAGACTTTCTGCTCCCACTACCTTGTCCATTTTCTTGAGAAGATTTGGTTAAGTTTTATTTGTGTCATTCACCTTGCCAAGAGAATAGGCCTCATCTTCAGGGTGAGCGGATCCTCAGTGATCATGGCAGCAAACAAGGCTGAATTGGAGGGACAAATCCAGATAAACCCAAGCAATGAAACATGCAGGGAAAACAGAGAAGGGGTCTTTTTGTTGGATTACAGAAGCGGGTTTAGAGCAGTGGTTCTCAACCTTCCTAATGCTGCGACCCTTTCATACAGTTTCTCATGTTGTGGTGACTCCCCAGCCATAAAATTATTTTCGTTGCTACTTCATAACTATAATGTTGCTACTGTTATGAATCGGGTGACCCCTGTCAAAGGGTCATTCGACCCACAAAGGGGTTGCGACCCACAGGTTGAGAACCAGTGGTTTAGCGTAAAAGAGGCACATGTAAAATATTAAATTCAAGGGGCGGGTTTAATTTCCTTTAAGAATTCAGTTTCCTTGATTGTGGTAGCTATGGTGAAATTCTACTCAATGTGATTGAAATATGAAATGATATGTGTATTAAATCTCAACTAATAAAAATGTATAATTTAGCAAAAAGATTTTTTTTAAAGTTGTATGTGTACAGAATTCAGTTTCCTTAAGATGGATGGTTTTAGGCATGACAAGGGAATTTTCAGTCTGGCTACAAGCTTTAGACAGTAATACCACACAACACTTGATTAATCTCATAATAATTAGTACAGAAATGAGAAGACTCAATTGTAGCATGGAGGCCTGATGAGGTTGATCAGGTGCAATGTATCCAAGAGGAATTACTGAGAGCCGAGTGGAGGGTGAGCATGATAGTGGGGCAGGAGAAAGGTGAAAGGAAATAGAGGAAAGAAGTAGGAAGCAACAGCTACTTATGGAGATGTGACTATAGGCATGTATATATGTAAATATATTAATTTATAATGAAAGTGATGGAGGCCATTGCACATATGTTTATATGGTAAGTATTAAAATGGCAGATGGACTTTGGGCCTCTACTCTACCGTGACCCAGTTCTATCTTACAAAGCTAGCTAGACCAGAGTACACACATTGGTAGAGATAAGAGCTAACCCTCAGGAACAGTAGTAAGAGTAGTGATATCATGAGGGGGGTGATCAGTGGGGGGGGCAGGGGGAGGAGGCGGAGAAAGGGGGAACACATCACAAGATTGGTTATATAGCTCACCCCCCAGGAGGATGAATAACAGAAATGTAGGTGGAGGGAGACAACGGACAGTATAAGACACAAAGTAACAACAATAATATATAATTGATCAAGGATTCACGAGGGTGGGAGGGTGGGGGAGGGAGGGGAAAAAGAGGAGCTGATACCAAGGGCTCAAATAGAAAGAAAATGTTTTGGAAATGTTGGTGGCAACATATGCACAAGTGTGCTCAATTCAGTTGAATGATGGATTGTTATAGGATTTGTAAGAATCCTCCAATAAGATGATTAATAAAAATAAAATGGTTTGTAGTATGCAGCATAGCCAGGGACTGGTACTATGTGAAAACCAACTATAGATACCGTTTAAAAGAGGATCAGAACTAGTAGATACTGAGGGTAGCCAAGTAGCTGTGGACAATTTTTTAAATGATATCTTCACTTCCCCTGTGATGCTTGCTCAAACACAGCAGGAGGTATGAGCACAATCTCTTCCTTATTGGGATGAAAGATCAATAATTATTTTGCTGTCCAGTACCACCTTAGCAAGAGACTCCAAAGACATCTACTGAGAAGCTATTCCAGCTGTCATAGCACTGGCAATCTGGGCCATCGCAGCAGATAAATTGTGATTTGATTTCTCCACTTGGAGAATAGCATAGTTGGGTAGAAGAGTATGAAGAATGGGGCAATTACCTAACCTCCTGTCAACTTGAGGGAAGGGGTGGAGTCTAGCCTGTCAATCAGGTTATAGCCAATGAGGCCTCTGGGTGGACATGGCCATCTCCTGAGGATTCTGGGAATTCCTGTCTGCCCCCCTGGAGGCAGGACACACACTCTCCCTGGAAGACATTTCTGTTGACAAGCCACATGGAGATACACTGATGGAGCCAGAGCCCTGGAGCTGGAGCAGCCATGGAGCCTGGAGAGCGGAGACCCACACCAATGCTGAGATGCTTCCACTGCCACTGGATCCACAAGACTTTCCACCCTCTGGCCTGTGATCTTCCTGCATTCAGCATCATTGCATGCCTGTGTAAGTCTAAAAAGGATTTTATGGACTAGTATCAGACGTATGGGCTAATATCAAACTTATGGACTTGGTCTGAACTAGGATAGGATGTTTCTTATATGCCATTGCTGTTTGATATAAAGTTCTTTCATGTGGATCTCCCTGGATTTGTTTCTCTAGTCTACCTGGACTAACACAAAGGAGTACCCATCCCACCTGTCTGTTAGATACGGGTCATTTTATAGGTTTTTGTGAGGACAATTAATTTAGCCTGTTGGGTTTTAAAGGCTTAAGGGGGGGGGGTCGACTTTTTAAAAATTCCATAGAAGTTGTGATGGGACATCCAGCCTGAAAATGAGAGCTCGTGGACTGGCTCTAAAGTAAAAGCTAGCCACAAATGCACTAAACCAGGATGAGCGAAAGGAGATCCTCTTAAACCTTTCCAAGGAGTTACAAGCTGCTCCGTGAAATCCAGACAGTGTAAGGAGAGCTTGCCCGCTCCAGCTGCAGAGAGAAGGGTGACTGGGTTGAAGAAGCCACAGAACGTAGTGTAGTGTTAGATACAGCCAAGAGGAGAGCTTCCAAGAAGTGAATTGGCCGGTAAGGAGGTATCGAGTAGAGGTGGAATTAATGGGGCAGATACAAGAGGCGGTACATGAACATCTAAAACTTGTGCTACTGATATGCCTGTGATTCTCTTTGCTAATTTCAGGGCAGCAGCTGCAGCTCAGAAGTCTGGAGGGTATTTCTCAGCCAGAGTCAGGCTGTGGACTGTAACAGCCCACTGGTCTCTGATATCCCCCCGAAGTCCAAGGGGAAGTCTCAGCTAATAGACCTAAAACATCTCCAGATATCGCGTACACAAACATGGAAAACCCCGAATGATTGTTAGGAAACACGAAGACTGGCGTTTCACAGGAGTTGCTTTTCACTTGTCTGTGGTCTCTTGACCTTCCAGTGCAATTTGGAAGGAATTTGGTCCAGAGGCCTTTAACTATTTTTACAGAAGGGCTGGGCTAACAAAGAAAGCGTATGGATCCAGGCTCTAAAATTACCACAAAGAAAGCTTATGCATTCAGGTTCGTTCTTTGCTTTAGGTCTAGGGGGAAAAAAATCCAAAACAAACAAAAATGGCTTTGTTCAACTTAGGGCCCATAGAGATGCTTTCAGCAGAAATTAGGTGTCTCAAATATTTACCAGAAAATTGAGATATTTGCAGATTTTCTTTAGAATCTCTGTGGCCACCAGCAGCCAAATGTTTCAACAAAGTGACAGTGTCAATAAGGCACGTCTAGTGAGAGGTGGAGCACACCAGCCCGTCATTACTGTGTCATAGGAGCCTAGACTTACTCGTAACTGGAAGGACTGCAAACACACATGACGGACTTGGGGGGAGAAATGCATGAGCAATTCAGGAAGTTTGGAGGCACTACAGTCCAGGTAAATTGCTGATTCTTTCCCAGTTGAAATCAGGAAACATTGACTTTTAGAGTGTACGGGAGTATTTTAAAAGGGACGACAAAGAAAGGGCTGGATCTAAGAGAACATGGAAAGCTAAAGTGAGGGTTGGTAACTCCCGGGAAGAGAGGGTGGCAGTGGGACTGCCTGGAAACCCTGAACAGATCTACAGACACTTGCTCCTGGGGCTCTAGGCACACAGTGGCTGGCATGGGGGCAATGAGACCTCTAGCAGACGTCCTGGAAAGTGGAAGCCGTTCTCCTCTGGCCCCACTATAGAGGCTAGTGTGTAGTCTTCAACAAGCATTTAGGCACAGTTGGTCTGCTGACAAAAGTTGGCCTACAGAGTCCCCGGAATCAATGAAAGAATGTTGGGGATAAAGGGGCGAGCTTTGGTGGAAACAGCCATATGCATAACAGGCACTTGCACATGGCCCACAGCTTCCTTCTCTGATACAGGCGCTAATTTTAAATCTGTCTTGGAGGTTTGGGAACGTCATGTAAATTGAACCATATGATCCCCTTTTCAGTAAATTGCAAGTGATAGTTCAATTTGGATTAAAAAAAAGTCTCTTGCTAATAGATGGATAAGAGTATCGTCATTAAACAACAACAACAAACACAACCCCACTCCACTTCCATTGGCTAAGTCTGACTCGCAGGCACCCTGCAGGGCAAGGCGGAACTTCCCCAGCGGAGCTCTAAGGTTGCACAACTGGCCAGCAGAAGCCAACTGCCACGTCTTCTGTCATGAGCACTTGATGGGTCTACACCACAGCGAAATGCTCACCTGCTGTGTCACCAGGGGCGCTAGGAGTGAGCCCAAAGGGAGGCAAATCTAGAGTGGCCGTTAAAGCCCACCCCCAGGAAATGTCTGTCTGCCCTCAAGATCACAGGCAAGCAAATCCTCTCCATCAGGTCTGCTTTCGAACACGTGTGCTCACCGTAAGTCAGAATGGACACAGGGCAACTGGTACTGAGCTAGCCCACCGCATGGCTTGCATCACTAAAGGTTCCTTTCTGGAGCCATTGATAAGAGATAATTTGACAAGAGATAATTTTCTAGAATGAGTCCTGGTTTTTGAGTTCCGGTTCTTCCACGTACTAAGCTTGTGAGCAATTTATTTGGGCAAGTCACTCAGTCTTTGTAAGCCTCAGTTTCCATATTTGTAAAATGACAGTGGGGTTGGACTTAGATGATGTCTAGAGTCACTCGAGTTTAACATCCTAGGTTTGTAATGATAGAGATCAAATCCTTATAGTCCTCCATGCGGATTCTCATGCCTGGAGTTTCTTGGAAACAGAAATAGCAATGGCCACCATCAGGCTGCTAAATAGACACACACGGGGGCACCAAGGAGTGCCATTCTCTTGTGTCCCCTGGCGCAGCAGAAGGCTGGGTACAGAGAGTGGAACTGGACATAGGTCAAAAGCTTATTGACCCGATGCTGTGGGATTGAGGAGGGGCTTTCATATCTTGGAAAATATTAATCAGCAATTGGGACAACACGAGGAGTCTAATTCCATCTCATGGGATTAGATACATGGTGACATGGGTGCAGGACAGTGCAGTGAGGGATGGGCACAGCGAGCCAAGAATACCGGATTCACACTCTTTCCAGCCTGACCGTGGGGAGGGCTAGGGGCCAGCACCAGACACTGCTTGGGGGGCTCTTCAGCCCCAACATAGCCTCTGAACATAGGCCAGACATAGCCACTGAATTCTCACAATGGAAGCAAGGTCACTACTCTCTTGGCCTTGGCCCAGTTGCGCTTCTCCCTCCCTCCGGAGCAGTGGTTGTTCAATCTCACCCCCACCCCCCAGGCTGCCTCAAACTGGCCACCTGGTGGGGCTCCTCTCAACAGCTT